>NC_143555.1:117315576-117632115 GCF_054136105.1 Typopeltis vanoorti | reverse complement strand
GAATCAAATTAAGTGTTGTCCAATGAAAGGGTGTAACATTCTGTCATTCTTCTAATTGCACTAATCATGGTAGTTCATTTACTTTAATTCCCCTCCATCACCTCTGAGTAGAAAATAATTCCTCCTCCTAGTTTCTCTCTCTCTTTCTCTCTCTCTCTCTCTCTCATACCTTTATGTTACATACCCTAACAAGAAATGCAGTCTTTTTGTTACACTTGACTTCTCTTAAAGTCTTATATGCCATTCTGCCTTTCTGTGATGTGACTTCCAACAAAAGGGATTGTGGGTGAATCTCGTGAGTATCCTTACAATAAAAGGATATTCTTCTAGTTGGAAGAAATGCCAAATAAATCCACTAGGTGGTCATTGACCTTCATCACCTAGGTGCACTGTCACCGCCTGTATCAAGTCTGAAGCAGACAATGTAACAATGTATTGTTCTCCAGAGCAGAGGTTTATTCACCCCCCCCCCCCCGTATTTTTTCTTGCAGTGCAACTGAGGATACACTTCAAGAGCATGACTTGCACACTTGAAGAGAGAGAGAAATAGAGAGAAAATTTTCTTCTATTTTGTAAAATTGTTCTGCAGGCTATAGTGGTACATGGGACTGAGACTTATGGTAATACATCAGGAGGCTTCCTGATCATATAGTACATAATTACTCTGCCACTTACTCTGCCAAAAATTGTGCCCAGAGTCTGAAGAGGGTGGGTGTGTGTAGGGAGAGAACTGTTGAGGCCATGTTATTACAAGAAGACTAAATGGTCTCTGTAGGTCACATGTCTCAGAGTCTCTCATCTCAGTGTGTGTTCATCTCTGTTCGACTCTTCACAAATGCCAACTATGAAAAAAATATGCTATATTATCACACTGTGAATTAAAAAAACTTACTCCACACAGACATAAAATAAATAAAAATTCCTAACTAAAAAAAAATACAGACAATACCAAAATCCTACCAGAAAAAAAATACAGAAAATATTAAAAAAAAATAATAAAAAAATAAAAAAATAAAATATAAAAATAATTTTAGCATCCATTTCACTATCGTTATTGCCTTTAAAAAAAAGTAATAAATGACATATATCATATCATCATTATTATTATTATTATTATTCAGGCCTCCAAGGAGTCAAAATACTCATCGAGGGAGGTCCTTCCTAAGACATAAAGTCTGTCAAGACTCATCGAGGGGAGGTCCCCCCCCTGAGAAACACAAAGTCTATCATACCACTCTTTAAACTCACTGACCGTTCTTGCTCCCACCACTCCATCAGGCAATGCATTCCATGGCTCAACCACCCTCCACACGAAGAAACCACTCCTTAACCTCTTGCTCACAGTTTCCTTTCATAACTTCCAGGGATGGCCTCTTATCATCACTCCTTCGCGCTGTTCAACCAAGCGAAAGAACTCCCCAGTGTCAACCCTGTAACCACCTCTCAACAGTTTAAAAGTCTCAATCATATCGCCTCTCCTTCTTCTATCCACCAAACTCTGCAGTCAACATTCTCTCAGCCGATCCTCATAACTATCCTTGTACAGTCCTGAAACCATCTTTGTCATCCGTCTTTGTATCCTTTCCACAGTTAATTTATCCCCTTCAAATCCTGGGGACCAAATCTGAGAACAATAGTCTATGTGTGTGGTCTGATCAGGATCTTATATAACGGAATGATAACTGTTTTATCTCTGCAGATCAGCGTCCTTCTCATTATTGCAGCAATCCTCTGTGTTACCTTCACAATCTTTCCAATATGTCCTCTAAATTTCAGGTTTCTATCAATCATCAACCCCCAGATCTCTCGTCTACCCTACTTCCTCCAGTATAGCTCCTCCCATAGAGTATGCAGCATCCCATCGATGTTTCCCAAACCTCAAGACCTTACATTTTGCTGCATTAAACTGACATCCCCATTCATTTGCCCATTTGTCTAGCTCATTCAAATCCTCTTGCAGGGCTACCACATCTGCACTATTACTAATAATTCTTCCCAGCTTCGCATCATCTGCAAACAACTGAATATCCCCTTGCAATCCACTGGCAATGTCATTGATATAAAGGTTAAACAATATAGGTCCTAGTACTGAGCCCTGTGGGACCCCACTTGTAACCTTCTGTCTCCTTGAAACTGCTCCACCATACACAACTCTCTGATACCTATCAGACAGCCAATCCTGAATCCAGTTGACCAATCTGACATCCACACCCATGTGTTGCAACTTAAATATCAGCTTATCATGTGGCACCCTGTCAAATGCCTTTGCTAAGTCTAAGAAAATTGCAGTATATGCCTTTCCCTCATCTAATGGTCTTGTAACTTTATTATAAAAGGCTAGCATATTGCTAAAACAAGAGCGCCCTTTCACAAATCCATGTTGACTCTCACAGATAACATTACCCTCATCTGCCCAGTGCTGTATACGGTCCCTCACTACTTTCTCCAAGATCTTAACAACTACTGATGACACACAGACTGGTCTATAATTAGACACTTCCAGTCTGTTACCACCCTTATGCAATGGCACTATCTTACCTTCCTTCCATTCCCTGGGCACCTTTGCCAAAGCCAGACTTTCATTGAAAAGCCATGTTAAAGGCACTGTCAATTCCCTAGCACATTCTCTCAAAACTCGTGGTGAAATACCATCCAGTCCCACAGCTTTACTGACATCCAGAGTACTCAGTATCTGAAACACACTCTCCTCCTGTACCTCCAGACCTCGAACCAGTCCTATCCCTCTACCATTAAAACTGACTCCTCTAGGATGAAATACTCAAATAAAGTGTTCATTGAACAATTCCACTATGTCCTCTGCATCAGTCACTCTATTTCCATTTTTATCCCACAATATCATTCTTCCACAGTCATTTCTCCTCCTATTGGCCAGATAGCTAAAAAATTCCCTACGATTTTCTTTGGATCTTAGGGCCAATCTCCTCTCATATTCCAGTTTTGCTTTCCTTACCACACTAGTCACTCTTCTGGCCTGTGTCTTATATTCCTCATGCATCTCTTCACCTGTCTCCTTATATCTCTTCCATAGCCTCTTTTTCGCATGCAATTCCTGTTTAATATTGTTTGTCATTCACTTTACTCCAAATTGCGTCCTCTTCTTCACTCGTGGTATACAACTTACCATTGCTGATAACAAATATTCTTTCACAATTTCCCACGCACTAGTGATATCCCAGCTTTCCAATTCCTGCCTCCATGAAACTTCCCGAAGTTGACGTCTAAGACTATTATAATCACCTGCCTTATAATTCCACATAAGTTGCCGTCTCTTTGATACTCCTGCATTTATTGATACCATTATTTATTGATATCTAAACCTGATCCCCTTCATTTTGATTGAATTTTAAATTGTAGCTACAATAACCACACTCTACCTTAAATTGCACAATTAAACTGTCCAAATTTCACTCTGTATTGTTCTTTCTGTCAGAAGATTGGCACTTATGCTTTAATAAGATCTGAAAATGCCAAATCTAGAATATGCTGTTTTTGAACAACTTTTCTGATATACAGAGGAGTTCAGAAACCCAGATCTTAAAAAACCATGTTTTTAAACACTAATCTCTTAATAATTCTCTAGTGGGGTGAAGACAGCATAATGAATGTTAGATTTGCCAAAACGTAAACCTGTTTTATTTCTCACAAGAAAGAACTCACTTCTTCCCTTTGATAATACCCAAATCTCCAAGCAATATCATTTTAATAATGGAATACTGTGAGTTGGTATACTGAAAAGAACTATAAAACTGGAGGAAAATTCACCTAAAAAACTTTATTAGTGTAGAAGTTTTGCCTAAATATTAAGGCATCATCATCATCATTACAAGATCACAGAATGGCAATTAAACATTAAGTTTAATAAAATGACACCTAAGTAGCTAATGTAAAGATAACTATAAAAAGTCAATAATTTCCTAACTTATTTAAAAAATTATATATATATATATATATATATATACATACAAAATAGAGTTAGAAAATATTAGTTATTTAAAAAGTACCATCTCCTGCAAAGGGGACTGATGTGGACAAACATGTGAAGTTTTACATGTTTAGAAAGTCATTCTATGAGGAAATGACTTTTATGAACAACTCCTGTCTTGTTCCAGTAAACTCTATGTTTAATCTTGATAGCATGCTCTGCAAGTCCAGACTGTTTCAGGTTCATGGTATTTAATATAAAACTTGTGTTCTTCTAGCCAAATAAAAGCAGATCTACCAGTTGTGGCACACCACTAGTCATCACCTGTTTTCCCCTGGATTCTGCCCCTTCATATACCAATTTTTGATATCCATCCAGCAGCCATCCACTTAACCACTGTTGTATCCATCCCCATTTGTTCTAATTTGTGTAGAAGTGTTCCATGTGGTATTCTGTCAAATGCCTTTGCAATATCCAGCAAAATCATCATGTAGTCATTTTCTTTATCCAACTCAGCTGTTACTCTATTATAAAAAGTTAGTAAATTACTAAGGCATAGCTGATTTCACAATGCCATTTGACCTTCATACAATATCATGTTTTTATCTACCCATTCTTGAATTATCTTTTTTACCAATTTTTCTAGTACTTTTACCACTCTGCTTGAGATATCGATTGGTCTATAATTTGCTACTGCTGTAGTCTTAGAACCTTCCTTATACGAAGGAATAATTTTGCCCTCTTTCCACTCCCTTGGAACTCTACCAGAGCTGTAACTTAAATTAAACAGCTTAGTCAAAGGCATTGCCTTCGACCAAGCTGTTTAATTCCCTTGCACATTCTTGCAAAACCCTTGCTGATATCCCATCTATTCCTACAGCTGTATTTACATTGAGATTCTGAAATATACTAAGAACCTCCAATTCATCCACCTCTGTTCCCATATTAGTATCTGTCAAGGTTAAAGCAGTAACCTCACTAGGACAATGTATGCTTGCAAAGTGGTCACTCAGTAATTCAACTATTTAATCTGATTCTGTCTCCTCGTGACCATCATCACTCACTAAGGTTAATCTTCCATAGTTATTCTTCCTCTTACTTGCCGGATAATGAAAGAACTCTTTCATTTCATAAATTCTTCTCATAATCTGATTTTTCCTTCCTTGCCATGCTGGTCATCTTTCTTGCCTTAGCCTTGTACTGTTCATGAGTTTGCTGGTCACCTTTCTGTTTATATACCCTCCACAGCATTTCCTTCTTCTGTATCTTGTGCTTAATGATATTATTCATCCATCTAACTTCTACCTGATTAACCCTCCTTACCCTAGGTATACAACTTAATACTGCTTCCTCTGGATGACCTTAACTATATCCCATGCACTACTAACAACCTTATCCTGCAGTTTTATGCCATAGTACAGATTTAAGTTTTTTCCTAAGCATGTCATAATCACCTGCCTTGTAGTTCCACAAATATCTCTTCTTGATAGAATATTCCTCATGTTTTACAATCTCCCAAGTCAAGACCACATGGTCACTTTCACCAATTGGAGGCAATGTTGTCACCTTGGTTATGGATAGCTCTCCTGACCAAGTTCAATACTCTCCCACCCCTAGTCCCCTCTATCACATGCTGCCTTAAATAATTATCTCTCAGAAGGTGTATAAATTCTGTTTCCTTCCTGCCATGTGATCTTTCTTCCTTTCTTCCAGTCTATATCTCCATAGTTGAAGTCCCCATAATAATCACTCAGCCTGTACTCATTGTAATAATTTGATGATGCATGTCTTCCAGATCATCTGTGGAACTCCTTGGCCTATAACAACAGCCAACTGTATATTTTGTTTTATTGGTCTTAATCTTGCACCAGATTGCCTTCAAATGAACAGCTGCCCTTCCGCCTGTCTTCGATTCTTTTTGGTTGCAATTCATCTACCTTCATCAGCAATACTCCTCCCCCAATCCTATCTTCTCTATCTTCCCTAAAAATACTAAACCCTTCATATTCACTCCCTGTAACTACATCATCCACTGTTAGCCAAGTCTCACTAATGCCTATAGCTTTTGGCAAGGTTGCACTATCCAATGCCAAAAAATCCCTCTTGTTCCTGATACTTCTGGCATTAGTATATAGAAATGGCAAAATCCCTTTATTCCCACCCACCTTTACTTTCTGAAGTGACTACCCTAATCAATATTTTTGCTTGAGAGACTAAATTCATCACTTGGTCATTCTCAGACTCACTTGCTTCCACCCTAATTGCTTAAGTTTCCCTGAATTTGCATGTCAGCATGCTTGGTGAACAAAGCTCTCTCCAGACACCTAACACTAAAATCATTCAGATGCAGTCATCTTCATTGTACAAATTCTTCTTTCCTTCAAACAGAGACCACAGATTCTACATCATTCCTTTTGCACAGTCTACATATAGACTCATTGGCTATCAATGCCCCCCCTCCTCAGTTCACCTCTATCATAATGTGGTAGGAGACTTACAATCTTCACCTTCTCGCTCTTCAGTTTTGCCTATTCTAACAACTCCTTTATATTCTTCATAGAATACTTCTCGCCTCTCAAATCATTGGTACCAACCAAGACAATCATTTCCTTCGACTTACCTTTTGGCATCCGGATGGCATGGCTAATATTGTGAATTTTTGCTCCCGGGAAACACGTTTCGTTTTTGTCATACTTTCATTAAGTACTCCCTGTAAAATTACTGTAGGTCAGTTTGAAAGAAAGTCAGCTGCAGAGTGCATCATTTGAGTTCTAGAAAAGTCAGTGTTTCTACATACTTATTGAGTCACCTAATAGTCAAAATTAGTTAAAGGATAAGAGATTTATACACAGAAGCCTTTAAGAAATTTAGAGAACTGACAAAGGCTTTTGATACAGTGTCCATTTATAGACACTCTCCTGGAAGTCTCCATACAAATACACACATACACACACAGAGAGAGATACCTACATGTAAAGTCCCATTACCATCTTTCAGGAAAGACTGGCATTGTAAACAAGAGATATCAGAAGAGATTCGTGTAAGAAATCAGAAGAAAGAGACAAAGGGAAAAATCAGGAGAGTGGTACTGAAGAGACAGAAGTTCTTGGCAGTGGATACAATAGTAGTATGAGAAATGAAGAGAGAACAGGAATGCAAGAGGAACAGGGAAACTGGGGGAGTTCAGGTATACAGGGATACATGGCACAGGAAGAGTGGATGTTGAAAGTGGCAGTTAATGTGTGTATGAAGATGAAGTATATTGTGATGTGGGTGGGGAGGTCGAGACTGAGCAGATATATGTGATAAGTGGTAATAAAGATGATTGGGCAGGTGTGGTGGAGAAATCACAACTAACACATGGCTTGGATAGGACTGGCTATAAACGTAAAAATGAACTGCTAAGTTTGTTTACAAATGCCGAAAGTATCAGAAATAAGGAGGATGAAATGGATTCAGTGATTAAGTTTATTCACCCCAAAATCAATTTTCAAAACTTATTCCAAAATTGATTTTGGAATAAGTGAAACATGGTTGAATGAAGATGATATTGTAATGGGAATAGAAATGGAAGGATGCAATATTTTTTGCAAGGATAGAAGGCAAGATAGATGGGAAGGGGGGGGGGTGCTACTGATGGTAGCAGAGGAATTAAGTCCACATAAAATAGACATGAAAGGGGAAAATAGTGGCAATAGTTATGAGGCAGTGTGGTGTAACTTGGAGGTTGGGAGAAAGACATATTTAGTTGATGTTGTTATAGGCCTGGGAATGTGGAGGGTGGTCAGGAAGAAATGTATATACAACTTGGATTAGTGAAAAAAGTAAGGGTAATTTTTATGGGTGATTTTAATTATGGGGGTATAGATTAAAATGAAGAGATAGTATTTGGGAATAAGGAAAATTAATTTCTCGAGTTCTTGAGAGATATCTATCTCAGGCAGCATGTAAAAGAGGGCACCCGAGGATAGAGAGTTCTAGATCTAATCATTTCATCAGAGAATGTATTTTGAGAGGGATTTCACACTTTCCTCCAGTTGGTGAGAGTGATCATGAAGCGATCACCTAAGTTGTGGCTAGTCACATGCAGACTTTTGTGAGGAAAGGATATATGTGGAATTATAAGACTGGTGATTAGGACAAGCTTAGGAGACAGCTTGGAGCTATAACATGGAACGAGGAGTTGAGTGGTAAGGAAATAAATGCTGCATGGGAACTGACAAAAAAATACATAACAGCATCAATGTGTGAATGTATTCTGAAAGGCCAAAATGCTGAATAAGGTAGGTGTAAAATGGATGAATGTGGCTCTTAAGCATGAAATTTGGAAAAGGAAAATACTTTGGAGGAAATACAAGATGAATAATAGTAATAATCAGTCACACAAAGAGTATAAATAACAAGGCGAGTGACTCAGTAAGGAAAACAATAGTCGAGTATGAGCAGAAATTGGTAAATCAGGCAAAGAAAAACCCTAGAGAGTTTTTTAGAGTGTCAAGCAGAAGAAAGAATGATAATGGTAGGGTTAAAGTGGCAGAATGGTAACTACTGCAGAAGACATTATTAGAGTTTTCAGTGATCAATTTGTAAGGGTGTTTTATCCTGATCAGGGTGGATTTATGAGGAACTTAAGCATAAAGGACATAGGAGAGGATGGCTTAATTGTGAGTGAGTAGGAGGTATTTGAGGAAATAAATAAACCTGATGTCAATAAGTCGATAGGATTTGATGATATATCATCTCACATCTTAAGGCAATGTTCCAGGGAATAGGCATTAGCACTGGCAGCCTGTTTAATAAAATTCTTGCAACAGCACAGGTTTCAAAGGAGTGGAAGGAGGGAAAATTATTCCACTGCATAAAGGTGGTGATAAGGCTGTAGTTTGAAATTATAGGCCAATCTGTATATCTGAAGTTGTGGTGAGGGTACTGGAGAGATTGGTGAGAAGTAGGATACAGAAATGGGTTGATAACAGTAGTATTCTCTGTAGTTATCAGCATGGGTTTGTTAAGGGAGATCATGTTTCACTAATTTACTTATGTACTATATCCAGGTGACAAATACCTTAAATAGGAGAGATGCATATACAGTGGTGTACTTAGATTTTACAAAGGCTTTTGATAGAATAGACTGCCAACACGACAAGCTCTTAAATAAATTGAAACAGATGGGATTGGATAACAGACTTCTGAGTTGGATCAATGACTGTCTGTTGGATAGGTTTCAGAAAGTTGTATATGGGGGTGCGATATCCGGAAAGAGAAAGGTCACTAGTGGTGTGCTGCAAGGGTTAGTTTTGGGGCCATTGTTGTTCAATTTGTATGTTAATGATATTAGGATGGATTTAACTAGTGATATGCAGCTGTTTGCAGATGATGCAAAACTGGGGAGAGCAATGCAGAGTCAATCGGATATTATGGCTTTACAACAGGAATTGTATAGATTGCATGGGGCAGGTAAATGGAACTATCAGTTCAATGTTGCAAACTGTAAAGTTTGAGATTTGGTAAGCAACAATGGGATGCAAAGTATACACTTGGTGGGGAAACTTTAATGGAAGTAGAGGAGATGAGAGATCTAAGAGTAACAGTGGACAAAGACCTGAAATTCAGGGACTACATTGCACAAGTTGTGAAGACGTCAAATCAAATAATGGCAATTACAAGGAGGACCCTGACATGCAGAAATAGGGAGGTTATGATGCCATATTATAAGCCTCGATGAGGTCTCATATGGATTATTGTGCATAGATTTGGTCACCTGGTTTTCATGGTGGCGAGGATATGTTGGAAAGGATCTGGAGAAGATTCACAAAGGTGGTCAGTGATTTTTGTAATGTATAGTATGATTACAGATTGAGAGAATGCAAATTGCATAGCCTCATGAAAAGGAGGAAGAGAGGAGATATAATTGAGACATATAAGCTAGTCAGGGGTTGTTATCACATTGATATGGAGAAGATTTTTCATAGAATGGGAGAAGGGAGTAGGACAAGAGGTCATCCCTGGAAACTGTATAAGTAGGGTGTGAGCAGAGGAGTAAGGAGTAGATTTTTTGCATGGAGAGTGGTTGCTGAGTGGAATGCATTGCCTGAGTGTGTTGTGGGTGTAGACACATTGAATCAGTTTAAGGCAGGTTGGATGAGCATTGTGTGCAATAGTGTGTACTTCCCATAATGAGTCTCTGACTCCATGAAGATCAAATGTTGATAACAATAATAATAAGAATCCTTCGAGACAGAGCTTACAGAATCTCCCACAGCATGCAATTGGAAAATCAAGAATTAAAATATGTGCAGTTTCTTCCTTCAAAAAAATGGTTATAACAAAAATCTAGTTGATAAAATTCTAAAATAGCCCCCTAGACCTGTGTTTCTCTAATATTTTTAGTCACAAAACACATTTCATCTCACAGTATATTTATGGAACACTTTTTCATCTCATAATATATTTATAGATGGACTGTATTTACATTTTTCCCATGATGGGCAGTGCTCCGAGGTGCTAAAATGCACCAGCGCCCTTTCATCTTTGATTTGGAGCCCTTAAATTCGCCCTAATTTTTTGGGACCCCCAGCTAGAGCCTTGTGTGCCTGTGCATAAGTATGGCCCTGTTAAGAAAACACTTATATTCTTTTGTGGTTCTTGGTTTTAAAATATAAAAAAAAAAACATATAATTAATGCTCAGAATGCATTTTATTTTCAAAAACAACATCTCTTCTTGCTTCTTCAGCTTGTCATCTCCAATACTTTGATGCAGGCAGTCTGACCAACCAACAGTTTTGTTTTGTATTTGCTTTCCAGTCTCTTGTTTATTTAACCATACTTTTTTGGGTACATCCTATTAACATGTTAATTCCATTCAAATTATCTCATTTTTATCCATGCATTTATGAGTTCTAGTTGATATTTCTTAATAAATCTTTTCATTTTTTACTCTATCAAATTTTGTTTTGTTAAGTACTGTTCTTATTGTTTTCATTTGCATGTTGTATTTATCTGTTGTATTTTTTGATATTTCTATTCTTGTTTCACATGCATATGTCAATACCAGTCAGAGTGATTTATATATATATATATATATATATATATATATATATATATGTGCTTGCTTTTTTTTTGTTTGTTAAATCTTTATTTTTCCATATAGTAGTTGTATTTAGACATCATGATATTTTATTAGTCTTCAGGAATTGTTCTTTTACTTCATTCTGTGTTATATTAATGATATTGGTGAAGATTTGGATGGAGATATTTAGTTGTTTGCAGATGATGCAAAGTTGGGACGAACCATGAAGAGTAGTGAAGATGTTGTGGCCTTGCAAGAAGACTTGAATAAATTGAGTGATTGGGCAAGCAAATGGGGATGTGAGTTCAATGTTGCAAAATGTAAAGTTTTAAAATTTGGAAAACAAAGATGGGATGCAGAATTTATGCTTGGTGAGAATATATTGTTGGAAGTAGAGGAAATAAGAGATCTGGGAGTGATAGTGGATAAGGATCTAAAATTTAGGGGACATATCGCCAAAATTGTGAAGACAACACAAAGACCTCTGGGAATGATGAGGAGGACACTGACGTGTAGAAGTAGGGAGATTCTTGTTCCATTGTATAAGGCTTTGATTAGGCCACACATGGACTATTGTTCCCAGATTTGGTCACCTGGTTTTCAGAAGGATGAAGAGATGCTGGAAAGGGTCCAAAGGCAACTGACTAAGGTAGTATATGACCTCTGGAATGTCGAGTATGAGGAAAGATTGAAAAGATGTAATTTGCAGAGTCTAGTGGAGAGAAGGAAGAGGGGAGATATGATAGAGACCTACAAGTTGGTAAGGGGTTGTTATAGGATCAATGGTGGAGAAGTTCTACAGAGAATAGTGGGAGATCAGGGGAGAACCAGAGGTCATCCCTGGAAACTGTATAAAGAGGGTGTGAGTAGGGGAGTGAGAGGCAGGTTTTTTTCGTGCAGAGTTGTGAATGATTGGAATGCCTTGCCTGAGAGTGTGGTGTCTGCAAGGAGTTTGAATGTGTTTAAGACCCGGTATGATGAGATGTGTGTGAGATAAAAGGACCTCCTAGATGAGTCTTTGACTCCATGAGGTCTTGTTTAATAATAATAATAATATTCTATTGAGAGCCTTCTCTAAGTCAATGAAAAAGATAAATATTGATTTGTTAAATTCTGTTGCATTTTCTGTTATTTGCTTTATAACAAGTATAGAATCAGTACATGATCTTCTTTGTTTTTCATCATTATAATTTAGCCTTGATTCTAATTCTTCTTTGGGAATTCTTGTACATATTTTTAGAATGGTGCACAATAAGTTTATTCCTTGATATTTCTTGGGTTCAGATTTTGTTCTCCTTTTTTTTTTAAATACTGATAGTATAATATTCATTCTCCATTCATTGGGAATCTTTTCTTGAAGTTATCTTTCATTAAAATTCTCATATTTTCAGTCATTTTTTACTCTCATATTTTCAGTCATTTTTTACTCTCATATTTTCAGTCATTTTTTACTCTCATATTTTAGCCTTTCATTATAAATTCCATCAGTTCTTCCAGATGATTTTCAGTTTTTCAATTTTGAGATGATGTTTATATTAAATTATTATTATTATTATTATTATTATTATTATTATTATTATTATTATTATTAAGAGAGATCTCCAGGGAGTCAGGGACTCATCGAGGGAGGCCACATACTGCACACATCACTTATCATACTTCTTCTTGAATTCATTCACACTGCTTGCACATTCACAACATCCAGTTGCAATCCATTTCAATCATGCACCACTCTATTAGAGAAAGGACAAGAGGGCAGTATAATAAATTTAGTTTAATCCTTTATCTAAGTGTGAGCAAACAAAGTTTGTGCCTGAAAATATCCTCAAGACTGGGGTAAGGTAGTACAACACCGAGCAATTCATAGCAAAGGTGGACCAAGCTAACATCACTCCTATCTCAGTATCTCGCATAATGCAAAAAACATCTTGCGAAACTAGTGTCTAGTTTCGACCTTTATTGCGGTCTCTTCAGTGGGAGCCAGGCCCAGAAGTGGAAATACCAGGCAGAAGCAATGGCAAGGTCATCTCTACCTATTCTGGATTTAGAGAAAGATGTTGAAAGTTTGTTTGTTTTTCACTTGGTTAGACTATAATAAATTTAGTTTAATCCTTTATCCAAGTGTGAGCAAACAAAGTTTGCACCTGAAAATATCTTCAGGACTGGGGTAAGGTAGTACAACACTGAGCAACTCGTAGCAAAGGTGGACCAAGCTAACATACATCACTCCTATCTCAGTATCTCTTATAATGCAAAACACAGTGCAGCTTTCAAGAATGCCCTCTTGTCCTTTCACCACCCTCCATAAATTGAAAAATTCTATCAACTGAAATCCTGTATGACCCTTTCAAGTTTGTAAGTCTCAATCATATCATCCCTCTTTCTCCTGTTTGCTAGTGTCTGCAGTCTACAAATTCTCAATCTGTCTTCATAATCAGTATCCCATAATCCTGATATCAGTTTTAACACTCTTTGCACTCTCTCCAATATATCAGAATCACAACAGAAACAAGGAGACCAGACCCCTGCACAATAGTCCAAGTGAGGTCTTATCAAGGCCTTGTAAAAAGGCAAAATGACATCCTTATCTTTACATGTTAAGGCATTGCAATTATCTTTTGAGTTGTATTTGCAATCTTTGCTACATGGCCCTGAACTTTAACCTCCTGTTCACTAACACTCCATGATCCGTAGTCTGATCAGTTTCTTCTAGCATATTCTCACCAATATAATACGACATTGGATATCTTATCACACCAAAGTGCATGACTTTGCATTTACTGACATTGGACTGATATCCATTTTCCCATGCCCACAATTCCAGCCTATTCAAATCTTTCTGCAAGTATTGCATATCAGCAGCATTCTTGATTACCTTCCTCTTTGCATCATCAGCAAATAGCTGTATGTCGCCTGTCAAATCCTTCCCAATATCATTAATGTACAGATTGAATAACAGTGGACGAAGCATTGATCCTTGTGGTACACCACTTGTCTTAAGCTTTTCACAAACCATTGAGGTTCTTTAGCTGTGGACTTCAAAACAGCGACTGTCTCGAGGATAAGTTGGTTGGCCTTATGCCTCCCAGTGTGTCCTATGTCTCTGTAGATGTGTGTGTGTGTTCACAAGGCTAGTTTGCCTGTTCTGGGGGAACGAAAAACCTGAGTTTCTGGGTAAAAAAAAACCTCCTACCTCTGTATGAGACTGGTTAACTCACTTTTAGTCGAAAGTGATCAGATAAAGGTTCCTCATGTCTTGGATAGGAATCGAACCCAGGTCTTTTCAACCAAAGGGCTTCGTCTATACCAACTGAGCTATAAATCTTTATAGCTCAGTTGGTATAAAGGTGTACCACAGAGGCTCTGTGGTACACCCTAATTATTTTAAATCTTGCAGACTCACATACCCTGTATACCACTTTTTGATATCTGTCAATCAACCATCCTCTTAATCATGTTAATATTTTATAATCCAAACATATATTTCTCCAGTTTATTCAACAGTCTTCCATGCTGTATTCTGTCAAAAGCCTTAGCAAATCCAAAAGTATCATGGTGTATCCATTCCCCTTGTCTAGTTCAGTGGTAACATTATTATAGTATGTGAGCAAGTTGCTAAAACCTGGTCTTCCCTTATTAAACCCATGCTGTTTATTGCAAAGTAGAGATTCATTTTCAACCCATTACTTGTTTCAATTTCTTCCTATAATAAATGTTTTCTGGCTGTGGTATTTCAGGCATTTTTATTTCTTCTTTGCCTTTGTATAATTAGGTAAAATAGTTTTCCATTGTTCTCTTTCTATGATTGGTATATTTATGTATTCACATATTTCTTTTCTTCTTTGTTCAGATCATTCTCCATGCTTGTTTCTGTGTTCTGTAAAAGTCATATTCCAGTTGTCGAGAATAGCCTTCTCAATATTTTTGCTTTTTGAATCGTATTTTGTTATTTATTTTATTTCTTATTTATTTTATATTCTTCATATTTGGCTGAATTAGTTTTATCTTGTAAATGTTTATTTAATGTGGTTTTCTTGGTTTTTGATAGTCAGGGCTGGCGGAAGCGGTGCATCCAGGCACCGCTATGAAGAGGGCGCCGCCACTGGAGCATGGTTCATAGGTTCATTTTTAAGAAACAAAATTTTTATCATAAAAACAAAAAATTCTTAGAATGATCAATATTAAAATAAATAAGGCTGGATACACCAAATAAAAATTTTAAAAAATTGTATATTGCCGCCTCTTTGATCAGCCAGCTGTTTATTGTGTCTTAAGACACAAAGAATGTTTGCTGCAGAATATTGTGTCTACTGCAGTCTACCTAAAGTGAAACGGTGAACGGTTTTTATGCACAGAAACGAATTTTCGTACAAAACATTTGTTGCTAGTTAACCAGTCATATGGTATGCATCTCGGTAGGCTACTGACAGTAGCACAGTGCGGACTATTATTTTGTCTCTGTGTCGTATTGTGTAATAATTTCTTGTGGGTATAAAATAGAAATGGAATCAAAAATTAAAAAAAGTTATCCTGTGCACAAAATCGTAAGCCTCATGCTGCTAAAGAAGCATGATATTAAGAAACAAACTGGGGCTCAATAAATTTGTTAAAATATTCTGATGCAGATTGTAACCAACTCGATACATCAGAAATCAGAGTGGAAGAACCATGCACATCATCCAGTTTGCATAAAATACTATTGCAACTATTGAACAAGATAATAAGACACATGATTTAAGTGAAAAACAGTTAGGAGAAGATTTAGTTGTAGTTGACCATGAAACTAACAGTAAATTTAGAATATCCAGGTGAATGGGGAAATATTGATGAAAAATTACGAGTTGTTTTAATTGAAATGGGGCCTGTTCAAAAGTAAAATATAATATATCCCAGAGATACATATGGTCGTAAATTTGGCGACACGTATTATAATAGAAAAATGGAAAACGGGGAGCTTGTGTCAAGAATATGGCTCATTTATTCCGAAATTTTAAATTCTGTTTTTTGTTTTTGTTGCAAACTTTTTGCACCTACTGAATCAAGTAGTCTTGTAGAAGGTTATAACGATTGGAGAAATGTAAGTACAACTTTGCATAGACATGAGACTAGTTTAACTCACATGAAAAATTTCTTAAAATGGAAGGAACTTGATAAAAATTTAAAAAAACAAAACTACTATTCATTGCCAAACTCAAAGCATGTATGAAATGGAATAGAAACATTGGACGAGTGTTTTAGAATGCTTGATTGTAATTATAAAATCCCTTGGTAGCCAAAATTTAGCTGTTTGTGGATCATCTGATAAATTATATGAAAGGAATAACGCCAATTTTTTTAAAATGAGTCGAACCATTTGCGAAGTTTGATCCTCTTATGGAAATTCATGTTGAAAGGGCCCTACAATGAAACAATAGTATACACTATTTGAATCAAGATAGTCAAAATGAAATATTGGAAATTATGTTGAATTTTTTCTTGACAATTATTCATAAGACTATTACACTTTTTTTATACAATCTTTGTCAAGTAGTTTTATTTTATCCTCCTACATGTTTCGCCAATCTTTTTCTATTGGCATCCTCAGGGAATACAAACTAGTAAGCTAAAATGAAGGTTACAGACTAGGTTATAACTGATGGTTCTAATTCATACAAAAAATTGGTATTGTGCGTGTCTCATTAACGTGATTTATTCGTTATGGCTCATGACGTAATTGTTATGAAAGTTCATTTCTTTGATGTTTAATGATCTGATAAAAGTTTTCCAAATTTCTGGTAAAATTAGACCTTAATTCTTGTTTAGGTTTTCAGTTTTACGGGCGACTGTAGCTGCTTTTTTAAAGGTTCTTGAATGGTAGTTATCTTCTATGTATGGTTTAAGGCTCTTATCACACTCAATGTGATGGTTAGTAGAGGCAAAGTGGCATGAAAGGCCTGAAATATCTCGTCTGTTATTTCTGACATATCCTATGTGTTCTTTCTTTCTCGTTTCAAAGCTTCTAGAGGTCTGACCTACGTAACTAATACCACATGAGCAAGGTATATTATATACTCCAGAGTACTTGTAGAATGGGTGAGGATCTTTCGGTGATCTTAAAAATTTCCGAATAGTGTTGATTGGTTTGAATGCCATTCTGATCTTATGTGATTTTAAAATGTTAGCTAATTTTTTAGAAAGGTTGCTGACAAAAGGAATCGTAATTGTACTGATGTATTGGACGTCATCACATTGTCGATGTGGTATATCAGTAAAGAGAATCTTGTTATAGAGTCTTTTTGGGTAACCATTTAAAGAAAGTTCTCTGGATATTGTGGTTAATTCCGTTAGTAGGTCATCCTTGTCTGTCGTATACTGTATAGCTCTTTTCTTGAGACTATGGGTAATGCTAAGTTTCTGAGCTATGTGATGAGCTGAGTTGAAATGGAGGTAACATCCAGTATTTGTAGGTTTTCTGTATAAAGATAGGTAGATACTATTATTGGATTATTTCTTTATTAAAATGTCAAGGAATGGCAGTTTTTTATCTTTTTCCATTTCTAATGTGAATTTGATGGTATTGTGGAAACTATTGATTTGGTTGAGGTAATTCATTAGTTCTTCTTTCGTATGATCCCAAATGATAAAGATGTCATCTACATATCTGTACCAAATTTTCGGTTTTGGAATGATCTGGGTTAAGATTTTTTTCTCTAGATCTTCCATGAATAAGTCAGCACAAGGAGGTGAGAGGGGGCTACCCATAGCTAATCCAGTGAGTTGTTTGTAGATCGTTTTTTGCCAAATAAAATAGTTAGAAGTTAAACAGTGATTGAACAAAGTAGTGATGTTTCTTGGGAACAAGTTGTCTAAGATGTTGATGACTTCAACCACTGGAATGTTAGTAAACAGAGATATAATGTCCAAGCTTGCTAGTATATCCTCTTCAAAAATAGGGATGTTTTTTATTTTATCTATAAAATGTTTTGAATTTTTAATATAAGTATCCGAGACGTGAATGTGTTGTTGTAAAATCTTCGCAAGATACTTGGACAGTTGGTAAGTGGTAGAATAGATTCCATCAACTATTGGACATAATGGTATACCTTCTTTATGAATTTTTGGAAGGCCATACAATCTAGGAGTAAGTAGGTGCATAGATTTTAGTTTTTTTATAATTTCTATAGGCCAGTTATAGGAAATTTTTAAGATCACCGAAAGATCCTCACCCATTCTACAAGTACTCTGGAGTATATAATATACCTTGCTCATGTGGTATTAGTTACGTAGGTCAGACCTCTAGAAGCTTTGAAACGAGAAAGAAAGAACACATAGGATATGTCAGAAATAACAGACAAGATATTTCAGGCCTTTCATGCCACTTTGCCTCTACTAACCATCACATTGAGTGCGATAAGAGCCTTAAACCATACATAGAAGATAACTACCATTCAAGAACCTTTAAAAAAGCAGCTACAGTCGCCCGTAAAACTGAAAACCTAAACAAGAATCAAGGTCTAATTTTACCAGAAATTTGGAAAACTTTTATCAGATCATTAAACATCAAAGAAATGAACTTTCATAACAATTACGTCATGAGCCATAACGAATAAATCACGTTAACGAGACACGCACAATACCAATTTTTTGTATGAATTAGAACCATCAGTTATAACCTAGTCTGTAACCTTCATTTTAGCTTACTAGTTTGTATTCCCTGAGGATGCCAATAGAAAAAGATTGGAGAAACATGTAGGAGGGTAAAATAAAGCTACTTGACAAAGATTGTATAAAAAAAAGTGTAATAGTCTTATGAAATATTGGAAACTTTAAGTAATGCAATCAGGGATACAATTTTATTATCAATTCGAAAATCTAAATATTATTCCATAATTTTAGACCACACCTGATGCAAGTAAAACAGAACAAATGACCATTATTATTTGCTTTGTTTCCTGTGACAATGGAATTGTCAAGATCAGGGAAAACGTTTCAGGTTTTGCAGATATATCAGATTCCATAGGACGTGGTTTATGTGCAACAATAATAGAACAACTGGAAAAATGGAACATTCTCATTGAAGACATGCTAGGTCAAGGGTATGACAATGGGGAAAATATGAAAGGGAAAAAATATGGACTCCAAAATTAGCTTTTGAACAAAAATCCTTGACATAAAGCTTTTTACATGCCATGTGCTGCTCATACTCTAAATTTAATCATTCATTAACGATGCAGCCAAAGTGAATGCAGATACAATTAGTTTCTTTGCAATTATTCAAGAAATATACAATTTCTTTTCATTCTCTCACAAACATTGGGCAATCCTTTTAAAGTTTGTAAAAAATTTAACATTGAAACAGCCATCAGAAACGCGATGGGAAAGTAAAATTAATGCAATCCGCCCTCTACGATATCAGTTAGGAGAAATTTACAATGCATTCTTTGAAATTTTAAATAATGAAAATTTTAATAAAGAAACTCAGCATGAAGCACAAACATCATGTGCTAAAATAAAGGACTATAAATTTATTTGCTCTCTTATAACTTGGCATAATTTACTTAACAGAATAAACCCTGTGAGTAAAATGCTTCAAGGCAAAAATATGAACATTACATTTGCTTTAGAATCTATCGAAAACTTAAAAATATTCTTACAAGAGTATCGATCAGATACCAATTTTAAAGGTCTAAAAATGGCAAAACAACTGAGTGGAAAGATGGATGGAGAACAAGAATTTAAAACTGGTACGGAAGTTCAACGACGAAAGAAGACACGACAATTTGACTAAGAGTATCATGATGAAACGCCACAATCGCCAGAAGATAAATATAGAGTGAATGTATTTTATACTCTTCTAGACATTGCAATGTGTTCATTAATAGAACGTTTTGAACAAATAAGAACATATTATGATAATTTCAATTTCTTGTATAGATTACTACAAATTAATAATGAAGATTTACGAAAAAATTGTGACAATTTAGAGATTCTCTTGAAGGACTGCGACAATAAAGGTGTAAATGCAGTAAAACTATATGACGAGTTATGTGCTTTCCGGGATATTTTTCGGAAGGAAAATTTAAATATTCAAAACCCTTTCGATATTCTTAATTTTATTGTGTCCAATAATTTATCTTTCCCTAACTTTTCAATTGCTTTAAAAATACTATTAACCTTACCTGTTTAGTGTAGCGAGCAGTGAACATTCCTTTTCCCAAGTTGAAATTGATTAAAACCTACTTAAGAACAAGTATGTTCTTAAGTAGGTTTTTAATGGTTTCACAAAAAAACTTGTTAGTTTGGTGTTAATAGCTATTGAAAATGATATGCGGAATTAGACGTTAAGATCATTATTTCTAATTTTGTGAATATGAAATCAAAAACCCTAAAATTTTAATTAAAAAAAATTTCAAGTATATTTATGCAATTTGATTTATTTTCTGTTATTCTGTAAAGGTGTTATTTTTTGAATACTTATATTAAATGTTCTAATTATTTCTGAATTATTTTCTCATCTATCTTGAGTTTCTTTTATTTTTCTAAAAGATAGTTCCATTTATAAAAATTAAACAATTTTTACAAGTTACTAAGAATTTAGTAACTTGTAAAATGCAGGAATTTTTTAAACTTTAGTTGAAATAAATTTTAACTTTAATTAAAATTCATTTTAATTTTTTTAGTGATTCGGGTTGGTGAGAAGGCAATAATCCCTGTATCATTATATTCAACGATTAAAGTGAAGTGGCTTTATCAAAACTTCTGAGAATTTTTTGAATATTCGGGTTTTTAACGATTATCCTACCTAGTCAACACTCCTGGTTCATTACATTTAGCGAACCAACGTGTGGCTGTTCTGTCAAAATTTATTTAAGAAATTTCAAATAATTTAAATTTTTATTATCATTAAAGAACCAGTCTGCGTGGTTAGCCTAGTGACTTTGCGCTTCGCAATCATATGCCTGGGGAAGTAGTGTCCCAGGTTCGATTCCCGTCGAAAACGTGAGGAATTTTGAGGATCTTCCTCAGGCATAGCCAAGTTAGCCGGTCTTGGGCACGGGAAGTAGGGTTTTTTACCACCAGTTTATCTGGCGTTTTTCATCCCGCAAGCAGGCAAACCGGTCGCGTGAACATATGCTTCTGCAGTCAAAAATATATCCCCCTCCCCCCAAGCTGCAGACTAGGCAACCGGTTGGTTGGGAATGGTACTAACATGAAGTCGCATCTAAGTAACATGCAGCATGAAGCGGGAATAACGTAGCGAAAGAAGAAGATTATCATAAAAGAACCATACACGCCTGGATCGTTACAGGGACGCTTAGATAGAAATTGGATGCGGGCAGCAAAGACCGTAGCGCCGACTCTGTTGATAATGATTTTATCTCTTCAGTATATCAAGTAGTCTATCTTGTTTTATAATTTCCAAGTTTTTTTCTGTCCCAAAATTCAAAATGAATATTAAACAAGCACTTAATGCTTGTTTAATATTCATTTTGAATTTTTCCCAATGGGAATCTAAATCTTCTTCATTACTGAGAACATTTTTTTGAAATTGTTTTTTAGTCCATTTTTGTAAAGTATTTTTATACTGTCTTCTCATAATAATTCAACCTTAAATTTACTTTCTTGTATTTCTTTCTTTTGCTTTCTACTTTATTTATATTTTGTTGAATCTAACTTTTCCCATCAGTAGTCCATAATCACTTCTAATGTCTGAAGATGCTGGAACTTTTATATCCAATATTTCATCTGCTTTTACTGTTCTATTTGTTATTATAAGGTTAAAGAGCAGTAGATGAGGGAAAGGCATATACTGCCATTTTCTTGGACTTAGCAAAGGCATTTGACAGGGTGCCACATGATAAGCTGATATTTAAGTTGCAGCAAATGGGTCTGGATGTCAGGTTGGTCAACTGGATTCAGGATTGACTGTCCAATAGGTATCAGCGAGTTGTGTATAATGGGACAGTTTCAAGGAGGCAGAGGGTTACAACTGGGGTCTCCCACAGGGCTCAGTACTGGGACCTATATTGTTTAGCTTTTATATCAATGACATTGTCAGTGATTCCAGGGGGATATTCAGTTGTTTGCAGATGATGTGAAGCTTGGAAGGGTTATTAGTAATAGTGCAGATGTGGTAGCCCCTGCAATAGGATTTGAATAAGCTAGACAGATGGACAGATAAATGGGGGGGTGTCGGTTTAATGGAGCAAAATGTAGAGTCTTGAGGTTTGGGACACTGCATACTCTATGGGAGGAGCTATACTGGAGGAAGTAGGGGGAGACAAGAGATCTGGGGTTGATGATTGATAGAAACCTGAAATTTAGGGGACATATTGCAACAGTGGTTAAGGTAACACAGAGGATTGCTGCAATAATGAGAAGGACACTGACCTGCAGAGATAAAAGAGTTATCATTCCATTGTAGAAGACTCTGATTAGACCACACTTAGACTATTGTTTTCAGATTTGGTCCCAAGGATTTGAAGGGGATAAATTAACTGTGGAAAGGGTACAAAGGCAGATAACAAAGATAGTTTCAGGACTGTACAATGTTAGTTATGAGGATCGGCTGAGGGAATGTGGACTGCAGAGTTTTAGAAGAAGGAGAGGTGATATGATTGAGACTTTTAAACTGTTGAAAGGTGGTTACAGGGTTGACACTGGGGAGTTCTTTCGCCTGGTTGAACAGAGGGAAGGGGTGATGACAAGGGGCCATCCCTGGAAGTTATGAAAGGAAACTGTCATAACTTCCATAAAACCACTCCTCACCCTCTTGCTCATGTGAGCAAGAGGGTGAGGAGTGGTTTCTTTGCATGGAGAGTGGTTGCAAGAGTGGTTTCTTTGCATGGAGAGTGGTTGCAAGAGTGGTTTCTTTGCATGGAGAGTGGTTGAACCATGGAATGCATTTCCTGATAGAGTGGTGAGAGCGAGAACAGTCAGTGAGTTTAAGGAGTGGTATGATAGACTTTGTGTTTCCTAGGAGGCACCGCCCACGATGCGTCTTGATAGACTCTGTGTTTCTTAGGAAGTACCTCCCGCAAAGAGTCTTTTGACTCCATGGAGGCCTGAATAATAATAATAATAATAATTAATCTATGGTAGACATCTGTCCTCTGTTATTTCCCCATATTATTTTGTGTTGAATCTAGTGATTAAACAAGTTATTATTTATTCTAAATTCATTATCTGTACCAAACTGAAGCAATCTTATTCCATATCAGTTTTGAGTTGTTTCATTGAATCTTTGACATGTGCCTGGTATTACACTATTTCCAATCCTTACATTTAAGTCTCTTTCCAGTATTATTAATTCAGCTGACAATGTTTACAATTTTCTGTAGCATTTCATAGAATTCTTCAGTTTCTGTTTTTGGTTTTCCTTCATCAGGGCAAAAACAAAATAAAAATATATGTATAAAAATTATAAAATCAGTTTGAAAATTAAAGCTGTATTTATTCTACATGAGGAAAGTTGTATCCATTCATACATACATCCCAAAACAATATGAATTATGAATTTTAAAAGAAAAATAATTACATTTTAATTGAATTGGCATTTCTGTGTCTTTGAATCACAAATTCACTTAATATTAGGTATAATCAGTGCTTTTTTTTTCTGGAAAAAAGGTGCCGGTACTCACGTGAAGATGTTATTACAACTTCCACACTTGTAACATATCCTCCGATATACCCTCGCCGTCTCTAGATCACTTCTTGCTTTTGATATCAACTGCAGAATGATGATCTCGGAGCAGCCATGAATCCAAATATTTGCTATGGTTGAAATGAGTAAGAGGAGGTCCTACTATCCTGATGAACATCAGTGCAGAAGTTGTCCGTACAAGCAGAGATGACCTAGATGAAATTACTATAAGATTCTTCTGAGAGAAACCCCTTTCACATTCACTGGAAGATATTGCAATTGTGCCCAAAGTGTGCTTTAGAGGAAGTAGTATGTCCTGGAACTTTATTTTCTTGAAGATATTCACAGAAACCAAACTACTTCTCTTTCATTTAAGCAACATTTGCGTGCTAACGTTTTAATTTTAGCTTCACCAAATGTCAGATGCTTCCCAGGATTTTCTGGCCAATACTTGGAATCTAAAATCTTAGCACATTCAGGCAAATCAGCATCATCTCCTTCAAGCAGACACTTTCCAAGAGCTTCTTTTAGACTTTTATAGAAAGCAGATGAACTAATTGCAGGACCGTGTCTTTCATTTATGTGGAGATCAATCCCTTCGAACTTCATATTCTTCTGACTTTGAAGAGATGTACTGTAGTACAGACCAGGATTTTCAATTCTTTCTTCAAAAAGTTGAACTGTATTCTTTATCTTCCTGTCTGCTTTGTACAAGTCAGTATTTCTCTCTTGTAAAGCTAGACTTCTTGAACTAAGTTCTTAGAGAACATCACACATAGGGCCCAAATCAAACACAAACTCACATGACGTTATTTTTCTTAAAAGGCCATCATAAAGAAAGCGATCTGTTTTTGCTTCTTCTACTGTCTTCATTTGCCTCCAGAAAGTGATGGACGAGAGCTTCAAAGTCATGCCACACTGCAGAAACAGTGCAAAAGCTAGATGCAATCCAATGAGTGCTTAAAATTCTGCCAATTTTAAGAATTTGAAGTTCTAGAGTCGCTGCACATTCCTGCAGTTCCTTAGCATTCTTAGGTGAAGCATTATAAGTCACATAAGTTTGTCCATGAAACTCTTAAAGCGATTCACTCCTTCCACATTGTTCTTTGTGTCACCAACAGACAATTCAATGCGATGGCTAGCACAATGCCGGAAAATAACACTAGGAGACTTCTCTTGCATTGGCCTCCTTACACCATTATGCACACCAAACAACACGGCTACACCATCAGAAGTTACAGACAATAAATACTCCTTTAAGTAATCTTCAGATAATCCTAAACATTCAAGACGACTAATTAAAGAATTTAGAATTCCTCTAGCAGTTACATCTGATAATTCGATCAAATCTAGGAAAAGACTCACAGGAGCTGAAAGTTCAGGAAGAACTACAAGAACAATAACAATCAGTGTTGTTGCATTACTCACAGTTGTCGATTCATAAACAAGTAACGATATTTTGTTCTTGGAGTTCACTTAATGTTTTTCCCATTTCATTTGCGATATGGCTCACAATGTTAATGCAAGCATTTGCAGAATGAAGAATGTATCCCATGTCTAGGCCATCAAGTTCCTGTAAATTTATTTCATCTTCAAAGTTGTTAAATGATTGATTTCTCCTCATAACTTTGTAAGCAGTTCGAAACACTTTTCCTGTTACGTCTTTTTTATGGGACAAAGTATTTAGCAAAACGTTCTCTAATGTTTCGTTTTTTTGCTTCAGATTTTATTTTTTGGCACGCTTTGTGTGCTGCACTCTCCTTATGATAGTAAATATTTTTTCTTGATGACATTAACTGTTGTTGGCGAGATTCTCCCAAATGACAAATTTTACCATTTGCCAACTCCGCTGAAATTTTCGCATTCCCATGTGTTTATCGATGGCAAGACTTCCGATATCACGACACGCTTTACAGCCCAACATTTTATTCTTGACATACAGCCACTTGTTTCTCTCGCAGAAGTCATTTTTCTGCAAAAGTGTCCAACAACATTCGGGCCAATCATTATCAGAATCTTCTTCCTTTTGATCTTCAGTCTTGGTTTCGTGATCCTCTTCACCAAGTCTATTTTCAGTGCTAGTTTTCTGTTTTACAGGATCACAAGTAGATTCAATAATTTTGCTTCTTCAGCATTCCTTTTTTTACTCATTAGCATAAAGTAACTACTTATTGTACTCATTAAGAACAACAATTGCACTGATTTAACTTAGATTAATTCAAAACTCACGTGAACACCTGCCTGTTGCAGAGTGAATATAGAACTGATAAACTGATATTGGAAGCAATCGGAAGTGAACACAACTTCCTGTTTCCGGTTGCATACCAACATATGAAACAGGAAAGCAGAGTACCAACTTTCAAGTAATCAAAACTGAAAATTCAATTCGTGAACACAGTACCATCTACTGGAATATTTATAATACATTTTGCTGTCAATAAATCGCAAATTTTTAAAACGTAAGAAAAAAGGTGCTGGTACTGCATACTGTTGCGTACCACCAGAAAAAATGCACTGTGTATAATGCTGAAAAGCATTAAACTTGATTATATCTTAAAATTATTTTCTTTTTTTAATTAGTAATTATGATTTTTTACAGAACACAGTGTAGGAAACACTGCCCTACACCACAAAATGTACTGGGGAAAACAGCAGTACAAAGGAGCAGTACTTTCCTGGTCAAGATATTTTCTTCTTCTTATTATTATTATTATTACATGACACCTCCAGGGAGTCCAAAGACTCATTGAGGAAGGGCACCTACTTTACAACTCTCCACCACTCAATCCACTAACTACTACTACTTTCATCATCTACACCAATGCTATCTACTGCCAACCATCCCCACTAGTATTTTCACAGATAAGCACAAACATCCATGCCCACAGCGGGATTCGAACCTGCAGCCTTTTGGCTGGAGAGCAGATATGCTAACCACTCGGCCAACAAGGCTGGCTAAATATCAAATAAATATCAAAAATATTGTCAACAAGGGATAAAAGTTGCATTTTTACCTCCAAAGGGCATTTCAAGTCTCCTTAGACCCCACCCCCCCTAAAACTGCCCTATTTCCCATGTAAGAAACCAGCAGTTTACAAGATCACTTACACGTGTGTGGAATCTGCTATGTAGAACAGAAACAGACAGGCTAGTCAGGAAAGATACATGTCAGAACACACATCAAAGACATGGAGAAAAGAAAGAAAAAAACATAAATCATGCAGAAGCACATAACATAACAAACACTGAACATAAAGTACTATGACAATGTATATAACATGGTATATATTATTATCATTATTATTATTACTGCATGGCACCTCCACGAAGTCCTAAGACATATTGTGGGTGGCCCAAACTATCATCACAATATCTATCGTACCTCTCCTTGAAACCATTAACAGACAAATTACTCACAATATACTCAGGCAACCCATTCTATTCATTTACCACTCTCCAAGTGAAAAATGTAGTCCTCACGCCCTTGCTAACCTCACTCTTACTCAACGTCTAGGAATGACCTCCTCTTGTTCTGCTCCCTCTAGCCAAGTGCTGAAACATTTCGGTGGCATCAATGTTATAAAAGCCTTTAAGTAACTTAAATGTTTCTATCATTTCTTCCATTTTTTCACCTATCAAACAACTTTTGAAATCCACAAACCCTCAGTCTATCCTCATAGGGAGCATTCCACAGACCATTCACCATTTTTGTCACTCACCTCTGAATTCTTTCCACCATTTCCTCATTCCCAAGAAACTCAGGTGACCAGAGCTGAACTCAGTAATCTAGATGTAGTTGTATCAAGGCTCTATAAAGAGAAATGATTACTCCCTTATCTATGCTTGTTAGTGTGTTTTTCAATAACAGTAATCTTGTGAGCTACCCTGGATACTTTAGCAATATGTCCTCTAAACTTCTGCTCTCTATCTACTACTACTACTACCCCCATATCCCTGGCATCATCTATTTCCTGATTTCATCATTGAGGGAACTGAAATACAGTTCCTTCAATGTGATACACAGCTTGTAATCTTATTATTATTATTGCGGGTATCTCCGTGGAGTCAGTAGACTCATCCTTGGAAACCCAAACTATCAAAACAATATCTATCATATCACTTCTTGAATTCATTTGCAGACAAAGAACTCACAACTGAGTCAGGCAATGCATTCCACTCATTCACTACCCTCCAGGTGAAAAACCTCGTTCTCACACCCTTATTAACCACACTTTTCCTCAACTTCCAGGGATGACCTCTTGTTCTTCCATCACTATCACACAGTTGAAATATTTCCACTTATAAATTTAAAAACATTTTATTAATTTAAAAACATTTAAATTAATAAAAACCTTTTATTAATTTAAATGTTTCTATCATATCCCCTCTTCTCTGCCTATCCACCAACCTCTGCAATCCACAAGCTCTCAATCTATCAATGTTAGGGAGCATTTTTTACATCACCAACTTAGTCACTCTCCTCTGAACCCTCTCCACAACCCTCCTCATCCCCAAGGAATCCAGGTGACCAGACTTGAGCACAGTAATCCAAATGTGAAAATATCAGTGCCTTAGAAAGGGGAGTAATAACCTCTTTATCTCTGGATGTTAGTGTGTTCAATAACCAGGTAATCCTATGTGTCCTCATACAATGTGTCCTCTGAACTTCTTCCTCCTATCCACCAACTCCCCCAAGTCCCTAGCCATCAATCTCTTGGAGTACCATTTCATCAATGTAGTACACAGCTGGTAATCTTTTAATTCCAAAATGCATAACTTTACACTTTTCCACATTGAACTGACATCCATTACCTTTTGCCCATTCTACCAGCTTATTTAAATCATCCTGCAAACTTTCAACATCAGCTTGATTTTTAATTGCACTACCCAACTTTACATCATCAGCAAACAACTGAATATCTCCCTTTAAGCCATTTCCTATATCATTTATATACAAATTAAACAACAATGGCCCAAGCACAGAGCCCTGAGGCACACCACTGGTCACCTGTCTCATCCTGGACTCTGCTCCTCCATACACCACCTTCTGGTATCTCTCCCTGAGCCATTCTCCTATCCATATCACCAGTTTAGTATCCATTCCCATCTGTTACAATTTGCACAACAGTATTCCATGGGGTATCCTCTCAAAAGCCTTAGCAAAATCCAGTAGTATCACTGTGTAGCCATTTCCCTTGTCCAACTCAGATGCCATTCTATTATAAAAAGTTAATAGATTGCTAAGGCAGAATCGACCTTTAACAAAACCATGTTGGCCCCTATCGAGTACCATATTCTGATCCACCCATTCTTGAAACCAAATTTTTCACTACTTTTACCACCACACCCGATATGGTGATTGGTCTGTAATTAGCTACTGCAGTCTTGGACCACCTTGATGCAAAGTAACTTTTTTGCCTTCCTTCCACTCCCTAGGGACCATACCAGAGTTCAAATTTAAGTTAAATAACCAAGTAAGAGCTTTGACAATTCCTTTCCACATTCACGCAACACCCAAGCTGATATTTCATCTAAACCTACAGCAGTGTTTGCTTTTAAATTCTGCAATATACTAAGTAACTCTGATTTCTTAACTTCAATTCTCACATTAGTTATTGCTACAGGCACAGAGATATCCTCACTTGGGTGATAGACTTTTGAAAAGTGATCACTCAGTAATTCTTCTGTTACATCTGAATTGGTCACCTCAATACCATCAGCATCTTCTAAGGTTATCCTTTTAACACATTCGCTGCCAACTACGAGTATACTCGTAGTTGGTAAACCAGCCACACAAGCCAGCTACGAGTATACTCGTATGACGCTTACTGTCGGCAACGAGATTACTGTACTGACCTTGAAGAAGTGAAAATGCTTGGCTTGTGGAGCTAGCATCAAAACTGTGTATTCTCATAGATGGTATATGCTCTGCACAAGCCAACTACGAGTATACTTGTACCGCCGGCAACGAGATTACCGTACTGACCTTGAAGAAGTGAAATTGCTCGGTGTATGGGAACAGACTGTGCCAAAGTAGCGTGGCAGTGAACATGTTAAAGTCATTCTTCCTTTTACTTGCCACATACCGGAAGAACTCTTTGGGATTACTCTTGATCTCCTTGGCTAAGGTCTTCTCATAATTTGATTTAGCTTTTCATACCATGCTGGTAACCTTCCTAGCTTGAGCCTTGTACTGCTCATGTTGATCACTATTTCACACCAGACTACCTCAAATGAACTATCATTCGCATGTCTATCATCGTGATATACTACTTTCTTTGACTGCAACTTATCAGCTATCATCAGCAGTACTCCTCCCCCCATTCTATCTTCTCTATCCTCCCTGAAAATACTGTATCCATCACATTCAATTCCAGTAACCACATCTTCTGTTGACAGCCAAGTTTCACTAATGCCTACAACTTTTGGTGAGACTGCACTGACTAATGCCAAAAATTCTTCCCTCTTATTTCGAATGCTTCTTGCATCTGTATACAAAAATTGCAGATTCCCTTTAGTTCGTGTACCAGCTTTAGAACTGTTATACATGTCAGTAGTCCCAATGCCGAGTTTTATCCAATTTGGTCTGTGAATAGGGATCAACAAATATACATTCACTGCATAAGTTTCTCCCTCTTACACTCAACCTTTTCAATTTTAGTTTCCCTGCCCATTACTTCAACTTATTCGGAAAACAGTAACTTCTTCAATTGCTTATGACCTTCCATTTTCAGATGCAACCTGCATGTGAACATGGAAGGTTCTCTTGCATATAGCTGTCTTCTTTACTACAGCTGTCTTTTTACTTTGTATCCCAAAATACATACACATTTACACTTTTCCACATTAATTTGACATTCATTATGTTTTTTGCATACTGTCAGCTTATTCAAATCATCTTGCAAGCTGTCTACATCACCTTGATTAACTCTTACCCTGCCCAACTTTGCATCATCAGCAAACAATTTAATATCTCCCTTCAAATTATTTCCTCTATCATATACAGTATGCACAAATTAAACTGTAGCAGTGATCCAAGCACACAGCCCTGTGGCACAACACTAGTCACCAATCTTCTCCTGGGTACTGCTTCTCTATATACTATGTTTTAGTATCTGTTCATCAACCACCCTTTTATCCATATCACCAAGTTTCCTATCTCCATCCCCATTTGTTGCAGTTTGTGTAATAGATGCGTGGATAGGCTTATGTGTTCATCAGACATGTTGTAATAGGTTTCACGGTATAATAAGAACACAGATGGTTAAGAAAATAACTATCGATAAAAATAATTTGTGTAATAGAGTTATATATGGTATCATTTGCAAAATTCAGCAGTATCATTGTGTAGCCATTCCATTCATCCAACTCAGTTGTCACCTTATTTTAAAAAGTTATCAGATTACTAAGTGATGATTGACCCTTCACAAAGTCATTCTGCCCCTCATAGAGTATCATATTCTTATTTTGAATTCGATTCCTGAATTCTCTTGTTGAGCAACTTTTCTAGTATTTTAACCAACACTCCTGAGATACTAATTGGTCTTATAATTTGCTACCACAGACTTAAATCCCCCCTTTATGCAAAAGAATTAGTTAGCTCTCCTTCCACTCTCTTGGGACTTTGCCAGAGTTGAGACTTAAATTCAGCATACTAGTGAAAGACATAGCCAGTTCTCCTGCACATTTTCATAAAACACAAGCCAATATCCCATCCAATCTCACAAATCTCAAAGCTGTGTTTGCATTCAAATTCTCTAATATACTAAGTACCTTCTATTATTCAACTTCTGTTCTCACATCAGTCCCTGTCACCTCTGTCATAACAATATCTTTACTTGCATGATATACTCTTGAAAAATGTCAGTAAATGTAAAATCATGCACTTTGGTGTGATTTGATATCCAATATCATATTATATTGGTGGAATTATGCTAGAAGAAAGTGACCAGGCTAGGGATCTTGGAGTGTTAGTAGATAGAAAGTTGAAGTTCAGGAGCCATGTAGCAAAGATTGCAAATACAACTCAAAAGATAATTGCAGTGCTGAAGCGAATGTTCGCATGTAAATATAAGGATGTCATTTTGCCTCTTTACAAGGCTTTGATAAGACCCTCACTTGGACTATTGTGCACAGATCTGATCTCCTGGCTTCCGTTGTGATTCTGATATACTGGAGAGAGTGCAAGAAGAGTGTTAAAAATGATATCAGGATTTTGGTTGATGGAATTTTTCATTTTATGGAGCGTGGGCGGGGGGGGGGGGGGAAGGACAAGCGGACATCTTTGGAAGCTGAGAATGAATGCTGCTAAGAAGGGGATGAGGGCTAGGTTTTTCTCTCATAGAGTGTTGCATGATTGGAATGGATTGCCATTGTATGTTTTGTGTGCGAGCAATATGAATGAATTCAAGAACAAGTATGAAAGGTGGTGTGTGTGTGTGTGTGTGTGTGTGTGTGTGTGTGTGTGTGTGTGTGTGTGTGTGTGTGTGTGTGTGTGTGTGACCTCAATGAGTCCCTGACTCATCAAGGATGATGATGATAGTGATCAGTGATGAAGGTACACCTGACATACCTGTTTTTTTTTTACAAACTAATATTTGTGGTTACTTGATTATAGCAAAATAGTGATGGTTCAGTTCTTGAAAACTTTTCAATATTAGGAGTGACATATGTTAGCAGCACTAATTCATTTTGCACTGAATAAATAGCATGAATTTTCCACTAGTATGAGAATATAAGATTTGAAACTATTAAGCAGTGAAGCATCAGCACTTCAATGACAGATTTTCATGTGTGGTTAGGTGTCTAGCAATTATTGTCACATGATTTTATTACAAAATTGATTCTCACATCTACTTGAATATTAGCATGGACAAGCATTTTGGGCCTTCCTGACTTGTTGCATTATCCTCCTTCCCACTCTGCCATATGAATATTCCTCAAAGAATCCTGATATGTTATGGAAATACCAACATCTTTTATGCTACCAGAAATATAATATCCCTTCCTTAATATCACAGTGAAAACTAATTTGTAAATTGTTTATGAGAATTATTCAAACTGAATTCTCAAATTTTCTAACCAGTTTCTTTTTTATTTAATTATGAAACAAAATACTTCAGTATATCATGATTTTAATTTAATCTTTATCTTTTCAAGAGCACATTCAATGGTAATGACTAAGAAGACAGTAATGAAAACTAGCACAATTAGTCATATGGCAGAAGTTCAAGAGAATGGAACCTGTGAACTTCGTGAAGTAACAGCATATAAAAAAGATAGCTTTGAGGGAGAGAAACCAGCAACAGAATTTCATTCATTTGAAAAATCAGAAGTTCATCAGGTATTAATCTTGATAACTGAAGGCTTAATTGAAAATTACTGTTTTTATAGAATTATTCATGATTTTTGTTATACATTTCACCATAATGTTGAAATATGATGCTATAGTGTAAATAGTTGACAAGAAAATGAAATTCTTTATGTAATACTATTCCCAATCATAAGCATCAGTTTGAAGTAACTTAATGATTAGTCTACTTTAGTTGACTTAGTGTCCAATAATGCATAAACATTATGGTAAGAGGCACAATCCAGACCAGATGAGACCTCAATAAAGATCAAAAGCAGTCTAGGTAATGACCCTTCTCATTATGTTTTCTCATTATAAAATCAACAGCCTCTGTATACAAGTAGACTATTTGTATGATAATGATAAAGCAAATATTATTGGGAGGGGCCATCTTCATGGGAGTCTAAAGAACCATTGTGGTAAGCTCATCCTAACCATTATTCACACAATAACTATCATACCTCTCCTTAAACTCACCCAATGTCAGAGTACTCACAACTACTTCTGGCAATCCATTCTAGTCATTCCCAAACAGGCATGACAGAGATCACAGAATGGGGGGGGGGAGTTTTACTAATGATAGACGAAGCGTTAAAGCCAAAAAAGATAGAAGTGTGACAGGTATTCAGAGGGCAGTTCATTCGAGGCTGTTTGGTGTGAGATAGAGATCAACAAGGTGAAATATATATATAATTGGTTGTTGCTATAATCCAAGGAGTATAAGGGAGAATGTAGATATTATGTATTGGCAAATTAGCACGATGAGTGAAGGTCGAGTAATTATTATGGGGGATTTTAACTTTGGGGACATAGATTGGGAGAAAGAATGGTCACAAGGAACAAAGGAAATGGAGTTTATGCAGTTGTTAAGAGATAACTACCTGAGACAGCAAGTAATGGAAGGGACAAGAGATTCTAGAGTGTTAGATCTGGTCATAACATCGGAGAACATATCAGTAAATAATTTAATTACACTGTTTCCACTTGGGGAATGCAATCATGTGGTTTTGACCTGGGAGATTGTAAGATGTGCTGAATATTCTGTTAAGAAGGGGTATATGAGGAATTACAAGCCTGGTGATTATGACAAGCTGAGAAGTCAGCGTTCAGCAGTGCTATGGCATGAGAATTTGAAGGGGAGAAATGTTGATGGTGCGTGGGAGATTGTCAAGGAGTATTTAAAGAAAGCTGTATCAGAGTGTATTCCCAGAGTCAGAAGGATAAATCAAGTAGGAGTAAGATGGATGAATAATATTATTAAGCAAGAGTTGCAGATAAAGAAAAGGTTGTGGAGGAAGTATAAAGAAAAGGGTGATGAGCATTCCCATGAGCAGTACAAGGTACAAGCAAAGAGAGTAACCTGTATGGTAAGGAAAGCCAAAGCTAATTATGAGAGGAAGCTAGCTGATGAATCCAAAAGAAACCCTAAGGAGTTCTTTCACTATGTGGCAAGTAAAAGGAAGAATAACCATGGAAAGATTACTTTAAAAAGTGTTGATGGTAGAGAAATAACAGAAGCAAATCAAATAGTTGAGTTGCTTAGTGATCATTTTGCAAAAGTGTACCATCTTGGTTGTGATAGTGCAGTGTCAAATGTGTCATTGACTGGCGAGAGTCTAGAGATAGACGAAATAGAGGTGCTTAATATATTACGGAACCTTAATGCTAACACTGCCATTGGGTTAGATGGCATATCGGTCCATGTGTTAGGAGAATGTGCAAGAGAATTAGCACCTCCTCTAACCAGGCTGTTTAATTTAAGCCTGAGTTCTTGTAAAGTACCAATAGAGTGGAAAGAGGGGAAAATAATTCCACTGCACAAGGGAGGCTCCAAGACTGAAGTTGCAAATTATAGACCGATCAATATATCTGGAGTGGTGGTTAAGGTTTTGGAGAAATTGGTAAAAATTAGAATTCAGGATGGGTGGACAGCAGTATGATACTTTATAAGGGACAACATGGTTTTGTGAAAGCTAGGTCTTTTGTGAAAGCCAGTAACTTGCTTACTTTCTATAATAAAGTAACAGTAAAGTTGGATAAAGGAAATCCTTACTCAGTGATACTGCTGGACTTTGCAAAGGCATTCGACAAGATTCCACATGGAACTCTGTTGCATAAATTAGAGCAAATGGGTATGGATCCGAAGCTGGTGATTTGGATTAGGGAATGGCTGGTGGATAGATATCAAAGAGTGGTATACGGAGGAGCTGAGTCCAGGAGAAGGCAAGTGACTAGTGGTGTACCTCAAGGCTCAACGCTTGGTCCTCTATTGTTTAATTTGTACATCAATGATATTGGGAATACTTTGAAAGGAAATATCCATTTATTTGCTGATGATGCAAAATTAGGAAGAGTGATAGTCAATTCAGATGATGTAGATATCTTGCAGGATGACTTAAATAGGCGATGGTATGGACTAAAGTAAATAGCTGTCAGTTTAACATGGCTAAGTGTAAGATGATGCACTTCGGGAGGATGAGATCACATGCTGTCTACTATATTAATGGAACTAAACTGCAAGAAGTTGACGAGGCTAGGGACTTGGGAGTCATTGTGGACAGAGAACTTAAGTTTAAAGGGCATATTGCAAAGATTGCCAAAACATCACATCAAATTACATGGTTGTTGAAGAACACACTGACCATCAGGGATAAGGCATTAATAAGATGTCATTTGAACTATTGTGCAACAGATATGGTCACCTGGATTTCTTAGTGATGAAGAAATGGTAGAGAGGATTCAGAGGCGAGTTACAAAGATCGTTGCAGGTCTGTGGGATGTTCCCTACCTGGATAGATTGAAGATCTGTGGGCTCCAAAAACTAGCTGATAGACATAAGAGAGGAGTATGATAGAGGCATATAAATTATTAAAGGGATTTTACAGGATTGATACTGATGACATTTTTAAGACCAGCTCAGGAAGGGAGAGAATGAGGGGCCATCCCTGGAGATTATTTAAGAGTGTGGTTAACAAGGGTGTTAGGACTAGATTTTTTACTTGGAGGGTTGTGAAGGGGGTGAAATGCATTGCCAGAGGTGGTTGTGAATGCTTTGTCTGTGAATGAATTTAAGAGGAGAAGTATGATAGGTATTGTGTAAATAATGGTTAGTGTATCAATGTAGGGTCTCTCGTGATGAGTTTTGACTCCATGGAGACGCCGTTATAATAATAATAATAATAATTAATTACAACAACCTTAATTAATACTTCAGCAATGTATTTCATTTGGCAAGGAAAATTCTATAAACAGACAGAGGAGGACAGCCGTGATTCCACTTCTTCTCCCTCCCTAGCCAAGACGTGTTCTCCATTTAGTCACATGGCCTGGATGCTCTCCACATTTTCTTAAAATATCTAAAAAAAACCAACATCCCAGGGTCTAGTTCACCTTAGAAAAGGAAAACAATAACAGTCTCCCATTCCTAGACACTTTATTACATACCAGCCTGATGGATCCCTGGCATTTTCCCATTTACAGAAAACCCATACACAATAGTAGATACATTCACAAACAGCCACACCACCACTCCCTCCCACCAATATGAGATTATAAAAACCCTATATATAACAGGGCAAAATTAATCAGTTCTGATAGCAGTGACCTAATCACTGAACTTAACCACATTCTCAACACTTTCTTAACCAATTGCAATAATCCCTACCAAATCCAAAAAATATTCTTTAGTTGACTTAAACCCCAAAATCACCCCCCCCCTCCAGAACAGAGACCAGACAAAATGTATTACCATTTCATATATTTGAGGCATATCTGAAAAATTAACAAAAATCCTAAGGAAATACAACCTTACAGCCACTTGTCTTGTCAGACGTCATCCTCCTTCCAGGAGGTTGACTATCGTGAGCTTCCACCATGTACAGTTTTGTGCTTCTCTTTTGCATTCTTCATAGGACAAAAAGGCCCAGCCCTTAATATTTCCCATCTGTTATTTGTCTTCCTCTTCTTCTTTTTCCTTGTATCATTCCTTCCAAAAGTGTTTTTTGTAGGGATTCATGCCTTGGTATGTGACCAAGGTAGGTGGCTTTCCTTTTCTTAATGGTTTTTAACAGATTCCTATCTTCTCCAATCATCTCTAATATTTCTAAATTAGTATATTTGGCAGTCCATGGGACTCTAAGAATTTTTCTGAGGATCCACATCTCAAAGGCTTTTAGTTTATTTTCACAATATTTTGATATTGTCCAGGTTTCTGCACCATATAGCAGTGTTGACCATATGTAGCACTTGGACTGCCTAATTCTTGTTTTTGTGTGAATTTCCCTTGAGGTCAGAATGTTTTTCATGCTAATGAAGGTTGATCTAACAATTTCTATTCTTCTTAATATTTCCTTATCACACTTTCTATTCTCTGTAATTAGTTGACCCAAATATATATAACTCTCTACTTGATCTAAAGTATTTCCTCTGATCTTAATATTTATATCGGGTATTTTCCCTTTTTCCTCTTGTTACCAGCATGGTTTTGGTTTTTTTGAAGTTGAAATTAAGTCCATATTTTTCACTTAGCTTCAGCTTCTCTTCTAGTAAGTTTTGAAGATCTTTTTTATTTTCAGCTAGCAGTACTGTATCATCTGAATATCTTAAGTTGTTTATATTCCTGCCTCCTCTGCTGACTCCTTTAAATTCTTCTAATTGCTGGAAGATATTTTCAGTATAGAGGTTAAACAATATAGGAGAAAGAACACAACCTTGTCTGACACTCTTCTTCACTGGGAATTCCTCCTAGATTTCTCCTGATATTTTTATTGAGGCAGTTTGCTCCCAATATAGATTTATCAATAATCTGGTATCTTTACCATCTACTCCTAAATTTTTGATGCATTTGATTAGTTGTTCATGTTGTATATTTTCAAAGTGTAGTCAATAAAACATAAGTAGATTTCTTTCTTCTTCTCCAGATATCTTTCTATAATAGCTCTAATGTTGAAGAGCTCTTCTCTAGTTCCTTTATTTTCCTGGAAACCAGATTGTGTTTCATTAATTTCCATTTTGATTTTATGTTTATTTCTTTCTAGGATGATATATAACATAACTTTTGCTATCTGACTGATCAGAGTGATTGTTCTGTATTCTTCACATTTCATTGTCTTCGATTTTTTAGGTATTGGCTTAAAATCTTTTGGCAGGTATCCATTTTCATATATTTTGTGACATATGTCAGTCAGTTATCTTATAGCCTTATCTTTCTTTTAAGGTTAGTGTGATCAGCATTCATATTTCCGAATTTAGGAACACAAAACACGTGTTGAAATGATTATTTTACTTATTATTAATAAAATAACACTTGACATTTCGACCCCTGTATTAAGGTCATCATCAGAAGGATACATGTGTATAGGAAACCAAGCTATATGCACTTGCAGTCTGTAAAGGTAAATTAAATCTATGCTGTTAATTAATCTTTTTCTTAGCCTGACCTCTAGTGATAAAAAAATAAATAAAAAATAAGATCTTCTTCTTCTTCTTCTTCTACAGCTTCTTCCACTTAAGTGGGGTCACTGTTTGTTATGAGTCTCCTCCACACCTTCCTGTCTTGGGCTGTCAGCACATCCAAGTTCTTCATCTTCAAGTCCTCTTCTACCAGCTCCCTCCATCTCTTCTTTGGCCACCCACGCTTCCACCTTCCTTGCACATCCATCTGCATGACCCTTCTTCCCACATATTTGTCCTCCCTCCTCATCACATGACCAAACCATCTCAACCTTGCCTCCTGTATTTTCGCTCCTAAGTTCGTAACTTTCACTGTTCCCCTGACATAGCTCATTGCATCTTCAATGCAATGAGCCTACAGCCACTTACTGACCATATAATAAATTGACATCAAACATCTGCTCTACCAGTGACTAGTCATATTCCTATACTTGCCAGATGTTTACCAGATTCTTTGCAGTTGCAAACTGTCCTACTTTGGTCAAACAGGCCAGACAGACCATATCACAATTGCTGAACACATGGACTACATCTGGTTCCACCACTACAGTCACTCAGGACTTACTGACTATGCTTTGAACACCCACAACAGGATACACTGGAAGAAGGCCACTCTCCTCCAAATATTTGTATCAGAAATAACTTTACAGTTCGCTTCTGAAAGCTGCTCAATTCTGATTATTTTCAAAACTTTCAAACATATATTTCTTTTTTCAATATGATACTCATTTTTCATCCTGGTTGAAACTGTTTAACACAAAGCAGACTTCTGTTCAGATATGCATAATGCTAAGAATGAAGAGAGTCACTACCTAGATTGGTTTTGATCTTTATTGAAGTTTCATCAATGGAAGCCAGACCCAGGAAGATACCAAGGTCAAATTAATGCAGAAGGTATTTCAAAGATGTGAAATCATCAGTTTTTATATGCAAGTAGCCTAGTTGTGAAGGTTCTTCATGTTCAAACTTTGCTTGCTTACACTTGGATAAAGAATTAAACAAGACTATAATTTCTTGGCAAGTATACTTTAATGCTCTGATCCAGATTATTTTATCGATAATGGGATACATCTTTTTCTACTTATATATGTCTTCTCCATTAATCTGGTTCATGGACCTGGTTCCCATTGGTGACATTTATGTGTTGGTCTAGGAACTGCCCTGGAAAAATGATCTTCCTATTCTCTGGCCAAGTGGTAGGCTTGTCTGCTACCATGAGAAGCTGATGCTTGGCATGTATTAAGCGCTAGCTCTGCACACATCTGAGCCTTGTCATAGCAACAAACTTGGCTCTTTGGGCTGAGTGCTTTGGAAGGTGCAAAGAGACTATTTGAGAGCTTATTTTTATTTTTTATTTTTGAGAGTTTTCTGAGCTACATGAGAGGGTGACCTTTTTTTATGTCATGCCTGAGTTTTTGGAATCCCAAGGATATTGAACCACTGAAATCTTGAATAAAGTCCAAAACTAGTCTGGATAGTGACCCCTCCTTAATGTATAGCATTATGCATGTCTGAAAGGAAGTGTGCTTTGCATTATGGGATACTAAGACAGTTGATGTGAAGTCATCAGCCACTATATGCAAATATCTTAATTGTGAAGATACTTTATGGACAGACAAGCTTATAATTGATATTGATACAAGCAAACTCACTTTATAGTTTGTTTTTTACTTTGTGCTTTCTTATGGGTACTGACTTTGTGAGTCAATACCCATGAAAGTACCCATATCTCATTTCCATAGTTCTTCTCCCTATCATTACATCATCAGCAGCAGCTGCAACATTCATTTACATTTCAATCCACCAAACTTCTTTCTTCCATACCTCTTGTATTTAGTACTTTTATTGCTCTCAAACAACTTTCCTCATGAAGCATTCCTGCTAAGACTACTATCTTCATCTGTTAAAAAAAAAAAAAAATTATAAATTCTTTGTCTCCTAACTCCTGCCTACACATATAAGTCTTTTATATATATATATATATATCAGGTCTGATATTTAAAATGAAAATCCACCTAACTCGGACTCCTCTTCAACATTCCATGTTGCTAGCAAGAACTCACCAAATACTGCATCCTGTTAATCGTCTTTCCTTCTGTTTATCTTTCAGGTCATTCCAAGTAAAATCATAAGGGGTTTGAATCTGCATAATTTTGTATAAGAAAGTGAGTTATTTATTTTATTTTTTTATTTTTTTTGTCTATGCTGGACCTTACATGATGAAGTCCACTTTAGATGAAAAAAAAAAAAGAAAGAAAAGAAATTATCTTGATTGGTGGATATACTAAATACACTGAAATATGATTGCTCTTGGTGAATAGAATTTGCCAGCTGGTGGGTAGCTATAGACGGGATAAAAGAGATTATTTTTTATTAAATAAAAAAATTTTTCAAAAAAAAAAAAAAGGTCTTGGTTTTAGTGTTAATTTCTCATGGATCAATCCTTTCTCTTCCTGAAAATACCAAGGTCAATGATGAGTAGAATCTTTCTTTATATGGATTTTTCAATTGAAGGTGAGTTAGACAATCTCATATGGAAGTAGCAAGGTTTTTCACTCAGAAACATGGGGTTTTTCATCCTGCATGCAGACAAATTAGCCATGAAAACACACAGTTTACAGACAAAAAATACTAGTGGTGGGCAGTAAATGGCATTCTGTGTGTTGATGATGCAGTGTTCTGTGTGGTTGGTGGATTGAGTGGTGGAGATGGAGGGTTGTAGAGTGGAGTATCCTCCCTCGCTGAGTCTTTGGACTCCTAGGAAGTGTCATGTAACAAATATATACTAGTGACAGAAGCATCAGGAATAAGGGTGACCAAATTTTGTACCTGTTTTACTTCCACCAGAATACAAATTTTTGTGGATGAGTAAAATGGATGAACATCATTATACAGCAGCTGCATGAGGATAAAAAAAGTAAAATATTGTGCAAGGAATGCAATGTTAAGAAATGTGATAGGCAAGCTTATGAGCAGTACAAAGCACATGGTAAAACCTGGATGGTAAGAAAGGCAAAATTAGATTACGGAAGGAAATTGATTTTGACTTTCTTACTACACTGGTCACCCTTTTGGTCTGTGCTTTGTACTGTTCATATACCTGCTGGTCACCTTTCTCCTTGAATTTGCTCGACAATTTTTTTTTTTTTTTTTTTTGTAGCTCCAGCTTGATGATGGTATTCATCCATTTAACTTCCACTTGATTTACTCTCCTGCCTCTAGATAAGCAGTCTGCCATTACTTCCCTGAAACACTCCTCTACCCCTTCCCATGCACTATCAACATTCAACCCTTGTAGTTTCACATGCCATGGCACTGATCCAAGCAATCCCCTAAGCATGTCATACTTGCCAGCTCTGTAATTTCACATATACTCCTTCTTAAGTGAAAATTTCATACGTTTAGCGCCACCTCCCAATTCAAGACCATATGATCACTCTCACTATTGGCGGCAATGTGGTCATATTGGTTATAGGCACATTCCCTGATGCAATTACTAGATCTAGTACTCTTAAATCTCTAGTATATTCCATCACATGCTGTCTCAGGTCATTATTCCTTAGTAACTGTATAAATTACATTTCCTTCATTCCATGTGTCCTCTTCTCCTTACATCAATGTTTCCATAGTTGAAATTCCCCATAATAATTACCCACCCTCCAGTCATTGAGCTCATTTGCTGATGCATACTTTCCCCATCATGTTTTCCATCCCCTGGTCTATAAAAGCATCCAACTGTATATATATATTGTTCTGCTGGCCTCTATCTCACATCAGATAGCCTTAAATGTGCTATTTTCACTGTCCTGCAGTTTAACTTTACTCTCTTTGGTTGCAGTTCATTGGCTATATCAATAACATTCCCCCTCCTTCTATTCTTTCTTCTCTATCCTCCCTGAATGCTCTATAACCTTCATATTCTACCACTAACTATATCATCTTCTGCCAGGCATGTCTCACTAATGCCAATAACCTTTGGCTTGGATGAATTAACCAATAACAAAAACTCTTACCCCTTGTTCCAAATGATCCTGGCAATATGTTTTTGGATTGAGACATACAGATTACTGATGGGTTTTTAGAAGATTAATACGCAGGAAATTTTTCAGAACAGGTCTGGTGGTGGGAGAGCTAGGGGGCCATCCTTGGAAACTGAGTAAGAGTGTAGTTAGCAGGGGTGTCAGGACTAGAATTTTCACTTAGAGAGTGGTAAATGAGTGGAATGGGTTGCCAGAATCTGTTGTGCCATGACTTTGAATGAGTTCAAAGCTAAATATGGTAGATATTGTGCAAATGTTGCGTAGTGCTTGTCATGATATTTAAGACCTCCTTTGATAGTCTAAGGACTCCGTGAAGTAGCCAATAACAATAATAATAATAATAAGAAGAAGAAAACGAATGAAAGTTTGTGGCTTATACAATTTGGTCAATAGATAGATATATAATAGAAAGAAGTTTCTACAATTGTTTTTTATGATAGATATAGACTTGCAAAAATATGGTTAGCATGCAAGTGACTATTTTTTATTTTATTTTATTTGTTTTTTTGCTTGGAGAGTAGTAAATATTGGAATGGATCACAAGAGGTAGCTATGAGTGTTTTGTCATGAATGGCTTAAAGGAGAGGTGTGATATGCATTGTGTGAATATTGGTTAGTTTTGTAAGTTCCTTTTTCAGTTATTATGCTCATTGATTAAAATTTCATTTAATAAAATTTAATAATCTAATAAAATGTGATAAGGGAAAACTAAATATATCCTCTTATTTTCTTGCGTTTTTTAAGATCAATGGTGAGACAAGAGAACCTATATCAGTACCATCATTTCCTCTGCCACGTGTACAAGACAGAATAATCATACCTATGATTCCAGCTACTGTTGAAAAAATAGATGTATTAAGTCAACAACCAACAAAGCCTTTTCTAAAATTTATGAAAACTGTACCTAGTGTACTTGTAGAAGAAGGAGAAAAAATTTTACTAGAAGGACAAATAGATGGTATGTTCATGTGTGTATGTGTTCTCTTAAAGTTAATTATGAATGAAATAAGCTATGTTAGCTTATGGTTATGTATAAAGTGTGAATTGAATGAATTAATAATTTTTATAAATTTCATACCATCCTTATAAAATTCTATATAATTTTTATAAATATTTCATATACAAATTTTCTTATAAAATTACTTTATATAACAGCCATTGTCTCACTCAAAACAGTTCCATCATTTTATAGTTTTGTTTCTCTTCTTAAGATATGTACATGAATTTATATATATATATATATATATATATATATTTTTTTTTTTTTTTTTTTTCAGAATTCATTTTTACTCGGTTGGAATATTATGAAAAACCTTTAATGACTAATACTGAGAGATAAAAAGATGACATGATATATTTGAAAAGATACTACTAGTTTACTAGTTTCGTTGAATTGATCAACATCATCAGGTATCACAATCAAAAAAGTATATAAAGAATTACAGAGACTTAAAATTGTAATAACAGAACAAGTACAAAAAAACAGTAGCATGTTTGAAAACAAAATGCGAGCTTCAGTTCCAAACAAACGTATACTATGCGCTGTCGCGAGTGACAGCGCGTAGTATACGTTTCTATATATGTTATATATAGAAACGTATATATATATTTCTTCGTGATGGGGAGGAAGTGGAGAGGATCCAGAGACAAGTGACCAAGATGATAGCAGGTCTGTGGAATGAACCTTATGAGAATAGGTTGAAGATCTGTGAGTTGCAGAAATTGGTCGATAGGCGGAAAAGGGGTGATATGATTGAGACATTCACATTACTGAAGGGTTTCTATAAGATTAATCCAGAAGATATATTTGGAAATAGGACTGGTGGTGGGAGGACTAGGGGCCATGCATGGAAGCTGGGCAAGAATGTGGTTGACAAGGGTGTTAGAGCTGGGTTTTTTACTTTTAGAGTGGTGAATGAGTGGAATAAGCTGCCAGAGTCTGTTGTGGGTGCTATGCCCGTGAATGAGTTCTAGGCAAGGTATGACAGATACTGTGTGAATGTCGAATAGTTGTTCTTGACATGATGTTAGGGCCTCCTTCGATGAGTCTGTCGACTCCTTGGAGTTGCCCGGAATAATAATAATAATAATAATATCAAGTAGGAGCCTCAAATTTAAAGACAACAACCACAATGTAAACATTCAAAAGTTTTAAAAATATATTTTTTTAAGCTAAATGTATGTTTAACTGTTTGCATCTCTTCTATTATTAAAAGAAAGTACAATAAAGATTCATAATAATCAGCTGGCACCTTTTATTTCTTTATAGGGAGTAGGTGAGGCCTTTAACCCTATCTAGTTTTTGGAGACTGAGTGGGCAGTTAATTTTCTCCACCAGTAGCCAATCAAAGATAGCTGGCCTAATGCTATCACTAATTATAAGCACCATCTGATGGAGAGATGGGCAAACAAGTGCCACCTTTTGGCACCTAACCCTAATAGGATATGTTCTTGTTTGAAATAGTGTGGGTTCTACTGTCAATTTTCTTGAGTTTATGGGATGAAAAACCCAAGTTTCTGAGAGAAAAAATCCACTTGGCTGTGCCAGAGATTACCTAACTCAAGAACTGGTTGATGAAAGGCTTAGAAAAAGTTCCTCAGGTGACTAGATTTGAAGTTTATTCTATCTCCGAGCACCCTAGTGTAAAGGATGCAGACACCACTTCCACTGAGCTACACAGGCACAGATCCATAATAAATACCATCATAAAAATTATCAGATCTCCACAGAGTCAAAAGACTTGTCGTGGGAGGTCCCAATGTCACACACATAGTGCATCATACTGTGCCTTCAATGCACTCGAAATTCACAAGAAATGCATTCTAATCACCCACGACTGAAAAAAAAAGAAAGCTCCTCTCCTCTTTATACATTTTTCAGAGATTGCTGCTTGTTCTTCCTTTTTATCCATCTTCTCTATGAAAAATCTCATCCACGTTAATGTGGTAATAAACCCTTACCAACCTATATGTCTCAATCATATTCCTCTCCTATTCACTAGACTTCAAATTGATTTCCTCAATTTGTCTTTGTACTTAACATTCCAAAGACCAGAAATCATCTTAATAAATCATCTCTGGACCCTATCTAATATCTCTTCATCCTTATGAAAACCAGGACCAAGACCAAGACTTTTGAAGACCACATTTGTGCTCAATAATATATTTGCGGCATTATCAGTCTTCTTATATGGAACCATAACATCCTTAGATTTCCATAACATCCAACTATGTTCTATGCACTCATTCACCTATCATTGCTATCATCTGATGTGATGTGATGTGATGTCCTCACAAGTTTTGTAATGTGTTCCCTAAATTTTATTCAGCATCACTCGAGATCACTAAACCCCTGCACTTCCTCTAAAATATCCCCCACTAACTATATACTCTGCACCCCATCTTTGTTTTCTGAATTTTAAAACATCACACTTTGAAACATCGATTTGTTAATCCTGCTTTCTTGCTTGCCCATTCATCACTCTTCCTCAACACTCATTGACAAAATTAACAGAACAAAAGATTGAACCTGCCCCCTCAGTCTCCAAAAGTTAGACAGAGCTAAACGACCTCTCCCTGCTCCGTATAAGGGGAATTATAGGTGTTAACAGATCTTTTTTTTTTAATGTTTTCATGAATATTTTATTTTTACCATTATCTCATAAGGTAAATATTTGATAATAACAGGCATTTAAATCTGAGTATGCAATAAAACTAGATTGACCACTCAGTAGGTCTGCAAATAATGCAAATGACTCATTCCTATAAAACACTGGTTGCGAACCATATTAATTCGTTCCTTTTTCTAGCTTGCTTTAGAAAATATAACTGCTTTAAAACCTAATGAGATTTTCAAATATGCATTCTTTATTGATATAACTTTTACAACGTACTAAGCGAAAGTGTAGTATAACCAATTTCTATAAGATAAAATACTGCACACTATGTAGTGAGGCAAAGATAGCTATTAATATAGCTTTATTAATTTTTTTTAAAGTTTACTTTGCTTAGGAACACCTATGCTTTAGTCAGTGGATATGCTCCTCATCCTGTTTACTAACACATATGGGCAGTATGGAATTAGTATGTAGTTGTTCCCTCTCCTTCAAAGAAAAAACACTTATCAACATATTATATTACTATTAATTGGATTGTATTTGAAATTACGGCTGAAGCCTATAAGGCAAAGAAGCGTATTATATACATGAAGAAGTGCATCTGTTTTTCTGGCATTGCTTGTTTTTGTGGATGAAAAGCCTGGTTTCCGATAGGAAAATCCATGAGCCTCCATATATAAGACCAACTAACTTCAATTGAAAAGTCCATGTAAGGATTCCTCGTGCTCTAGACAGAATGGTTTTAGGTGCACTACCCCAAATGTGTGTGTGTACATTTATTCTAAGGATGGATGGACTTGGGATTTATATAGGATTAGTAGCTGAGTGAGTGGGTCGGTGTAGATTCTTGAGCAGAAAAGAATGCTTAGTTTTTTAGAAGCTGAGGAAGCTATTTATGTGATGTGTTTGTTCCAAGAGACAATTGAGGTAAAGGTCAGTTTAAGGAGAGATAGATCATCCTATCTGGTAAAGTGTATTATTGAGGATGAGGGAAGGTGAGCTGAGAGCTCATTTGCAAAGAAAAGGCAGGAACCATTGAAGGTGGCTAGGTTATTCTTGTCCTGCAGAAGGATGTATGGAGATCAGTGTTTAAGGCACTGGTTGTAGATGATCTTGATGTAAGGGATGTCTGAGAACAACATGGTTTGTCAAAGGAGAAGAATGAATGGAGAATGTTATCTTGGATAAAAATATGGATAGGATTTCTAGTGATTGAGAGTAGGTCATTTATGTATAAAAGAAAGAAGCAACCAAGAGAGTTAATAGGCATTCTGGCATTCATGTAGGTGAAAGAGCAGAGCCCTGAGGCACTCCTTCATTGGTGGCAAAGCTCAAAAAGAGAGTGTCATCCACCATGACATGCAGTGAAAGACTGGAGAAAAAGCTGGCTATCCAGTTAGAGAGGGTGGCAGGTAGACCACAGGAAGGCAGTTTCCAAAGCAGGTCCTTATGCCAAATAAGATTAAAGCCTTGGAAATGGCAAGGGTAACAGCCCACATTTTTTTTAATTGTTCCATTGCATGTGTCCAGTGGTGAGTGATGTAGGCTAAGATATCAGCCATGGATCTTAATCGGCAGAATCCATACTGATAGTCACTGATTAACTAGTGAGCTTCTAGATATTGAAGAAGATGACCAATTGGAGAGGATTCAGATGATATCATTTGGTCAGTAGTTGGATGGCAAGCTTTTGTCTCATTTTTGCAATGGGTTGGATATATGTTAGTTTCCTTGAGATGGGATAGGTGCCAACTAAGTATAGAAGATTGAAGAGACAACAGAGGACAGATGTTAGCTCTGGAGCACAATGTTTGAGTACAATAGGAGAGATGCCATTGAGACTATTGGCTGGTCAGGCCAAGGTTAACTAAAGGAAATTTTTCTGCTATATGGCAAGGAAGAGGGAAAAATAACTGAACTGGTTGATAGTTATGGTAGCAAAATGGCCGTTGTAAAAGGATATAGTGGAATTCTTGAATGAGCACTTTAGCAGCATATAATCATACTGTGTTAAATGATGTTATTCAATTTGTAGAAGGTAAGCACGTATTGGGAGAATCGGAAGTGAAAGGACAGAGGTGGATCAGGTGTTGATTGGGTTAGATATTAATAAGGTTATGGGAATGGATGACATATCACCATATAATTTTAAGAAATGTGCACAACAGTTAGTTATGCCTTTGACCTGGTTATCTAATGAAAGTTTTGGGGGCCACACTACAAGAATGGTTCTAGGACAGAAGTTTCCAATTATAGAGCAGTATGTATAACTGCAGTTATAGTCACAATGTTAGAGATTGGTTAGGAATAGAATACAAGATTGAGTTGATGGACAGGATTCTTTATGATGTCAGCATGGATTTGTAAAGAATAAAGTAGATCTTAACACTTAGTTTGCATTTTACGATCAGGCAATGAGTGTGTTAGATAACGGAGATTTGCATGCAGTGATATTCTTGGACTTTTTAAAAGTGTTTGATAGATTACCTCATGATAAGTTGGTGGACAAACTGCAGAGGATGGGAACACGTAGTATATTACTGTGTGACTCCTGGTGATGACATTGCAGGAATGAATGAACCAATAGCTTATACAGGAATGGTGGTTAATGAAGTGGAGGTGAATAGTCTATTACAAAACCTCAATGTCAATACATCTGTGGGATTGGATGGTATACCAGCTCGTGTCGTTCGTGAAGCGGCTAAAGAATTGTCAGTGCCCTTGACCATTTTGTTTAATTTGAGTCTCGGGTCTGGGTTAGTGCCAAGGGGGTGGAAAGAGGGGAAAATAGTTCCACTGCATAAAGGAGGTTCCAAGACTGCTGTTGTAAATTACCGACCGATCAGCATATGAGGAATCATTGTCAAGGTCTTGGAGAAAATACTCAAGAGAAAAATACAGGATTGGATAGATGAAAATGGGATACTGTATGGGGGAGGGGGGGGACAGCATGGTTTGTGAAGGGTAGATCATGCCTCAGTAACTTGCTCACGTTTTATAACACAGTGATGGCTGAACTGGATAAGGGTAATGGGTTTACAGTGATTCTACTGGACCTTGCTCCAGGAGAATGACGAGGCCAGGTATTTGGGAGTGTTGGTGGATAGGGAGTTGAAGTTTAGGGGGCACATCGCAAAAGTGGCTAAATCAGCTCATCAGATCACTTGGTTGCTGAAAAATACTTTAAGAAGCAGAGACAAACAGGTTATTGTTCCTCTGTATCGAGCCTTGATTAGACCCCATCTAGACTACCGTACCCAGATTTGGGTGCCAGGGTTTCTTCTTGATGGGGAGGAAGTGGAGAGGATCCAGGGACGAGTGACCAAGATGATAGCAGGTCTGTGGAATGAACCTTATGAGAATAGGTTGAAGATTTGTGGGTTGCAGAAATTAGTTGATAGGCAGAAAAGGAGTGATATGATTGAGACATTGAAATTACTGAAGGGTTTCTATAAGATTAATTCAGAAGATATTTTTGAGAATAGGACTGGTGGTGGGAGGACTAGGGCCCATACATGGAAGCTGGGCAAGGGTATTAGAGCTAGGTTTTTTACTTGGAGAGTGGTGAATGAGTGGAATAAGCTGCCAGAGTCTGTTGTGGGTGCCATGACTGTGAATGAGTTCAAGGCGAGGTATGATAGATACTGTGTGAATGTCGAATAGTTGTTCTTGACATGATGTAGGGCCTCCCTCGATGAGTCTAAGGACTCCTTGGAGTTGCCCGTAATAATAATAATATTAGTTAGATAGATCGGTGATTGACTCTGTGAATGATACCAGCAAGTTGGGTGTGATGGAGCAATGTCACCCTAAAGAATTTTAACCAGTGGCATGCCCCAGGGTTCTGTTTGTGGATCCCTTTTGTTTAACTTGTTTGTAAATGATATATCATGTGGACTGACTGGGGGATCTTCAGCTATGGCATTTGTGTACAAACACAGTAATTCATTTTTAAGTCTATAACCAGTCCTATCCAAGCCACTTGTTGGTTGTGATTTCCCCACCTCACCTGCCCAATCACCTTTATCACCACTTACCACATATATCTGTGCTCAGTCTCAACTTCCCAACCCACATCGCAATATACTCCATCTTCACACACATTCAGTGCCAATTTCAACATCCACTCTTCCTAAGCTGTGTCTCCCTGTATCACCCAGGCTCTCCCCCCCCCTTTCCAGTTCTTACATTCCTGTTTGCTCTTCATCTCTCATACTACTACTGTTTTCATTGCCAAGCACTTTTGTCTCTTCAGTACCACCCTCCTGATTTTTCACTTCATCTCTTGCATGCATCATACACTGTACTTCCATCCAACAACACTTTCTCCAGTGCACTCACTCCAAAGCAATTTAAACGCAACCCATCACATCTATATAATTTTATTCTTTCCCCAAACATGCCATACTTCCACAAACTGTACTCCTTTCTTCTTACAAAACTCCACTAGCATACCGTTCATGATTTTGGCTCTCCGTTTCACCTCGTCATTGCCATACCCTAACAACACACTGACAGCCTTTCTCACTACACTGTTATCTTTCGCTCTTCTCAATAACCTCCTGACATTTGTCCTCACATGCTCCTTATGTCCACTTAGATCATTTGTCCCCACAATCACTACTAACTCTCTTGCTTGTTTCTTCCTCATGTCCAATGCCTGAATTATCCAACTCATTCTCCTTCCTGGATAACAGACCTTATGGACTCTCTCATTAACTAATCCTCTAACTATGGAATCTCCATGCACTGCTATCCTGGAATCACTTGTCACCTCTTTTACTCATTTTTCTTTCATTCTATTCTCTTGCACACTTTCATCAGTTTAAAGTTTGTCTTTTAGTTCAAACTTTTTTTGGAAAATGGTCATTAGACTATTTATTTCATTTATTTTTAAACAGTAGTAATCTATATTTTATGATTAAGATAAATTTTTCTATTTATCCAAAAGATAAATTTTTCTGTTACTTCCTACTAAGTGGAAATTAATCAGATTCTTTTATGGACAGGTGAACCTGTACCAGCTGTGAAATGGCTCAAAAATGGCATTGACCTCAGCAGTAAACCTGGTTTGTCTATTTCTTTTTCTGGTGGAAAAGCAACTTTATTTATTAGCAAGGCAACCGAAAAAGATACTGGGAAATATACCTGTAGGGCATCTAATATCTCAGGAACATCTTCTAGTACTGCCGAAGTTGTTGTCAAACGTAAGTTTATATAATCTTCTAGATAAATTGCTTAATAGCATTGTAAAAAAAAATTAAACATTAAGTTCAGTAGCATATTTTATTGCATTGTTCTGTAGCTTAAGTAGAAATACTTATAGTATTAATCCATCTATTATGCTGCAAGCAAAAATTAGAATACATTTTTGGCAGAAGATCTTTCGAAATGGAGTCAGCTGGCAAAGTTAAAGAGTTTAGTCCAAGTGAGGTCTTATCAAGGCCTTGTAAAGAGGCAAAATGACATCCTCATCTTTACATGTGAATTTGTTTCAGCATTGTAATTATCTTCTGAGTTGTATTTGCAGTCTTTGTTATCTGGCCCCTGAACTTCAAATTATTGAGAAGTTGTTAGACGTTTTTCCATTTGGTTACACTATGAATTAAAGATACCAAGAAATTATATTCTTGGATAAATCCTTTATCCAAGTATAATCAAACAAAGTTTGCTCCTGAAGTATTTTCAGGACTGTGGCAACTCGTATATAGCGGCTAATGACTTCACATCACTTGCCTTAGTATCCCATAATGCAAAGCACATATCTTACAGACATGTATAATGCTATGCGTTATGGGAAGGGGTCACTATCCAGACCAGTTTTGACCTTTATTGAAGTCTCATCAGTGGGAGCCACACTCACAAGTGATACTAAGGTTGAAATAATGCAGAAGTCATATTTTCATATATGAGTAGCCAAAAGATGTCACACCTTATTATTAAAATACTCTGGATTAGAGATAGCTGCGATAAAGGTCAAAACTGGTCTTGGTAGTGACCCTTCCCATAATGTATAGCATTATACATGTCCGTAAGGATATGTGCTTTGCATTATGGAATACTAAGGCAAGTGATGTGAAGTCATTAGCTTCTATATATGAGTTGCCCCAGTCCTAAAAATACTTCAGGTGCAAACTTTGTTTGCTTATACTTGGATAAAGGATTAATCCAAGAATATAATTTCTTAGTATCTTTAATTTATAGTATAAGCAAGTGGAAAAACGTCTAACAACTTCTCAATAATTTGAAGTTCAGGGGCCAGGTAGCAAAGACTGCAATGCTGAAACAAATATTCACATATAAAGATAAGGATATCATTTTGTCTCTTTACAAAGCCTTGATAAGACCTCATTTGGACTATTGCGCACAGGTCTGGTCTCCTGGCTTCCATTGCGATTCTGATATACTGGAGAGAGAGAGTGCAATGGAGAGTGTTAAAAATGATATCAGTTTTGTGGAATACATTATGAAGATAGATTGAGAATTTGTAGAGTGTAGACACTAGCAAACAGGAGAAAGAGGGGTGATATGATTGAGACTTACAAACTTCTGGAAAGGTCATACAGGATTTCAATTGATGGAATTTTTAATTTACGGAGGGTGGAGAAAGGACAAATGGATATTATTATTATTATTATTATTATTATTATTATTATTCCTGATACCTCCAAGGAGTCCGAAGACTCGTCGTGGGAGGACATCTACAATTCTCTCTATATCCTTGGAAGCTAAGAATGAATGCTACTAAAAGGAGTGAGAGCTAGATTTTTCTCTCACAGGGTGGTACATGATTGGAATGAATTGCCATTGGATGTTGTAAGTGCAAGCAGTGTGAATGAATTCAAGAATAAGTATGATACGTGTGTTGAGGCTTAAGTGCTGTGAAGAATTCATGTTAAAGGTTTAATGGAATACTAACAGCACTGAGAAAGGATTTAAACTAATTTTAATACTTTTAATATTTCGTCTCCGTCACAGAGACATCTTCGAGGATTACAAAAACTTTTTGTAACAACACACACACACAAATACAATACAAAGTAAAACTAAAGTCCTATCTAGGTGGTATGCCCTCTATGGGCATTTGCAGGTAGCCTGGGATGTAAAGAGGAACTCTGATAATTAAAGTTTAATGCAACCGTATTTGTTTAAATTAGGTTGATTCCTGAGTGCAGATGCAGATTCAAAGAATAGTCTTTCTTTTTTGAATTTACTATGGTGGAGCATGAAATATTATTCCAGGAGATCCTGTGGGATGTATCCAAAACATGGTCTGCAAGACCAGATTGACCATAATCGTGTTTGCAGATGTAAGACTGTGTTCTTCTAACCGAATGGATGCTGACCTGCCTGTTTGTCCAAAGTAGGCAAGTTTACAGGAACAAGGCACTCTATATACACCAGGCACTGAACGAGGAGGGAGCTGGTCTTTAGTGGAGCTGATAAGGGTAGCAAGTTTATTGTATTTTTGTGTGTGTTGTATTTGTGTAGGTGTTGTTACAAAAAGTTTTTGTAATCCTCGAAGATGTCTCTGTGACGGAGACGAAATATTGCAAGTATTAAAATTAGTTTTAATTCTTTCTCAGTGCTGTTAATATTCCATTAAACCTCTAACATGAATAAGTATGATAGCTGCTGCATGTAGTATGTGGCCTCCCTCGATGAGTCCCTGACTCCCTTGAGGTCTCTCTTAATAATAATAATAATAATAATAATAGTCTTTTTTGTATAACATGTAGTATGTATAAATTATCCATTATTGATGTTTTGCTTAATTCCTTGGCTTGACACACATGAGAGTGTTTGAAAGATAAAGATCACCACTTGCATTCTCATCTTTAAACAACAAAAGTCGTTAATTTAGAAAGCTCTTAGGGGAACATTGCAGAGCATTTTCTGAATGGCAACATGCAAATAGTTTTTCGTTATTCTATGGTGTGCTATTAAATTAGTTGAAATATGGTGTGGAAAATGCTGACTTTTGTCTCTTTCAATAATTGTAATAAATCAAAGAGACTATGCATAGCTGAATTAACAATTATGTTGTTATCTGTAAATAAACAGAATTAACAAAAAGAGGTCAGAGTGAAAGTCTGGTCTTCCTGTAGTACATAAGTATCACTAGTGTCATGAATGTACATAGCAGTAGATTTGAGCTGTACTAAAAAGTATTTTTAAATAATTATAATACTGGAATTAACTCACGTGAAATATTATTTATTAGTATAATTTTCGCCCGAGTATCAGAGGCATCTTCAGTACAAAGCTGATAGAACAATAACTGACAATTCCAAAAGGCACCACCTAAGTAGCTAATGTAAGATAACTAAAAAAGATCTCTGATGCCTCTGATACTCAGGTGAAAATTATAGTAATAATAAATAATATTTTACATGAGTTAATTCCGGTATTATAATTATTTAAATATGCTTACTCATGGTAATTCCTTATTGAAACAAAAATATTTTTAATTAGTGTATAGTGTGGCTTTTTATTGCAAATTGTGCTGCATTTTTTTCAGTTTGGATACAATAGTGTTGTTGTTGGAATTTTTTGTTGTTTATATTGTGTTTTTCTACTTGTTCATACTGCTTCTGTTTCTAAAAATGGCATCCATAAAGACGGCATGTGAGGCTTTGGTGCAAAGATATCTAACTCTGCCTTGGATTTTTCGCAGTGGATGCATTGCGAAATTTGCTATATGTATGCACCGAAAAATGGGAAAGATTTGAGGACTGTTTGGATAAATTAGAAGAAGGAAACCATTAAAAGTGTCCTGATAGAATACAATGATTAGAAATGGATGCAAGTGTCAGGACTGTGGTAGAAGAGTTTTGACAAGAGTTAGGAGAATGAAAAGTGGAATGAAACATCTGGGAGAAGATATTAAACATCTGAAGAAGAGATTGGCTGATGATAATGAGAAGGAGGAAGTTAGTCTTGTGAAGAAAGAGTCAAAGGATAGTCGTATATCATTGTATCGGGACTCAATCATTAGAGGTATGATGACTAATAAAGTGCACAAAACATGCTTTTCTGGTGAAGCAAATAAATGATGTTTTGCAGAAAAGGAAAGACCGGGCATCAAAATTAGTAGTAGCTGTGGAAATAAATGACTTAGTTGGAGGAAAAAAGAGTATTGATAGAGTCTTGAGGAAGTTATTGCAGCATGTAAAGAAAAATAGTATTGTTAGAAAATCATAGACATGTTGCCTAGATTTGACAACAGCGAATTCAGAAGGAGAGTAGAGATAATGAATAGTAAGATGGCTGAGTTGTTTGAGGCAAAGGAGGTTCAATTTGTAAAACTGTGGATGAATTTGAAGGAAAGTTGAAATGGTTTAAAGATGATTGATTTCATTTGAATGGATCTGTTGTTGGGCATTTAGATAGGATTTTATTTTCTGAGAACGCACAAAAGTTAAGAAGTTAATGTAGCTAATGATTAAGGGTAAAGGGTACTTGTAATATTAAAGGGATAAAAATCCTATGTTGTTATATAGCCAGTAAGTGAAACTCAAGATCAAGAACTACGATCTATGAGTTTCAATGCCGAAAAACTATCGGCGAAGGCAATTCGAAGCAAAGGTGGAGCAAGATCCCTCACTATTCTTGATATTCTCTCATAATGTAAAACACAGCTCCTAGGAGATGTAATACTGTCATTACATTATGAGGAGAGGTCACTACTCAGACCGGTTTCAACCTTTTTTGAGGTTTCATCAGTGAGTAGGTAGACCTGGAAGATATCAAAGCTTAGTGAAAAGAACTTACATACCTTCACTATACGAATGCCATAAAGGTGTGCTTATATTTTGTAATAATTACAATGAAAAGCCAGATGGCTAGTGTTTTCTGGCAACTTAATAGATATTAAAGGGATAAAAATCCTATGTTGTTATATAGCCAGTAAGTGAAACTCAAGATCGAGAAAAAGGTTGAAACCGGTCTGGGTAGTGACCTCTCCTCATAATGTAATGACAGTATTACATCTCCTAGGAGCTGTGTTTTACATTATGAGAGAATACCAAGAATAGTGAGGGATCTTGCTCCACCTTTGCTTCGAATTGCCTTCGCCGGTAGTTTTTCGGCATTGAAACTCATAGATCGTAGTTCTCGAGCTTGAGCTTCACTTACTGGCTTATATAACAACATAGGATTTTTATCCCTTTAATATCTATTAAGTTGCCAGAAAACTAGCCGTTTGGCTTTTCATTGTAATTACAAAATATAAGCACACCTTTATGGCATTCGTATAGTGAAGGTATGTAAGTTCTTTTCACTAAGCTTTGATTTCGACATGAAAGCAGAGTTGATGATGATGAAGCAAGATATGAACTGCATGAGAAATGAGATGAAAAGAATTAGAGACATACATGGAAGAACGAATAAGAACAGAAGGAAAGATGGGCATGCGAAAGATATATCGAATGATTCGAGAGTGGCTCTCTATGGAGATTCCATTATTAGAGGTGTGGTGAATGAGAAGATGCACAAGGTTTGTTTTCCTGGTCGTAGAATGGAGAGAGTGATTGAAGCGTTGGACATGAGGAGTAAGAGAGCACAAGAGTTGGTGGTTGTAGTAGGAACAAATGATTTGGATGGGAACAAGGAAAATGCCAGATTGGATATAAGGAGATTATTAAGGAGAGTAAAAGATAACAGTGTGGTAGGAAAGGTAGTCAGTGTGTTGCCAAGGTATGATAGTGATGAATTTTGGAGGCGGGCAAAGATTATGAATGATATGTTAGCGCAGTTATGTGAGGAGAATGGAGTGCATTTTGTGAATGTGTGGGAGGAATTTGAGGGACGGATGGAATTGTATAAAGAAGATGGGCTGCATTTAAATGGTTTTGGTGTGAGTCTGCTGGAGAGATTGTTACTGGCAGGAGAAGTAATGACTGTAATGAATATATCTAAGGTGGTGGGAAGTGATATGAAAGAGCAAAAAAGTAAGGTAGGGAGAGGTATTTGTTCAGGAAAATGGGGAAGTGAGTATTATGAATGAAGTAAATGAGAGAGTGGAGGTACAACACGAACAGGGAAATGGGGGGAGTCAGGGTGGACGGGAAGAAACTTTATGAAACATGCGGGTGTTGAATTCAGAAGTCAATGTATAAGCGGACAAACACAAATTGAGATGGCCTGGGATGGGTGGAAAGAGTTTAGGTGTGAAGAAAGTTGTCGAATTGGTGGTAATATAGAGGAAGTAACAGGGGAAGGTATTGAAGAGTCACATCGCAGGAGTGATGTTCTTAGGACTTGTAGAAGCATTAATGATTTATTATGTTTATTCACTAATGCTAGAAGTATTCGAAATAAGGGGAACGAAATTGTTGCTTTGCTCGAGTCTGTTCGCCCCAAAATTGTTGGTATAAGTGAGACATGGTTAGATGACGATGACATCCTGACAAGAATAGAGATGAACGGATATGATATTTTTCATGAAGATAGACAGGGAAGAAAGGGAGGAGGAGTACTGTTAATGGTAGCAGATGAGTTGTGCCCATCTAAGGTGGAATTGCAAGGAGCAAATAGTGGTCACGGTTTTGAGGCCGTATGGTGTGAGGTAGAAGTTAACAGGAGGAAATATTTAGTTGGGTGTTGCTATAGACCTGGTAATATGGAGGGTAATGAGAAGGAAATGTATAGGCAAATTGGCCTAGCTAGCAAGAAACGAGTTATCATTATGGGCAACTTTAATTATGGTGATATAGACTGGAAGCAAGAGACTGCATCTGGGGATAAAGAAAATGAATTTTTGGAGTTTTTGAAAGATAATTACCTTAGGCAGTACGTAACGGAGGGTACACGAGGATCAAGAGTATTGGATTTGATCATCTCATCAGATGATGTTATTATAAATGAGGTGTCAAATCTTCCACCAGTTGGTGAGAGTGACCACGAGGTGATCACGTGCAGGCTGGCCAGTCATTCGAGGACGTCTGTTAGAAAGGGATATATGTGGAATTATAAGACTGGTAATTACGAAAAGCTCAGGAAACAGCTTGCGATAATAAATTGGAAAGAGGAACTGGATGGAAAGGATATCAATGCTGCTTGGGCCATAATCAAGAACTATTTGGTGGAGGCAATATCAGAGTGTATTCCAAGGGTCAAGAGGGTAAACAGAGTGGGTGTAAAATGGATGAATCAAGAGATAAGGTATGCAATATGGAAGAAGAAGGTATTATGGAAGAAACACAAAATGAGTATATATAACAACCAGTTGCATGAGAAGTACAAAGAGCAGGCGAGGAAGGTGACTAGCTTGATAAGGGTAGCAAAAATGCAGTATGAGCAGCAGTTAGCTAAAGCGGCCAAAAAAAACCCTAAGGAGTTTTTTCGATATGTCGCCAGTAGAAGAAACAATGATTATGGTAGAATGGGATTGATTGGTGAAAACGGTGAAAAATTGATTGGTGATAACCGCTGCGGAGGATATAGTTGAGATATTTAATGAGCAATTTCTAAAGGTATTTCATTCTTACGAATGTGACATCATGCAGAACTTGAAAGTAGTGGGAGAAGAGGAGAAGGAACTGTTAGTAAGTGAACAGGAGGTATATGAGGAATTGAATAGATTTGATGTAAATAAGGCTGTGGGACTTGATGCTATTTCACCACGTGTCTTGAGGGAATGTGCCAGAGAGTTAACAACAGCTTTTGTATATCTTTTCAACATGAGTCTCTCACTGGGTCTAGTTCCAAAAGAGTGGAAAGAGGGTAAAATTGTTCCAATTCATAAGGGAGGTACTTGGACCACTGCTCTTTAATTTGTTCATTAATGATATAGCAGAAAATTTGAAAGGGGATATTCAGTGGCTTGCCAATGATGCAAAACTAGTGAGGACAATAGTTGACAAAGGTAATATAGATATCTTGCAGAATGACTTAAATACATTGGCAGTGTGTCTGGGCAAAGGACATTGGTTACCAGTTCAGTGTTGTAAAACGTATGGTAATGCACTTCAGGATGAAAACTTACACACACTTTGTATCATATCATCATCATCATAAAATTCCTGCCATGTACCCTCAAGGGGTGTACAGGATATGACAGTACTACATGAAAAAATTACATCATTACTAACTTCCTATCTACAATTTTCCTCCAAATCAGTCTGTTACTTGTCAAGACTCCAACATTATCAGATCTTATATTTCTATCGTCTAAGGCACGTTGTTCCGTATCAATCCACCTATATCTTGGTCTTCCTCTGGGTCGTTTTCCTGCCAACCTGGCAGAGAACACTTGTTTTGCTAATCTTTCCTCTCTCATTCTATTTAAGTGACCATACCACCTGAGATTAGCTCTGCTAACGCATTCCTGGATGCTGATAATGTCAAGTTCTTTCCTAATATCCTCATTTTTAATATGATATTGCCATTGATGCCATCTGTTCATGCCTATAATCTTTCTCAGGACTCACATATCTGCGGTCTCTAGTCTTTGGTCAAGTGTTTTACTTCTGACCCAGCTCTCAGATCCATAAGTTAAAACTGGTTTGAACACTGTCTTATATACAGCTAATTTAGTGTTCCGACATATTTCTCTCTTATTCCATATGAATTTATTCATTTGACTTTCCACCATACCAGCTTTGCTGATTCTGTTCTCTATTTCTATATTTAATTTACCATCTTCAGTAAAAATTGTGCCTAAGTAGCTGAAAGGTTTTACTTGTTCCACAGGTTCTCCATTCACAACACAGCTGACATTTTCAATGATTCTGCCTATTTTCATTGTCTTTGTCTTTTTATTGCTGACCTTCATACCATATCTATTACAACAGCTATTCAATTTAGACAGAGAATCTTGCAGACTTGTAGTGGATTTATTTAGAAGTATAACATCATCCGCATAAAGCAAAGAGCTGACATTAACATCTCCAATTTTGATATCAGGTTTAATACCACTTTCCTTCATAATGTGATCCATATAGATAATGAATAACAGAGGGGATAATGTACATCCTTGTCTCACACCAGATTTAACATTAAACCATCTTCCTGTACTTCCTTCAATTCTAACTGCTGACTTACAACTCAAATAAAGACTAAGTATTGCTTGATATAATGCCCCATTGACACCATATAACTGCAGCGTATTGAATAGCTTCTCTCTTGGCACCTTGTCATATGCCTTTTCCAAATCGACAAAACTTAAATACAGATCTTTGTTATATTCCCATGCTTTCTCGACTATTTGTCGTAAAGTGAAGATCTGATCCTGACAGCCTCTATTTGGCCTGAATCCAGCTTGTTCTTCACCAAGCTTTTCTTCCACAATTCTTCTCGACCGTTTCTCAAGTATACTTGCATAGATCTTGCCAGGAACACTCAGTAGGGAAATACCTCTGTAATTCTCACATTCAGTTTTATTTCCCTTTTTATATATGGGTACTATGAGAGCTCTACTCCAATCATCGGGAATTCGTCCCTCTGTCCAGGCTTTCTGAACTATGCAGTGCAGCCACTGTAAGACTTTTATACCACCATACTTCAGCATTTCTGGTCGAATATCATCTACTCCTGCTGCCTTTCCACATTTCAAGCCCTTGATGGCTTTTTCTACTTCAAGTATGGATATGTATTCCTGACTGCATGCCTGGTCAGTGTTTTTTATCACTGTGCTGTCATCACTGCTTGTTTCATTTAGCAGTTTTTCAAAGTAATCACTCCATACTTCAAAGATATCTTTTTCTCCTGTTTTCATGTCACCTTTATCATCTCTAACTCCTTTTACAGCACTCTTTCCTCCATTCCTAAGCTTCTTCAACAACCTCCAGAATATTTTGCCACCTTCTTGATATTTATTTTCTATATTCTTGCCAAAGTCCTCCCATGACTTTTGTTTAGCTAGTTTTACACTGTTTAGCTTTCTTACATTTGTCTCTGTATTCTGTAAGAGTAAAAGCTGACTTATTTGCCAGGAACTTTTGATATTCTTTCTTCTTTTCCTTCACTGCCTCTTTAACTTCCTGTGTCCACCAGGGAGTTCTGATTTTTTTATCCTTGCACACAACCTCACCACATGCCTCTCTGGCAGAATCAATCAATGTTTTCTTCAGAGTTTGCCACTGAATCTCCAAGGTTTGATTCCTGTTCTCAAACTCTTTCATTTTCTTTTCAATAATCTTTCTGTATTTTAGTCTGCAGTTCACATCTGAGAGCTGCTCAACTTTTATTCGCTTTAAAACTTTCTTACATGTTATTCTTTTCAATATGAAATTCAATTTTATCCTGCTCAAGACTAAATAGTGATCACTTCCAATTTCAAATCCTCTGTACACTCTGGTGTCCTGCCCCAGGGAGAAAACATCACTATCAACAATAACATAGTCAATGAGACTTTTCTTATTCCTAGCCTCTTCTCTCCATGTGAATTTGTGCACATTTTTATGTTGGAACATGGTGTTAGTAATAACCAATCCGTGTCCTGAGCAGAAATCCAACAGATATTTGCCATTGTTATTAGCTTTGCTCTTTTCTCCAAATTTTCCCAGAATATTTTTGTATGTCTCACAATCATTTCCTACTCTGCTATTTAGATCCCCTACAAGGACCAACTTTTCCTTTTTCATTGTGTCAGTTGCTTTTTCTAAAGCGTCAAAAAATTCCTCCACTTCTACCTTAGTAGAACCTTCTGTGGGACCATAGGCACAAATAAGTCTCATTGTCCAGTTCCCCATTCTCATATTTGCCCACATTACTCTACTTGAGACTGACTGCCATTCAAGAAGATTAGCCTCATATTTTGTGTTGAATACCTAGAAAGAAAATCCTAGGGAATTTTTTAGCTATGTGGCCAGTAGGAGGAGAAATGACTGTGGAAGAATGATATTGTGGGATAAAAATGGGAATAGAGTGACTGATGCAGAGGACATAGTGGAATTGTTCAATGAACACTTTATTGGAGTATTTCATCCTAGAGGAGTCAGTTTTAATGCTAGAGGGATAGGACTGGTACGAGGTCTGGAGGTACAGGAGGTGAGTGTGTTTCAGATACTGAGTACTCTGGATGTCAGTAAAGCTGTGGGACTGGATGGTATTTCGCCACGAGTTTTGAGAGAATGTGCTAGGGAATTGACAATACCTTTTAACATGGCTTTTCAATGAAAGTCTGGCTTTGGCAAAGGTGCCCAGGGAATGGAAGGAAGGTAAGATAGTGCCATTGCATAAGGGTGGTAACAGACTGGAAGTGTCTAATTATAGGCCAGTCTGTGTGTCATCAGTAGTTATTAAGATCTTGGAGAAAGTAGTGAGGGACCGTGTACAGCATTGGGCAGATGAGGGTAATGTTATCTGTGAGAATCAACATGGATTTGTGAAAGGACGATCTTCTTTTAGCAATATGCTAGCCTTTTATAATAAAGTTACAAGAGCATTAGATGAGGGAAAGGCATATACTGCAATTTTCTTAGACTTGGCGAAGGCATTTGACAGGGTGCCACATGATAAGCTGATATTTAAGTTGCAGCAAAGGGTCTGGATGTCAGATTGGTCAACTGGATTCAGGATTGGCTGTCTGATAGGTATCAGAGAGTTGTGTATGGTGGAGCAGTTTCCAGGAGGCAGAGGGTTACAAGTGGGGTCCCACAGGGCTCAGTACTAGGACCTATATTGTTTAACCTTTATATCAATGACATAGCCAGTGGATTGCAGGGGGATATTCAGTTGTTTGCGGATGATGCGAAGCTGGGAAGGATTATTAGTAATAGTGCAGATGTGGTAGTCCTGCAAGAGGATTTAAATAAGCTAGATAGATGGGCAAATGAATGGGGTGTCAGTTTAATGCAGCAAAATGTAAGGTCTTGAGGTTTGGGAAACATCGATGGGATGCTGCATACTCTATGGGAGGAGTTATACTGGAGGAAGTAGGGGAGACAAGAGATCTGGGGTTGATGATTGATAGAAACCTGAAGTTTAGGGGACATATTGCAAAGGTGGTGAAGGTAACACAGAGGATTGCTGCTATTATGAGAAGGACGCTGACCTGCAGAGATAAGAGGGTTATCATTCCGTTGTATAAGTCTCTGATCAGACCACACTTGGACTATTGTTCTCAGATTTGGTCCCCAGGATTTGAAGGGGATAAATTAACTGTGGAAAGGATACAAAGACGGATGACAAAGATGGTTTCAGGACTGTACAAGGATAGTTATGAGGATCGGCTGAGAGAATGTGGACTGCAGAGTTTGGTGGATAGAAGAAGGAGAGATGATATGATTGAGACTTTTAAACTGTTGAGAGGTGGTTACAGGGTTGACACTGGGGAGTTCTTTCGATTGGTTGATCAGCGGGAAGGAGTGATGACAAGAGGCCATCCCTGGAAGTTGCGAAAGGAAACTGTGAGCAGGAGGGTGAGGAGTGGTTTCTTTGTGTGGAGGGTGGTTGAGCCGTGGAATGCATTGCCTGATGGAGTGGTGGGAGCGAGAACGGTCGGTGGGTTTGAGTAGTGGTGTGGTGAACTTTGTGTTTCTCAGGGGGGGGACCTCCCCTCGATGAGTCTTGACAGACTTTGTCTTAGAAAGGACCTCCCTCGATGAGTCTGTTGACTCCTTGGAGGCCTGAATAATAATAATAATAATAATAATAATTCTATGGCTACTCTGGCTACATCAATATGATACTTTGTATCATATTGATGGTACCAATTTACAGGAAATTGATGAGGCTAGTGATCTGGGATGATGCTGGATAGAGATTTGAAATTCAGAGGATATATTGGAAGAGTTGGAAAAATCACAAGGATTACTTGGATGTTTAAGAACACATTGTCAAGTTAAGATAGGGAGGTTATTATCCCTCTTTATATGGCTGTGATTCGTTCACATGTTAATTACTGTGCACATATTTGGTCACCTCTGTTTCTTGGGGATCTAAGATGGTGGAGAAGATTCAGTGACAAGTGACCAAGCTTGTGACAGGTGTGTGTTCCCTGTGAGGATTGATTGGACATGTGTGGATTGCAGTGTTTAGCTGACAGGTGGAGGAGAAGAAGGATATAATAGAAATGGATAAGTTACTAAAGGGATTCTATAAGATTGACACAAAAAAATTTTCAATACATGGGGAGTGGGGGAGGGGAAGAAGCAGGTGTTCACAATTGGAAGTTGTTTAAGAGTGTTGTTTGGACGAGGTTCTTTACTTGGAACGTGATGAATGAGTGGAATGAATTGCCAGAAGTGGTTGTAAGTACCTCAATAGTGAATACATTTAAGGAGATGTATAATATGTATTATGGTAATGGATAGTGTGGGTCTCTTGTGATGAGTCTTTTGACTCCATGGAGCACCCATATAAATAGTAAATAAAAAAAATCTTGGTTTATATTTTTGAAATGTATTATATAACAATTAGAACATATTAGCATATCTTATGTACATTTTGTTTTATTAAAATAGCCCATCGTGTAGCTCCAAAGTTTGTTAAAAGCCTGCAGCCTTCTGTTGTGAAGTCAGGAGATTGTCTTAAACTAGAAGTAGAAGTAACAGGTGTTCCGATTCCATCTGTTAAGTGGTATCGTAATAACATAATAATGCAAAATTCTCCAGATTTTCGCATTAGTTCTTCTGACAATAAGTATACAGTTGTTATTCCTGAAGTGTTTCCAGATGATTCTGGAAAATTCATGGTAAAAGCAGTTAATGTTGCTGGAGAAGCACATAGTATTGCTGATCTCATTGTTGAGGATGAGTCTCCTGAAGAAGAAAAAACCATAACTTATAAGGAAATATCTTTAGTGGAACAGAAGAAAGAGGTGAGGTATTGATACATGTATATAAACCTCTGTCCTACTAATTAGAATGAAGGATTATTTTGTAACTCATGTTTTGTTTTGTTTTTTCCTTTGTATTTATTTTATTTATATTTTATTTCTTAGTTCTTGGAGTTGTAATTGTAATACAGTAATTTCAGTATTCAACGTACATTGAGATTAAGATTTTTAATAGATGGAAATTAAAAAACAGAGCACTTTAATATTAAATTCATTTCATTTTTCCTCTTTATACATAAGATTTGCATGATGATTCACATGAAAAACAATTACACAAAAAGCTTCAAATATATTGGTATTTTGAGTTTTAACAACTGCTTTATGAACAATGATAAATTATTATTATTATTAACATAGACCTCCATGGAGTCAAAAGACTCACCGTGGAAGGCACACAATGTTACGCACAAAGCCTATCAAACCGTGGTTTAAACTCATTCAGTGAGTTTAATAGTGAAGATAGAAAGGGAAGTGAAATGGGAGGTGGAGGCTGTTGATGATAGAAAAAGAGGTATGTCCATTAAAGGTGGAGATGCAATGGTGAAATAGTGGCAATGGTTTTGAGGCAGTATGGTGTCAGATAGAAGTGAATAGATTGAAATACTTAGGTGTATGTTTCTGTGGACCAGGTAATGTGGACGGTAGTGACCTGGAAATATATAATCATATTAGCCAAGCAAATGGGAAAAGGGTGATCATTATAGATGATTTTAATTATGGCAATATAGTTTGGAATGAACAGATAGCAACCTGAAGTAAAGAAAATGAGTTTCTTGAGTTTTTGAGGGGACAACTACCTCAGGCAGTATGTAATACAGGGCGTACAAGTTATGAGGGTCTTGGATTGATCATCTCATCAGAGGATGTTATTATAAATGAGGTGACAAATTTCAATCCAGTTGATAACAGTGACCATGAAGTATTTACCTGGGTGGTTGCTAGCCATCCAAGTAATTACTTCATGATTTCCATGGGTGGTTGCTTGCCACCCATGGAAAGAGTATATGTGAAACTACAAGTCTGGTGATTATGAGAAACTCAAGTGACAACTTGCAGCCGTAGCATGGAATGAGGAGTTGAGCAGAAAGGAGATCAAACATGATATTTAAGAACTTTGGTATATTTAAGAACTAGCTGGTAGAACCAATGCCTAATTGTATTCCAAGAATCAGAATGTGAAATCAGGTGAGTATGAAATGGATGAATGAAGAGATTAAACATGCGATATAGAGGAAAAAGGCATTATGAAGGCAACATAGGAGGAGCAGTAATAATGTAATAATCAATTCCATGATGCTTACAAAGAACAGACAAGGAGGGTGACTCTGTTGGAACAGTAGCAAAAAGTGCAGTATGAGCAGCAGTTAGCTAATGAAGCCTAAAGAAATTCAAAGGAGTTCTTTTGATATATAGTCAGCAAAAAAAATAAGAATGATTATGGTCAGAGAAAATAGTAAAAGGACAATGTTGCAGATGATATAGTTGAGATATTTAATGAACAGTACATAAAGTTCTTTCATTGTTGTGAATGACATCATGAAGTTAGAGAGAGCAGTGGATAAACAGGAGGAAAGACTGAGTGAGCAAGAGGTATATAGGGAATTGAGCAAAATTTATGTTAAATTAGGCTATCAGACTTGATGATATATCATCACATATTTTGAAGGAATGACATATTTGTTTAATCCGAGTCTTACACTGGATCAAGTTCCAAAGGAGTCTAAGGAAGGCAAGATTGTATCTCTTCATAAGAGAGGTGACAGAAATCAAGCATTAAATTATAGGCCAATCTGTGTGTTAGGCTGGTGAGAACTAGGATCTGAAATTGGGTTGACAACAGTGGTATTATTATTATTATTATTACACCCTCCATGGAATTGACAGACTCATCATTGAAGGTTCATTCAACTGACAACATATTTATCATATATAATCTTAAAATTCATAACACTCCTTGCATGAACAACACATTCTGGTAATGCATTCCATTCACTGACAATTCTCCATGTAAAAAATTTACTCTTCACACCCTTCTTCACCACACTTTTACATAACTTCCAGGTGAGACCTGGAAGTTATGTTTACATAACCTCAGGTTCTTCCCCTCTCACCTTTTACTCTTTTTATAATCCCCACCTGGATTCATCTGATAGAATCCTCTCACTATCTTAAACATCTCTATCATATCACCTCTTTACCTCCCATCCACATTTCTTCAACCTCTCTCCATAGCCAGCATTTCAAACTCCGATATTGTCTTAGTCACTCATCTCTGGATCCTCTCCTACAATGTCTCCACATCACATTGAAAACCAGGTGACCAGATCTTAGTACAATAGTCCAAGTGTGGTCTTGTTCACTATCAGTATTCTCTGGATTCCCTGACTATAAATCCTATCAGATATACTAACCTGTTTATTTCAACTTCGCACCACACAGATTCAAAATCTGTGCATGCACTATCAACTTCTACATGTTGTGGACACAATTCCTCTACAATCATCAACAGCACTCCCCCTCCTCTTTTTGCATCTCAATCCTTCTGGAAAATCATATATCCTTCTAATTCTATTCCTGACATCCCATCTTCCTCAGACAACCAAGTTTCACTTATTCCAATTACTTTTGGGCATACAGTCTCAATCAATGCCACAAACGCAGCTTTCTTGTTTTGAATGTGCGCCTTACATTTGTGTATAAACATAGCAATTGCTGTGTGTTTGAGGCCATTCTACCAGCACCAACATTCTCTATTCTAGCTGCTATACTACACCTCTCTTTTGATCACTCCTGTTTCCCTGATCCTGACTGTGATTTCCATTCTTACTGTGATTTCTGCTGCAACCACATCTTCAACCTCACATTCATCTTCCTCCTGCTGTACATTCTGTTGATTTGTGCTATCCTGTTTCTCAGGTAGACTCTGATCATTTGCTACATTAATTTCTTGACTCTGTGCCTTCTCAGAAAACAATAGCTTTTCTAAATGCCAAACAGCAAACCCATTCAAATGTAATCCATTAGCTTTATACCATTTGAACTTCCCTTCAAATTCACTCTACAGATTTACAAATTGAACCACCTCACACAACTCAGCCATCTTACTATTCATTATCTCTGCTCTCCTTCTCAGTTCTCTTATCATATCTGGGCAATATGCCTACGACTTTCCCAACAACACTATTCTTCTTTACCTGCTGCAACAACTTTGTCAAGTTTCTATCAACATTCTTCTGCTTCTCCCCAACTAAGTCATTTGTGCCCATGACTACCATTTTGACACCTGGTATTTCCTTTTCTGCAACGTATCAGTTATTTGCTTTATTGTTCCATCAGGAAAGCACGTTTTGTCGACTTTATTAGTAATCACACCTCTAATGAACGAGGGCCCCATACACTGATATACACTAATATGAACCCCATATCTCCCATACACTGATATTATCTTTGATGGACAGCACAGATTTGCTAAAGGTAGGTCAAGTTTTAATAATCTACTTATTATTACAATAAGGGTTTGGCTGCATTGGATGAGGGAGATGTTGTGCAACCAATTCATACAACCAATATTCATGCAAAATTCATTCAAAATTATTTGAATGCAAAATATAAGTACACAGTAGTATTCTTATATTTTGCAAAGACTTTTGATAGGCTACCACATGTTAATTTGATAGTCAAAACAGAGCAGGTGTAGTTGGATATTAGACTAGTGCATTGGATTGGAGATTGGCTATCTGATAGATGTCAGCAAGTTGTGTATGGGGTTGCAATATCCCGGAAGAGGAACATAGCTTGTGGTGTGCCTCAAGGGTGAGTTTAACTGCCATTGCTGTTTAACGTGTATCTTAATGATATTAGTTAAAGGATATTATGTTAATTAACATAATGATATTATATTAACAATGCAAAATTGGGACAGACTATGAGAAATATAGCAGATGTGGCCTTACAAGGTGACTTGAACAGGCTCAGTGAATAGGTATGGGAGTGGGAATTCCAGTTCAATGTTGCAAAATGTAAGTTTTTAAAATTTTAAAAATGAAGATGGGATATAGAATTTATTCTTGGTGGGAATATATTGTTGGAGTTAGAGGAAATAAGAGATCTTGGAGTTATTGTGGATAAGGATCTAAAATGTAGAGGAAACATTTCCGATATTGTGAGGACAACACAACACAATGGACGATTCTGACTTGTAGAAGTAAGGAGATTCTTGTGCCATTGTAGAAGGCCTTCATTAGGCCACACATGGATTACTGTACATAGATTTGGTTACCTGGTTTTCAAAAAAATGAGGAGATGTTGGATAAAGTCTAGAGGCAATTGACTAAAGTAGTTTCTGATCTCTGCAATGTTGAATATTAAGAAAGTTTGAGTAGATGCAATTTACCATTCAGTGGACAGGTGGAAAAGGGTTGATATGAAAGAGATGTACAAGTTTGAAGGAGGCCATTACAGGATTAATGTTGAAGAGGTTTTTCATAAAATGGTAGTAGATGGATGAGCAACAAGATGTAATCTCTGAAATCTATATAAGTAGGGTGGTAGTGAGAAGCAGATTTTTTTTTTTTTTTTTTTTTTTTGCATGGAGTCTTGTGAATAATGGAATGCATTGCCTGAGAGCATGTTGTCTGCAGAGAATTTGAATTTCTTTATGGCATAGTATGATTAGCTGTGTATATGACAAATGACCTCCTACATGAGAAATTAAATAAATGATGTCAATAAGACAACAGGACTTGATGACATATCACTTATTTTCTTAAGGAATGTTCTAGAAATTTAATGGCAACTTTGGTATACCTGTTTAAGAATATTGATTGGATATCTGGAGTTTTAGCTGAGTTGTGGGAAAATTGGTGGGAGCTTGGATACAGAATTGGGTTGATAACAGTATTACTGTGATAGTCAGCATGGGTTTGTAAAAGAGAGGTCATGTTTTGCCAATTTATTTAGGTACTATAACAAGGTGAATGAACTGGACAAGGAGATATGTATATGGTGTTATACTTAGATTTTACAAGGCTTTCATAGATTTCCACATGACAAGTTTATAACTAAATTTGAACAGATGGAGTAAAATTCTAAATTAGTGAGTTAGATAGGTGAGTCGCTGTTAAATAATTATTAGTAATTTGTGTATATGGGGCATAATACCCCCCCCCCCCCAAAAAAAAGAAGAAAATGAATGTCACTAGTGGTGTGCAGTAGGGATCTCTTTTGGAGCTGTTTAACTTGTATATGAATGATATTGGGATGACTTTAACTGGAGACGTGCAATTGTTTCCATTTGATCCAAAATTATTATTATTATTACATGACACCTCCAGGGAGTCCAATGACTCATCGAGGGAGGTCACCTACTCTACAATTCTCTGTCTACACCACTCAATTCACCAACTACAACTACAATCATCATATACACCAGTGCCATCTACTGCCCACCACCACTAGTATTTTCATAGACAATTACAACCATCCATGCCAATAGCGGGATTTGAACCTACAGCCTTTTGGCTGTAGAGCAGATACGCTAACCACTCAGCCAACCATGCCTGCAAAAATTGGGAAGAACAATGAATCACACAACTGTTGTGGCTGTGCAGGAGGATTTGAATATACCAAATGAGTGGGAAGTGAATTGACCTACTAGTTCAGTATTGCCTACCAAATTTCAGAACCTTACACTTAAGGTTCTGAAATTTGCTAGGTAAGAATTGGATGCAAAGTATATACTTAGTTGCAAAATGTTGACAGAGGCAGAGAAGATGAGAGAGAGAGAGAGAGATCTGTGAGTGGTGCTATTAAATTAGATTATGGCAATGAAGTTAAGGACTTTGATATTTTGAGTATTATCCCTTAAAGGGCTTTATTAGGCCTCATATGGAATATTGTGTGAACATTTGGCCACATGGTGCTCACAGGGTTTTCAGATTATATTAGAAAGTATCCAAAGAAGATTGACTGGTCTGTGGTTGTGAGAGACCAGTTTAGATTGTAAAAGTTGTAATAGTTACCATTAAAATTGCCTCCATAATGAGAAAAGCACACACTGATATCACAAAGTATGAAGACAGATTGAGGAAATGCAATTTGCATTCCTTCATTATTATGTGCAGATTTGGCCATATAGTTTTAATGGGAATGAGGATATATTAGAAAGGGATCCAAAGAAGATTGATTAAGAATATCTAATCTTTGGAATGTGAGTTATGAAGACAGATTGATGGAATGCAATTTGCAACCCCTCAAACTGTCTTCATACACTCTCCTCCTCTTATTCACAGTCTTGCGAAAAAGAGATTGATATGATTTAGGCATATAAGTTGTAGAAAATTTTTTTCTCTTGGTTAAAAAGTTAATTATACTCAGTAAAAAATTACATTATCATTTTAATCCTTTACCGAAGTGTAAGCAAACAAATTTTTTGAATTAATTGTCTTCATGACTCATCCACTTTTATACAGAGACTGTTGATTTCACATCAGTTGCCTCAGTATTACCCCTTAATCCACAGCATATTTCCTTTCAGAACATGTATATTGTTGCATATTATGGAAAGGGTCACTACCCAGACTGGTATCAACATTTATTGAAGTTTTATCAGTAAGAACTAGACTCAGGAGACATCAAAATGAAATCAATGCAGAAGTGATATATTTTTCATATACAAGATATACAGTACAAATAACAAAATTGTGTATCACCATATAATTAAAATACTCAAGGATAGTTGTAGAAAGTATTTTCACTTGGCTACAAAGTATTTAAAGCAGGGTTTTGTGATGAATTTTGTACGTGATAGCATGTACTTCCCATGATGACTTTATGTTTTTCTGGTGGTAATAATAATAATAATAATCACCTTCTTCTTCTGCAGCTTTTCCTACTTAAGTAGGATCGCTGTTTGTAGTGAGTCTCCTCCAAACAGTGGTGTAGCTAGGGGGTTGTGGAGGGAGCAGTCCGACCTACTAAGTTATGTTAACTTAGTAATTTTATTACTTAATTAATAATTAGTTTTCAACAACTATACTTGTAACTAAAATAAACATAAACACCGTGTTTTAATTTCTTTCCCTACGTGGTTTTAACTTTTTATAATATTTTTGGTGTGTATTGAGAAGGGGCGGCAAACTCAGGGACTGCCCCAGGCGGCAATAGCTCTAGCTATGCCACTGCCTCCACAACCTCCTGTCTTGGGCTGTAGCCACATCCAAGTTCTTCATTCTGAAGTCCTCCTCCACCATCTCCCTCCATCTCTTCTTTGGCCACCTGCACTTCCTCCTTCCCTGCACATCCATCTGCATGACCTTTCTTCCCACATACTCTTCCTCCCTCCTCATCACATGACCAAACTATCTCAACCTTGCCTCCTGTATCTTTGCTCCTAAGTTTGTAACTTTCAACATTCTCCTTACATAGTCATTTCTCAGATGATCCTTTCTGGTCATACCGCACATCCATCTAAGCGTTCTCATCTCTGCTACCTCCATCCTGCTAATGTTATTTTTCCTCGGGGCTACAGTTTCCATAGCATATGTCATAACTGGTCTCACTACTGTCCTGTAGATTTTGCCTTTTAGATTGATCGGCACCTTCTTATCGCATAGCACTTCAGCCATCTCTCTCCAGTTCCTCCATCATGCTTGTATCCTGCATCCCACTTCCTTCTCAGCCTCACCATTTTCTTTCATTGTTGAACCTAAGTATCTAAAACCACTGACCTTCCTGATAACATTTCCTTCCAGCTCCAGATCTGTCTCCTGGCTGCCATCCACTTTGCAACACATATACTCTGTCTTACCTTCTGCTCAGTCTCATACCTCTCTCTTCCAGTACTTTCCTCCAACTTTCCAGTTTAGCTGCCATTTCTTCTCTTGATCATGAAGCCAAATTGCTCCTTTGCAATCTCCACCTCCTTCCTCAGTCTTCCATCAAGAACCCTATCTAGCTTTTTCATTGTGCGGGACATCAACTTTATTCCTCTGTAATTCTTACAGTCTTGTGCATCCCTTTTACTCTTGTAGATGGGGACAAGACTACTTTCCCTCCATTCCTTGGGTATATTGATAGAGGACCTGAAGGAATTGTTTGAGGTAGCAAAAGAGAAGAGTGAGAGAGTTAGGATGATTAGTCTTTTTCCGCGGTATGACAGTGAAGAATTTAGGAGGGCCATATTTGCAAATGACTTTATGCATGGGTTATGCAGGATGAATGGTGTTGAATTTGTGGACGTGTGGAGTGAGTTCGATAGGCAAAAGGATCTATATAAGATGGATGGTTTTCATTTGAATGGATTCGGTGTAAGGAGACTTGAAAAAGTGTTTCAATGAAGTGGATGTGCAGAATCAAGGAAACTAGATTTATTAAGGGAGGGAAGGGGAAGTAGATATGCAGACCTTAGGGAGGCAGTTCAGTGTATCATTGAGTTTAATATGTCCGAGCGAATAAGAAGGACAACAAATCAGAATGTGATAATTGATATAAGGCATTAAGGTAGGGATGGGGCTAATGGGGGTCTGCAATACATGTATACTAATGCTAGGAGTATTAGGAACAAGAAGGAAGAATTTTTGGCCTTGGTTGGCACTTCCAGACCACAGGTTATTGGCATTAGTGAAACATGGCTGACTAAAGATGATATAGCTAGTGGGATTGAATGTGAGGGATATAGTGGGTGTTCAGGAATAACAGGGAGAATAAAATGGGGGAAGGGGTATTATTGATGATTGCTGATGAGCTGCAGCCAAGGAGAATAGAAGTTGAATTGCAGGATAGAGAAAACAGCACATTTGAGGCCATTTGGTGTGAGATTGAGGCTAGCAGAACAAAATACCCAATTGGGTGCTGCTATAGATCAGGTGATGGAAAAGATGGTGGAGATAGTATGCATAAGCAAATAGAAGAAATGAGTGGAAGGAGGGTAATTATTATGGGAGGTTTTAACTATGGAAGCATTGATTGGAGGGAGGAGAGGACACATGGGAGGAAGGAATTGGATTATATTCGGTTATTATGGGATAACTATCTGCGGTAGCATGTAATGCAAAATACTAGGGATCAGAGAGTGTTTGACCTAGTAATTGCATCTGAGGATTTGGCTGTAACGAATATGACCACATTGCCGCCAATTGGTGAGAGTGATCATAGGGTCTTGACTTGAGAGGTGGCTAAAGGTGTGGAATTTACAATTAAGACAGGGTACATGTGGAATTATCGGGCTGGAAAGTATGACAAGCTTAGGAGTTTGATTGGTTCAGTACCATAGTATGTAAAACTGCAAGGGCTGGATGTTGATAGTGCATGGGAGGTGGTTAACAAGTGTTTGCAGGAGACAATGGCTGACTGTATACCTAGAGTCCGAATAATAAATCAAGTAGGGATTAAATGGATGAATGACACCATTAAGCTTGAGCTGGAAAAAAAGAAACAACTGTGGAGAGAATTTAAGGAGAAAGGTGACCTGCAGGCACATGAATGGTATAAAAGCCCAGGCCAGAAGGGTAACAAGTGTGGTAAGAAAAGCAAAAGTGGATTATGAAAGAACATTAGCCATGCAGACTAAAGAGAATCCCAAACAGTTTTTTCGATATGTTACAAGTAAAAGAAAAAATGTATATGGCAGATTGATTTTAAAGAATTCCGATGGTAGGGAGGTAACCAAATCAGTTGATATGGTAGAATTACTGAGTGAGCACTTTACAAGAGTATATCATCCAGGTGGTGACATTGCAGAAATGGAAGAACCAACAGGTTATACGGGAATTGTGGTGAATGAAGTGGAGGCGAATAGTCTATTACAAAACCTCGATTGGATGGTATACCAGCTCGTGTCGTATGAGAAGTGGCTAAAGAATTGTCAGTGCCTTTGACCATTTTGTTTAATTTGAGTCTCAGGTCTGGGTTAGTCCCAAGGGGGTGGAAAGAGGGTAAAATAGTTCCACTGCATAAAGGAGGTTCCAAGACTGCTGTTGAAAATTACCTGCCGATCAGCATATCAGGAATTGTTGTCAAGGTCTTGGAGAAAATAGTCAAGTGGAAAATGCAAGATTGGATAGATGAAAATGGGATACTGTATTGGGGACAGCATGGTTTTGTGAAGGGTAGATCATACCTCAGTAACTTGCTCACGTTCTATAACACAGTGACGGCTGAACTGGATAAGGGTAATGGGTTTACAGTGATTCTCTTAACAATATTGGAAAGGATCTGAGAGGAACTGTGCATCTGTTTGTGGATGATGCAAAGGTAGTTAGAGCAATAGTGAATGCTCAGGATGTCAAAATTTTGCAGGATGATTTGGATAGTTTGGAGGACTGGGCTACGGGGAATGGATGTCAATTTAATGTGAAAAAATTTAAGGTTTTGCATTTTAGAGCGAAAAGATTAGCAGCCAGATATCACATTAGTGGAACTGTACTCCAGGAGATTGACGAGGCCAGGGATTTGGGAGTGTTGGCGGATAGGCAGTTGAAGTTTAGGGGACACATCACAAAAGTGGCAAAATCAGCACATCAAATAACTTGGTTGCCGAAAAACACTTTAATGAGCAGAGACAAACAGGTTATTGTTCCTCTGTATTGAGCCTTGATAAGACCTCATCTAGACTACTATACCCAGATATGTGTGCCAGGGTTTCTTCTTGATGGGGAGGAGGTGGAGAGGATCCAGAGACAAGTGACCAAGATAATAGCAGGTCTATGTAATGATCCTTATGGGAACAGGTCGAAGATTTGTGGGTTGCAGAAATTGGTTGATAGGTGGAAAAGGGGTGACATGATTGAGACATTCAAATTACTGAAGGGTTTCTGTAAGATTAATTCAGAAGATATTTTTGAGAATAGGACTGGTAGTGGGAGGACTAGGGGGCCATCCATGGAAGCTTGGTTGGAGTGTGGTTAGGAAGGGTATTAGAGCTAGGTTTTTACTTGGAGAGTGGTGAATGAGTGAAATAAGCTGCCAGAGTCTGTTGTGGGTGCCATGACTGTAAATGAGTTCAAGGTGAAGTATGATAGATTTTGTGTGAATGTCGAATAGTTGTTCTTGACATGATGTTGGGCCTCCCTCGATGAGTCTAAGGACTCCTTGAAGCTGCCCATAATAATAATAATAATAATAATAATAATATTTTCCTGTTGACAAACTTTTATTAACAGGTGACACAGCAGGTCAATTCCCTGTTCACCCAGTGCCTTCCATGCCTCCACTGGGATCCTGTCAGGGCCCACCGATTTTCCATTCTTCATCCTCTTTATGGCCTCCTTCACTTCCACTCTACTAATGTTCTACACCATCCCCTAATGAGGCTCCCCCATCTTCATCTTCTGTGTGAGTCCTTGCATTTTCTTCATTCAAAAGCCCTTCAAAATATATTCTCCATCTGTTTCTTATTTCCACATCCCTCACTAATACCCTTCCTCCAGAGTCTTTGATCTGCCTCACATGTATGATGTCCTTTGATGCCTTATTTCTACATTTTACCAATCGATAAATTTTTCTCTGTCCTTCCTTTGTTTCTAATTGATCATGAAGGTCTTGATATGCCATGGTCTTCCCATGTGCAACAACTCTATTGGCTTCTCGCTTTTTTTCTCTCTGTACACCTCTCTGTCCTCTTCCACTCTTGACTCGTCCAACTTCTGCTTTGCCTTCCTCTTAGCTGTCACTGCTTCTTGTACATTATTATTCCATCACCAACCCTCCTTCTGCTCTTTAATCTTTCCGGATGTTTCACCAAGCACCTCAATTGCACAGCTTAGAATTTCATTTGAATTATGTCTTCACGAATCTTGTACACTTTCCAATCCATCCAAAATCCTCTCTAACACCTTCTCCCTAAAACGGTTCCTCATACTCTCTTCTTTTACACAAAACCACTTAAATGTCTTCCTCCCATGGCTTCCAAAGGTTCTTATCTTCGACTTTATTTAAAGTCTGCGCACAGCAGCCGGTGTTGCTGCGCCACTTGATCTGTTTGGATTACCTTAAGATGTTTTCTTCTAGTCAAAATGTAGTCAATCTGTGAACTGTTGTTGCCACTTCTAAATATTATCAAATGCTCTTCCCTCTTACAGAAAGAATTCACAATTGCCAGATCAAATGCTACTGCAAAGTCCAAAATCCTCTCTCCTTCTTGGTTCATCATTCCTGCTCCACCACCATGCACCCTTTTACAGTCCCTATGTGTCCGTTCAAGTCTCCTCCGACAATCGCCATCTCATTTTCTTCCACTTCCCTCATTTCTTCATCTAGCACTTTCCAGAATTCATCTTTCTTTTCTGCTGTACAGCCGACTTGTTGGGCATATACACATAAGATGACCAGTTGCTCTTCTCCAAGACCCAGTTTCATTTGCATGATCCTGTCGCCCCCCTACCAACTTCCAGTACTTCACCTTTCATTCTGCCACACTCCACAATTCTGACACCATTTCTTTCTTTTCTCTTTATTCACTTTAGAGTAGAACAATTTATACCCATCTCCTAGTCCCTTCGCCTTTCCCCCCTTCCACCTTGTCTCCTGCATGCATGAAATGTCCAACTTCCTCTTCTTCATCATGTCTGCCACCTCTCTTCCCCTTCCAGTCATGCTTTCAACATTCAACATTCCCACTCACAACATTCTCTCCACTTGCTAGACTCACTTCTTTAACCGCACCTGCCCTTGATGCAATAGTCCTTATCCACTTCTCATAACTGTAGGATGATGTGACTGCTCATTGCTTAAGGGGTATGCCATAGCCCTTGTATCACTTTTCTTTTCAGTTCATTTGATCATAGCTAGAGCTGGCAGTGAAGTTTTACGACCAGATACCTTTCCTGACATCAACCCTCACCATTTATCCGGACTTGGGACTGGCACCTATTGGGGCTAGCTTGCTCCCTTTGGTGGCTGCAATAGGCAAAATGACATAGCAAGATAGGAAAGATTCACCCCTAGCCCTCGAATACTCTAATAGCATTGGGGGGTAGGGAACAAGAAGAGAAGGAAGAAGCAAAGAAAGAAGGGGAAGGACCAGTCTACAGATAATATAACAGATGTATATTACATGAAGTAAGGCATGGTCCAGCATCAGGTACCTCGGGTTTGCCATGCCCATACTCACTAAAGTGAGCCCATGAAGAATAATAATAATAACAAGAACAATAACAATAATTGGGTATCGATACAAAATTAATAACGGAAAAAACTCACATACAAAGATTATTTAATAGTATAATTTTCGCCTGTGTGTCACAGGCATCTTCAGTACATTAAGCTTAAATTAAACAATAACTGACAATTCCAAAAAAACACCACCTAAGTAGCTGGTGTAACTAAAAAGGTCAATAAAAAAAAAAAATCAATACAATAAAAAGTTAGGAAAGATTAGCTGATTTGTAAAGTACTATCCCCTTTATGGGAGATAGTACTTTACAAATCAGCTAATCTTTCCTAACTTTTTATTGTATTGATTTTTTTTTAGGAAATTTATTGACCTTTTTAGTTATCTTACACCATCTACTTAGGTGGCGCTTTTTGGAATTGTCAGTTATTGTTTAATTTGAGCTTAATGTACTGAAGATGCCTGTGACACACAGGTGAAAATTATACTATTAAATAATCTTTGTACGTGAGTTTTTTCCATTATTAATTTTGTATCGATATGTCTACTCACGGTATACTTATTTTAAAACTTAATAATTGGGTAGATGAATGGAAATATAAGTTCAGGGTTGCTATTTGTAATGTCATGCACTTTTGCCACTAAAGCTAGAATGAGATGTTATGTATTGGAGAAACTTTGCTTCATGACACAGATGAGGGTTAGGGATCAGAGTGTATCAATAGATGGAGAGCTAAAAGCTGAAGTTCAGGAGACACATTGTAAAAGTCGGCCGAATGGTTATCATATCCACTCTCCAGCCAAAAGGCTGTGGGTTTGAATCCTGCCATGGGTATGGATGTTTGTGATTGTCTGTTAAAATACTAGTGGTGGTGGTGGTGGGAGGTAGATGGCATTGGTGTAATTGCGGTTTCATTGTAGTTAGTGGATTGCATGGTGGAGACAGAGAGTTGTAGAGTAGGTGCCCTCCCTCGACGATTCTTTGGACTCCCTGGAGGTGTCACGTAATAATAATAATAATAATTGTTACCATTAAAATTGCTTCCATAATGAGAAAGGCATACTGAACTTCTCATTATGAAGACGTTCAGTATGGAAACTGAAATGTTGAGTATGAGAATAAATTAAAGGAATGCTTACTTTTCAGAGCTTGGTAGAAAGGAGAAGGAGAACAGATTATGACATACTGTATGTTAGTAAGAGGAGCCTATCAGTAGATATAGGGAGATATTGCATAGAGTTACAAATTCTGGGAGCGCAAGAGATCATCTCCTGAAATTTTCTAATTCACATCACAAGGGTGATGTGAATTAGAAAATGAAACTGTTTTTTTTTTTTTTTTGCATGGCAAGAGGTGAATAAGTGGACTGCATTACCAGAGTGGGTGGTCTCTGTTCCAGCACTGAATGTTTTCAAGGTAGGTATAATATGTATTGGGGTAGTAAGAGATAGGCCTCCTGCAATGAATTTGAATTTTCTGATTTCATGAAGGCCTGTAAATAATACTCATAATACTAGGACTAATAATAATTTAAATTATGTGACATTCATGCTATGTTTTATTTTTATTACAGTTGTTTACTAAGGTATCCATCTCCAAAACTGTTTGTCCTGAACCTTATGATATACCTTCTGCACCTGAACCTTCAGACGTCTGTATGTCTCAGTTATCAAACATTCCATCCTCTCCTTCACCTGAGGCTGTTGAGCCAGTACAGGTAAAGGTGTGGAGCTCACGTAAACCAGAGCTTATGCCTCCACCCCAAACGCAACCAACAGTTGCAGAAATTCTTCCTTTAGAAGATATTGAGGAAGCTAGTTGCTTGTCTCAACCCTTGCAAACTTCAGTAGTTTCTGAAATGGAAAGTCTGGAAAAGAAATCAGTCCACACATTTTCAGAAGTCACTCCCCTTCCTCTAAAAGAAGATACATCTGAATTTAAAGTTTCTACACAAAAACCTGAAAAAATTCCTGAGAAAGAGCCTTTACACAAGACAGAAGAGGTTTTTGTTTCTAAATCAGAAGTTAAATCCACCCAATCTCCTATAAGTGACCAGAGTCCTGATCTCATAAAATCATCTATTCCATCTATATCTAGTGCTAGTCATCTTAAGGAGCAGTCTGTTAAGTATACAAAAACAGTCACAACATCTACTAGTTTTATTACTACATCAGAGCAGGAGTTCAGCAAAGCTGAGCCACTCTTTCTACCTTCGGTGTGGAAACCTGGTGGAGAAGTACCAGCAGTTGAAAAGCCTGTTTGGAAATCAGTGCATCCTCCTTCTTTAATTCATCCCAAACAGTCAGTACCATCAGATTCTTTACTCTGTTCTTTATATAGTGTATCTCCTCCTCTTATTTCTACAGAATCTAGTCAACCTTCTGAAGGCACTTTTTCAGAATCAGTAAAAGAAATTCAGAAAATGACCCAGGTAACAGAAAAAAAAGATATCAGTGTTGTCCATTCACAGCCAGAAACCAAAGTTGCCCCGAAACCACTTCCTAAACCAATTATTAAAAAAGAACCTTCTGGTGAAACTACTCCTAAAGAACAGCAAACAAAGCCAAAATCGAAAAAGGAAGTTATAATTGAAGAGTGTCCAGTTGTTGGTGCTGAAGTTCATCCACCAGTATTTTCAAAGGTGAGGAGCTTTATATCTTGCAGAAGAGCTTTGTGAGTTAAAAAGAAGAGTGTTGACAAAAAATAAATATTTTTCTTGTCATTTTCTTAAATAATGTTACAGGTTAAAAAGTTTTGTTTATGTAGAGGTATTTGGTGAAATTTCTTTATGAAAGAAATTGATAATGTGATAATTTAAAATTTCACTTTATAACAATAATATATTTATTTATCATTGTTCTTGAAACATTTTTATGGAGATCTCTACATACTGAGAGAGAGCAAGAGAGAGAGAGAGAGAGTGTGTTTGTGTGTGTGAGAGAGAGAGAAAACTATAAAGTTAATTTGATACTAGCCATATATTTTGATAAACAAGTGTAGGTTGTTTTGAGTACAAGGTCTCTTGCTAGTCAGTATTAATATAATTATTAAACTATAACGTTTGTTAATTCTTTTTAGCTTTCTTAATACTAAAACTGTTCTGGAGCTTTTTTTTTTTTTACTGTTGAGTTGAACAATCATTTCAAAAATATAAGACTATATACAATAATAGCAGACAAAAGTGTCCTTAGTTGATGCATATCTACAGATTTCAAAATTTAAAGTGTTCTATACTACATCCAAATATTGTGCTTTGAAAACTGAATATTTTTTATAAGAAAGGTTAAAGATTAAATGTCTATAACAATCATCAGTTCCTTTGAATCCAAGAACAAATAGATTGGCCCTAGAAAAAAAAAAATGTAATGTTAATATATATGTTAGGAAATTTGTTATCAAGACATCAAAAGTTAAATTAATTTAGAATTAACTCTTAAATTAGCTTACAAGACTCAGTAATTCACTTATCTTGAAATATGTATTCTTAATTTTATTTTAAATAAACATAAAACATTACAGCACTACTTTATACTAATTTTATGCTATCTCAGTATGTAAAGTAAAATATTAACGACAAAATATCCAATTACTAACAGTTTCTTTTACTGCAGTAATATTATTGCCTTGTTAAGAATCACATCTGTAGAAGTCATTTTTTATTACTAAGTATTCTGAATTTTCAGGCTTACAGATTTTTTTTTTTTTTAGTTGAATAGTATATAGTATAATTGAGAAGGAATTATATTCTTATTATAATTCAGCTTTTATCTTAGCATACCCAAACAATAACAATAAAATTTTGCTCATGAAGTAACTTCACGACCTTTTTTTTTTTTTTTTTTTTTTTTTTTTTTTTGTAGTATACTTGACTGCTTATATTTCGCTGAATTTCAAATCAGCATCATCAGAGCACAACACACTTGTACACACGACAATGAGTAAGTAAAACAATAAAATTGTAGTGTACAAAAGATCTAAAGTCCTATTTATGGTTCCCTCTAATGTTGGGGGGAAAAAATCATTACAGCTATGTGGGAGTTGCTCTTAGGATGACAGTCTCCCAAATTTTTGGCAAATTAATGCAACCATACTTGTTCAGGTTAGGAGAATTCTTCCAAGTCATTGCTGACTTAAAAAATAATCTTTCAGATCTGTAACAACTCCTAAATAGCACATCCGTTTTCTTTCATCTAATCCTGTGTGATGGAGTGTCCAAAGCATGGTCTGCCAGTCCTGACCTGCCATAGTAATAGTAGCAAATGTATTTTTTATGTTCTTCCAGGCAGATGTTAACTGATCTTCCTGTTTGTCCATAGTAGGCCAAGTCACAGGGAACTTCATACACTCATGGCTGTGCTAAAGGGTGAAATTTATCTTTAGGCAAGCGATCAGAGTTGCTAGCTTTACATGCGGTTTGAAAGTGGTGCAAAGGCCATGTTTCATCAGTACTTTGGCTATCTTTTCTGATGTACCTCTGATATAGGGAATAGAGTGGTCGTGTTATTATATTCCTGTGTATTATGGGAGGGAGGAGTAAATGGGGTTGTGTAGTATTTTATCTATTTTGTAGGGATTGTAGCCATTGGCTAAGAATGTAAGGTGCAGATATTTGAGTTCTGTGGTCAGAGCTGTATCGTTAGAATAAATGTCTCTGGCTCTGTATCTGAGTATCTTGAAAATGCCATACTATTGGACTGGATGATGATGTGATTGTTTATGTAGGTATCTTTTGTATTTTTCCAGGCAGATGTTAACTGATCTTCCTGTTTGTCCATAGTAGGCCAAGTCACAGTCACAGGGAAGTGACTGTGACTTGTGTGTATTGGCTTTCTGTAAATGGAGAAAGATAGTGATCCATCTGAAAGGCGGGTGACTAATGTGTCAAGAAATGGTAAACAGTTATTAGATTTTTTTTCTACTGTGAAGTGGATTTTGGGGTGTTGACCACTTAAGTAGGTGACAAATGCATCCAAAGTGTCTTGTCCATGAGGCCAAATGGCAAACACATCATCTACATAGTGTAACCAAACTAGTGGCTTGTACAGGAACACAACATGACCATCTCTATTCCCTATATCAGAGGTACATCAGAAAAGATAGCCAAAGTACTGAAGAAACATGGCCTTCGCACCACTCTCAAACTGCATGTAAAGCTAGCAACTCTGATCTGCTCGCCTAAGGATAAACTTCACCCTTTAGCACACCCAGGAGTGTATGAAGTTCCCTGTGACTGTGACTTGGCCTACTATGGACAAACAGGAAGATCAGTTAACATCTGCCTGGAAGAACATAAAAAATACATTCGCTACTATTACTATGGCAAGTCAGGACTGGCAGACCATGCTTTGGACACTCCTTCACAGGAGTGTCCAAAGGATTAGATGGAAGAAAACAGATGTGCTATTTAGGAGTTGTTTACAGATCTGAAAGATTATTTTTTGTGCAGGTTAGGAGAATTCTTCAAAGTCAGCAATGACTTTGAAGAATTCTCCTAACCTGCACAAGTATGGTTTCATTTATTTGCCAAACATCTGTGAGACTGTCATCCAAAGAGCAACTCTCACATAGCTGTAATGATTTTTTTTTCCCCAACATTAGAGGGCACCATAAATAGGACTTTAGATCTTTTGTACACTGCAATTTTATTGTTTTACTTACTCATTGTTGTGTGCACAAGTGTGTTGTGCTCTGATGATGCTGATTTGAAATTCAGCGAAATATAAGCAGTTAATAAAACATCTTTTAATTAAATTGTTTGATGTTGTTAATACCGTTAAGAAATTAAGTCATGAATAACCGTCAACACCTAAGCTTATCTGTTAGACTAAGTGTCTATTGTTGTACATTATAGCACTACATTGTTAATCAATTTTTATTCTTGTTCAACCTGCATTGAAGACCCCTTTGATGAAGTGACTAAGGTAACATATAGTTTTAGAAAACAAGGTGAATATTATATTGGTAGCCATGTTTTCATAAAGCTAACTTTTTTTTTTTCATTATTGTTGCTTATGTTAAATAATATGGATAAAATATGGATAAAATATATGGATAAAATCATGATTATAATTTCTTGTCAATTATAATATTCTACTCAACTCATGAAACTTGTTTTAGCTAAGTTCTCAAGTACAGTTAAATTATGATGATAGCATTTTTTTGTATACTGAATTGCCATTGAGTTAACTCATGTTATCTCTCCAAGTCTGTTTTCCTACTGAGGAAAGAACTGTATTTGGTTTGTTTTATGTTATACATTTATATTATGAATATATTGCATTGTACTTTTATATTATGCATATTTTTACTAATACTGGATATATTTAGAGCAACTTATGAAGCCTGATGCTCTTAGTATACCAAAAAAAAAAAAAAAAGTTTGCTCATGAAGTAACTTTATAAGTTACTTCATGAACAAACCATTATTATATGCTTATTTTGTAAGAAGATAGATATGGAAACATGAATATAATCTGTGTCAGGTATAAGAATCATTTCCTCAGCAGAAAATCTTATTTGTGTCTGTCCTGGAAAGGTGGTAAAGTTAATCACTGAATTTAAAGAAGACATAGTTTTATATAATTTTATTTTTTAGATGTGTATTCCAATCATAAAATATTGTAAAACCTATTGTACATTAGTTAGTACCTGGAGCTATAGCTTAAGTAATTTAGGAACACTGTCTAGAAACCAACTTGCAACTCAATAAGCGAAGTCTGATTATCTTGTGCCAGGTAATGAAATTCATCTACATTCACAAATATTTATGCCTGCATTGGAATTTGTATGTACAACCTGTTAGTTGGAAAGTGAGAATACTATCCATTCAGCCAACCAGACCAATTTAATTGGCTCATTAATTAATCGTCTAAACTCATTTTGAATTTTCATTTGCTAATTTCTGTTTTTTTGTATCACTCATATGGAATCCCTTGAGTATTTTGAGATTCATGCCATATGCTTGAGACATAAGCAGAATGACCAAGCTTGATCAAAACATTCTGAATCTTGTTCACAGTATGTAGAAAACATATTTATTTCATAAACACCAGCATGAAATTTTTGTGTAAACAGTTGTTACAAAGCAAATAATGTTGTACAAAGTGTGCTTTATTCTTGTTACTTTATTTTTAAATTGAGATTTTGTAGTTTTTATGAGTAAATTAAAATAGGAATTAAACTGAATAATTATGCTTTTTAAATAGGAATGAAAGCTTACTTGATGCAGTTAACTTTAAGTGATTTATTAGTTGACTTGCTTGTAGATCTAATTTGTTGAGAGGATTGTTCTTTGTTCTTCACCCAGGTGTTACGTTCAGTCAAACCTACTCCAGCATGAATATTTGTGAATCATTTTTAGGTGGCCCAGATGTGTGAGACCAGCACACTGCTTATTGGTGGCCTAGGCTCGGCTTGAAAAAGAAAATACTATGTTTATTCTCTAGAGCAAGGTTCTCATTCTCTAATCCTACCCATAATGTTAATGTGCTGGAGGTTTACAACCTTTAGTGGGAATAGTTGTGAAAAACTTATTTCTAATAGGCAGAACTAGAACTATCTTAGTGTTTAGCACAAAATTAGCAAAAGTATATAAAGTCAGATTTTGATACAGTTTCTTTGTTCATAATATTTAATGCATTTCAGTAGGGAAAGAAGGGATATATATATATATATATATATATATATATATATATATATATATATATATATATATATATATGTGTGTGTGTGTTATTTGTCAGCTCTTCATGCTTGGCATATTTTAAATTACAGTCTTTTAATGCACCACTAACTTTATCTAAGATTTTTTTATTTTTTATTTTATTTCATTTATTATTATTATTATTATTATTACACACTCCATTCCATGGAGTCGACAGACTCATCCTGGGAGGTTTATTCAACTAACAACATATTTATCATATAGAATCTTAAAATCCTTAACACTCTTTGCATTAACAACACATTCTAGTAATACATTCCATTCACAGACCATTCATTCTCTATGTAAAAAATCTATCCTCACACCCTTCTTCACCACACTTTTACATAACTTCCAGGAATGACGGCTGGTTCTTCCCCTCTCACCTTCTACTCTTTTTATAATCCCCTTTAGATTAATCTGATAAAATCTTCTCACTAACTTGAATGCCTCTATCATATCACCTCTCTTCCTCCTGTTCACCAAACTCTGCAATCCACATTTCTTCAACCTCTCTTCATAGCCAGCATTCCAAACTCTTGATATTGTTTTAGTTACTCATCTCTGGATCCTCTCCAATGTCTCCAAATCACATTGAAAACCAGGTAACCAGCTCTGAGCACAATAGTCCAATTGTGGTTTGACCAGTGCCTTATACAGTGGCACAACCACTTCCTTATCCTTGCATGTTAGAGTACTTCTTATCATAGCAGCACTATGATGTGCAGCCTTTGCAACACTAGTAATATGCCCTCTAAACTTCAGTCTACTGTTAACCATTACTCCCAGATTTCTAATCTCATCCACTTCCTACAGTACGGCACCATAAATATAGTACACAGCCTTTTTTTTTGTGAGACTTCGACAGTCACCAAATAAGAACCTGTATAAGTGTTTAAATAAACTTTAAAAGAGTTCACTTAAACTTTATTAAAGTTAATTTAAACTCTAAAAGTTTATTTAAATCAAAGTACTTCACTATGAACTTTAGTAATTTGAATAAAATAGATAATATAATTAAAAACGAATAAATAAAAAACAAAAAGAGAATCTGCAATTGCACATAATTTGTTTTTGATGTGAATTCGATGTTAAGTTTTTTATGTAACACAATTTCAATAAAGTAATAATTTGTTGCAGCATTATTTTGGAAATGTTAATGTTTATATTGATTTTTTTTAATTTTTTGCTAGTTGATAATGCACCATAGATAATAATGTAAAAAATGCATTAATTATTAGGACTTTACATTTACATTTTTTTTTCATCTAAAGTAGCAATTTTAATTATACAGTGATATCAGTTGTCATCATTTCTTGCCATTTATCCTCAAGGGGTGTGTATAATATTATGATGGTACTATGTTATTTTCTTCCATATGATTCTGCTATTCATCAGGTCTTCAAGCTTGACAAATCTAACAGGATCTTTGTCTTCATTCTCCTCTGAATCATTTTTTTTCTCCATTCTGGCATCATAAATCTGTTCTGCTGACCTTTCACTCTGTTCACACATTTATAAATGTTAACAATGTCATATTCCTTTCTAATATCTTCATTGATGATATGATATGATTCTGCCATTGATAGCATCTGTTCGCACTCCCTAATTTTACTTTTTGGTAAAATTAGCCACAAACGTTTAATGTATCCTTATGGTTAAATTAACAGTTTGTGCTGAATTTAATCCTTCCTCATGGGAGCATTCCACACCTACCTACAGATCCTCTATCCCACATTGTCATCTCCAGGAAATCTAGTTGACCAAGTCTGTTATATAAATTAAAGATACCAAGAAATTATACACTTGGTTTAATCCTTGATCCAAGTGTAAGCAAACAAGTTTGCACCTGAACTATTTTCAGGACTGGCGCAACCCATATAAAGAAGCTAATGACTTCGCATCACTTGTCTTAGTATCCCATAATGCATAGCACATCTCTTTGCAGATGTGCAGTAGTCCTAATATTATCATACCAGAGCCCTATAAATAGAGATAATAACTTCCATATTTCTATTTGTTCATGTATTTTTCTAAATACAAGTGATTCATTGTGCTACCTTGTTTGCCTTTACAATATGTCATCCCTGTAAACTTCTACACCATATCCACCATCACTGCTAAATCTGTCCTCATTAATCCTCATTAATTTCTTGCAGCCCAGCTCACTCATTATAAGCTTATAATATCTTTTAATTCCAGAGTAAATTAAATATATGCTTTGCAACATTCAACTTAGAACCATTATCCTTACCTGCACTTCCACTCTATTAAATATTCCTCTAGGATCTATACATGACATTTATTAGCAATTGTACTTTCCAGTCAAATTAAAATTTGGTGATCCAAGAGTCCTGTATGATGGTGCTTGTCACCTGCCATTTTCTTGATTCTATTCCATTATATACTACTTTTTGATGCCTCCCAGCAGTCACACTCTTATACATGTTACCAGCTTCATATCCATTATGATTTGCTCCAGTTAGTACAATATAGACCTAAAGGGAGGTCATGTTTTAGTAATCTACTTACTTATTACAATAAGGTGATGGCTTCATTGGACAGAGGAGAGGGATGCACAGTAATATACTTAGATTTTGCAAAATCTTTTGATAGATTACTGCATAATAAGTTGATAGTCAAACTAGAGCAGATGGGGTTGGATATTAGATTAGTGCATTGGGTCGGAGACTAGCTATCTGATAGGTATGAGCAAGTTGTGTATGGGGGGAGCAATATCCCAGAAGAGGAAAGTCACTAGTGGTGTGCCTTAGGAGTCTATTTTAGGGCCATTGCTGTTTAACCTGTATGTTAATGATATTGACAAAGATTTGGATGGGGATATTCAGTTGTTTGCAGATGATGCAAAGCTGAGACAAACTATGAAAAAGTAGTGAAGATGTTGTGGCCTTACAAGAAGTCTTGAATAACTATAAATAAATTCACACGTATGCCACAGTAATTAACTTTTAATGTAAACATTTCATCTTAAGTATCATAAGACATCATCACTATAGATATCATCACTATATATAAACAACAATAGGAATTACATTAAAAAAATACATTAGTGCGCATGCTTACATTGGAATCCCTCTATGTATACAGTAGCATGTTTAAGGACTAAAAACTGTTAGGCTGTAATTGGGCATATGTGTGAATTTATAGTTATGGATATTCCACAGGTTTCTTTATATAAGAAAGACTTGAATAGATTGAGCGAATGGGCAGGGGAATAGGGATACAAGTTCAATGTTGCAAAATGTAAGGTTTTAAAATTTGGGAAAGAAAGATGGGATGCCGAATTTATGCTTGGTGGAGATATACTGTCGGAAGTAAAGGAAATAAGAGATCTTGGGGTGATCGTGGATAAGGATCTGAAAGTTAGGGGACACATTGCCAAAATTGTGAAGAAAAAAGACTTCTGGGAATGATGCATTCTGGTATTTACCTAGAAGCTGTATAAGGAGGGTGTGAGCAGGGGAGCAAGAAGAAGGTTTTTTTGCATGCAGAGTTGTGAATGATTGGAATGCCTGAGAGGGTGGTGTTCTGCAGAGAATTTGTGTGTTTAAGGCATGGTATGATGAGCTGTGTGTGTATGACAAAAGGACCTCCTAGATGAGTCTTTGACTCCATGGGGTCTTAGGATAATAATAATAATAATAATAATAATAATAATAATAATAATAATAAGGGTTTCAAGCAATATTCTCTCAAATGCCTTTGCAATGTGAGAGGTATCCTAGTTAGACATTTCTTTTATCCTTTTCTGTAACTTTCTTATCAAAAGTGAATATATTACAAGCGTTTGACCTACTGTTCACAAATCCATGTTTTGTCCCCCATATTAGTATCCACTCATTCCTTAATTCGGCTCATAACCAACTTTCTCAATATCGTAACCACTACTTCTGAAATACTGATCGGTGTATTATTTGCTGTGTGTGTGTGTGTGTGTGCCTTTGAGACTCCTTTATGTAAGAACTATTTTTATGTCCTCTTTTCACTCCTATTTACTTTGTCTACTGAGGCTTAAAGCTTAGTCAAGTTTACTGCCATTCTCGTGGAACTTCTCATAATACATGAGGTGTCAAATCATCATCCACCAACTGGTGAGAGTGACCATGAGGTGATTACCTGGGTGGTTGCCACAGTGCGAGGACCTCTGTGAGAAAAGGGTATATGTGGAACTACAAGGGGGGGGGGTGATTATGAAGAGCTCAGGAGACAGCTTGCGGGTGTAGCGTGGAATGAGGGGTTAGCTGGAAAAGAGATCAATGCAGCTTGTCGGGGATTTTCAAAAACTGTTTAGTAGATGCAATGTCTAAATGTATTCCAAGGGTGAGAAGGTTAAATAAAGTAGGTGTGAGATGGATGAATAAAGAGATTAAGCATGCAATACAGAGAAAAAGGGTATTGTGGAGGCAGCATAAGAAAAGCGGAAGTAACCAATTTCATGAGGTCTACAAAGACCAGGCAAGAAGGGTGACTTGGTTGGTGAGGGTAGCTAAAGAGAGGTATGAACAGCACTTGGCTAATGAAGCCAAAAAGAATCCTAAGGAGTTCTTTCAATATGTAGCCAGCAAAAGTAAGAATAATTATGGAAGGATGACATTGATTGGAGAAAATGGTATAAAGACAGCTGATACAGAATGTGTGGTGGAGATACTTAATGAGCAGTTCATAAAGATCTTTCAATCTTGTGAATGTGACTTCATGGAGAGATTGAGAGCAGTTGATGATGGGGAGGAGAGACTGACTGTAGGTGAGCAAGAGGTGTATGGGGAGTTGAGTAAACTAGATGTTAATAAGGCTGTGGGACTTGATAATATATCACCACATATTCTGAAAGAATGTGCCAGGGAGTTGACACCTGCCTTGACATTTTTTTAAATATGAATCTTGCACTCAGTCAAGTTCCTAAGGAGTGGAAGGAGGGCAAGATTGTGCCACTTCATAAAGGAGGTGATCGAACTCAAACCTATCTGTGTGTCAGGTGTTGTGGTTAAGTTGTTGGAGAAGCTTGTGAAAAATAGGATCCAGAATTGGGTTGATAACAATGGTATTATCTTTGATGGACAGCATGGATTTGCTAAAGGGAGGTCATGTTTTAGTAATCTACTTACTTATTACAATAAAGTGATTGCTTCCTTGGACAAAGGATAAGGATACACAGTGATATACTTGGATTTCGCAAAGGCTTTTGATAGAGTACCTCATGATAGGTTGACAGTCAGACTAGAGCAGATGGGGTTGGATATTAAATTGGTGGATTGGATTGGAGACTGGCTATCTGATAGGTATCAACAAGTTGTGTATGGGGAAGCGATATCCAGGAAAAGGAAAGTCACTAGTGGAGTGCCTCGGGGGGGGGGGGGGGTCTGTTTCAGGTCCATTACTGTTTAACTTGTATATTAATGATAGAGGTGAAGGATGGAGATATTCAGTTGTTTGCAGATGATGCAAAGTTGGGATGAACCATTAAGTGTAGTGAAGATGTTGTGGCCTTACAGGAAGACTTGAATAAGTTGAGTGATTGGGCACGGAATTGCCATGTGAGTTCAATGTTGCAAAATGTAAGGTTTTAAAATTTGGAAAACAAAGATGGGATTCAGAATTTATGCTTGGTGAGAATATATTGTTGGAAGTAGAGGAAATAAGAGACCTGGGGGTGATAGTGGATAAGAATCTAAAATTTATGGGACACATTGCCAAAATTGTGAAGACAACACAAAGGCTTCTGGGCATGATACGGAGGACACTGACGTGTAGAAGTAGGGAGATTCTTGTTCCATTGTATAAAGTTTTGATTAGGCCACACATGGACTATTGTGCCCAGATTTGGTCACTGGGTTTTCAGAAGGATGAAGAGATGTTGGAAATGGTCCAAAGGCGACTGACTAAGGTAGTTCTGACTTCTGGAATGTTGAGTATGAGGAAAGATTGAGAAGATGTAATTTGCAGAGTCTGGTGGAGAGAAAGAAGAGGGGAGATATGATAGAGACCTACAAGTTGGTAAGGGGTTGTTATAGTATCAAGGCTGGATTTTTTTTTTTTTTTTTTTTTTTTTTTTTTTTTTTTTTTTTTTTTTTTGCTCTAATGATGGTGAGCCCTTTGTTAAAATTTCCATAGCTCACCACTGGCTCTGTACTCTAGCCAACTTGCTGTGTTTTGTATGCCACTATTATTTGGAAGTTTGTGACAGTATTTAGAGGGTTCTTTTTTATTTTTTTATGTGTCTCTCACCTCTAAAAGGTTGGGAACATGTAGTGTATTAATATCATGGGTGAGCAAGGGTTTTTTTTTGTTTATTTTTGTTATATAATCTGGAGCACTGCTCTAGATACCAAACACAAAATCGCTTTAGACCTCAAATAAGCAAGGCATTATTCTCACACCAGACAGTGAAATTCATAATAACTAATATTTAAGGAATTGACAGCGTATACTGGAAATATAGATTAAATAAACTTTAATATACACTTTCCGATATTTCGGCGAACGTCACGTTGCCATCTTCTTGAGAACTTTCTAAAAAGACACGTGCACACAAGTACTAATACAACAAATGAGACTGAGGCTAGGACGCTAGCGTTTTCCTAAAGTCCTGATGGTGCCCCCTGGCGGGCTATATTGGTAGTTCTTGGCCTTTGGGCTGAAGTTCTTTTGATAAAAGTTTCCCAAATTTGGGGCAGTTTCATGCATCCAAATTTGTTGAGGTTTGGCATGTTCCTAAGGGCCACTATTCCCTACATCAGAGGCACCTCAGAAAAAATCAAAAAAATCTTAAAAAAACATGACTTGACCACCTGTTACAGACCACATAGAAAACTGGCATCCCTTATCCGCTCCACCAAAGACCAACCACTTCCCCTAGACCTACCTGGTGTATACCAGGTCCCTTGCAGCTGTAAACTGTCCTACTTTGGCCAAACAGGCAGGACAGCAAATATCAGAATCTCAGAACACAAGGATTACATCCGATTTCACCAGTACAGCCACTCTGGGCTTGCAGACCACGCTCTGGATACTCGCCACAGAATAAGATGGAAGAAAGCCACAGTAATACACCGCAGCAAGTTCAAGTATGAAAGACTATTCATGGAATCAGCCTCGGCCCTTAGGAACATGCCAAACCTCAACAAATTTGGATGCATGAAACTGCCCCAAATTTGGGAAACTTTTATCAAAAGAACTTCAGCCCAAAGGCCAAGAACTACCAATATAGCCCGCCAGGGGGCACCATCAGGACTTTAGGAAAACGCTAGCGTCCTAGCCTCAGTCTCATTTGTTGTATTAGTACTTGTGTGCACGTGTCTTTTTAGTAAGTTCCCAAGAAGATGGCAACGTGACGTTCGCCGAAATATCGGAAAGTGTATATTAAAGTTTATTTAATCTATATTTCCAGTATACGCTGTCAATTCCTTAAATATTAGTTATTATGTCTAACCAGCGTATAAGCCTCTCAACAAGAATAGTGAAATTCATCTGTGACCAAACATCCATTCTCATGGTAGAATTTGAAGTTACAACTTGTTGGATGAATAGCAGATATGTTCTCCACTTTGCCAAACAGGCTGGCAAGTGATTTTTCATCACGCAGTATGTGATCTCACTCTACTTATTGGACAGTTGAAGTGGTTTGAAAAAGTACCTTGTGTGATCACTAGACTATTTTTAACTGATCATCGGTTGCACTATTTTTATATTAGGTTTACAGCCTTTTTTGACTGGAATTTACATACAACTGAAGCTCAGTTTAGCCAGTCTCAGTTCGAGGGTACAAGTTTTATTCTTACACAAACAAAACTTGCCTCATGATCTTGGTTAATTCCAAGTAACCAGTAGAACTCAGAAATGATGTCCCAATGAAAGCAACTATTTGTGTCCTCACTGTTATGCCTATTATTTTCTGTTCCATTTCATAATAACAGTGACTGTAATTTTGGTGGAAGTACAATATATGATTAGCTGTGTTTACTGCAATTAGCTGTATAAAGTGATAACCCCTATTTGTATAAATAGTATTCAAATAATAGCACATATGTTAGAGACTGATTATCTTCTACTCATCACAGAAAAGAGAAGTCAGTCTCATTGACCATGCTGTGTGGCAACAAAAAGAAAGAGAAAAAAAAAAAAGCAACAACAACAGAAGTTGTGATCATTCAGAATATAAGATATGGCCTGAATGGGAATGATGCTGTGCTTATCAATAACATTTTAGATTGCTTTGCTTAACAACATATAAATCTAGACTTAAGATATGATTTATCAAAGTACCTAACAGTTGAAAATGTTAAAATCAGTACTAAGCATGTGCACTATTCATTTGTTTTGCTTTAAGTAGTTTAATGGTATAATTTTAGCCAGCTCATAGGACTAATTCTCTATGGTGCATTCTATTTAATTTATTATTAGTCCTTGAAATACTAGATATAAAGTGAAATACAGGACTTGTGTTGCCCAACTATCAGTTAAAATGCCATTGTTTATGAGCCAATCTATATTAATGTGCTTCAGGTTTGTTCAACAACTTGCTGTATTGTATTCTTCATTCAGATACCTCCAAACTAGAATTAATTTGAACTACTCTGAGATCAGGTTAAATGTTGATCACTTTTATAAAATTAGTTTCTTTGCTAGATAGCATTTTTTCCATTATATAATAAAAACATTCAGCAAAGCATCAAAATACAAATAAATATAATTTCTTTAAAATTCCTTATTTGTTTGATGAAATGAAATCTGATTATAATTCTTATTATGCTTCAAATGAGAGTTTGTCTAAGGTTAACTTTAACCTCTCTACCGGCCGAGGTGGATGAAATAGTGAGACCAACTTGCACTTCTTTGTTATTCAATAGGTGTTACAGAATCGTATCCATTATTTATCTGGACGTATATATATTGCCTGGCCGGTTGGGATGTTAAAGAACTCAAGAAGAGATTTAGTTTTCTTCTGCACCTTAATCTAAATAGAAATTTGAATCTCGTTTAAATTATTCCTTCCTCCGTATATTTGTAATTACATAATTTTTTGTAATGTTGTCATATCTGTTAAACTACTGGTATTCATGATATACGTCTAGAACATTTGAAATCTGTTGTATGCCTAGTTTATGTGATCCAAGAAGTGTAAGTGCATGACTGAATGTGAAATGAATATAAGCCTTGTCCCTTGGAAGATATTTAATATTTTTATTTATTTGTTTTGATATTAGTATTTCTAATTAATATCTACTAAAAACAATCATGGAAATTTATCTGCATTCTTTAGATAATAATTACTAGATAAAACCCTTTACTCGACACCTATACACACCACAGTACCCCCCCCACACACACACCTATATATATATATATATATATATCCATCCTTAATACTTAAATGCACATTTCATTCATAAACTTAAATCATTAGAATTTACTGTATACTGAATATTAATAATTAAAGCACCATATCAAATTATCTTTATCATTTATTAATTAATATGCATGATTCATTATTTATTAAATATGATTGGAAGGTAGATGGAAAAGATATAACTACTTGATTAAAAGTGAATTCTAATTTGGGTTAGGCTTGTTCTCCTCAGTCAGCATATGCCATATAGATTGTGATGATGGTCATCATAGTAATGTTACATCCATCCTGAAGTCCAAATTTGTAAACTGTAAAATGAATGTTAATGAGTCACATACTGCTTTACAACAGATTGTTATTATTATTATATGCCTGCCTGGTTGGCAGAGTAATTAGCATATCCACTTTCCAGCCAAAAGGCTGTGTGTTCGAATCCCATCGTGGGCATGGATGTTTGTGATTGTCTATGAAAATTACTAGTGGTGGTTGTGGGCAGTAGATGCCATTGGTGTAGTTGGTGGACTGAGTGGTGGAGACAGAGTTGTAGAGTTGGTACCCTCCCTCGATGTGTCTTTGGACTCCTTGGAGGTGTCATGTAATATAATAATAATAATAATAATTATTATTATTATTGTCTGACCTCCATGGCGTCAGAGGACTCATTGCTGGGGTTCTATACTCTCTCATGCAAAAAGATCATCAAACAGTGCCTTAAAACCCATTCACAGTTTCTGCATTCACCACACTTTCAGGCAGTGCATTCCACTTACTAATCACTTTCCATGAAAAGAACCTTCTTCTCACTTCCTGGCTCACATTCCTCCTTATACAGCTTCCAGGGATATACTCTAGTTCTACTCTTGCCTCCCTCTACTTTATGAAATATCTCCTCCACATTAATCTGGTAACAACTCCTCACCAACATATATGTCTCAATCATGTCCCCTCTTCACCTTTTATTCACAAGACTTTGTAAGTTGCATTTCCTCAATCTCTGCTTGTATTTGACATTCCATAGATCTGACACTAACTTAGTAAACCTTCTCTGGATCCTCTCCAACACATCCTTCCCCCCCCCCCCCCCTTGAAAACAAGATTACCAAATATGTGCACAGTGGTCCATATGTTGGTCTCACCACTGCCTTATTATTATTATTATTATTATTCAGGCCTCCATAAAGTCAAAAGACTCATCGTGGGAGGTCCTTCCTAAGAACATAAAGTCTGTCAAGACTCATCAAGGGGAGGTTTCCCCCCCCCCCCTAAGAAACACAAAGTCTATCATACCACTCCTTAAACTCATTGACCATTCTTACTCTCACCACTCCATCAGGCAATGCATTCCACGATGCATTATACAAGAGGGAACTCTAACCTCTTTGTTTCTGCATGTCAGTGCCCTTCTCATTATTGCCATAATCCATTAGGATGTTCTTACAATTTAGCAATTTTAACAAAATTTAAAAATTTTGTTTTTAAATTTAACAGTGTGACCATTAAATTCAAGTTTCTATCCACCATCACTTCTAGGTCTTTCATCTCCTCTGCCTCCTTCAAAAAGGAGAAACAGATTTGTCAGAAACAGATTAAAATTAAAATATGTTATTTCAGTCATATGATTAATTTTTGTTATATTTAACCCTTGTATGGGGAGGATCATAAAATGTGCTATGGATATTAATTGTACAACTTCACAAATGGTGAAAAAAATTGACTTATACTGCTAACGTTGCAATTGTATTTTTGATACAGAAATTGCATGAAATGCTATATAGTTTGCAAAGATAATTCTTAATGGAATAGCAACAATTAAATGTTAAGAACTAAGCACTATCACAATTTAATTAGACTTTTTTTTTTTTATCAGACATTGGCACTGTTTATGGAAATGATTTAGTGTAAAATGCCAGTACCTATGACAAAACCAATTGAAATGATTAGTTCACTGCTTTATTATTATTATTATTATTATTATTATTATTATTATTCATAGTAGCAGTATTTGGAAATCTCCATGAGTCTGAACACTCATCGCAGGAGGCCCACACTGACTATTATTCACACAATATCCATCATATCTTTTCTTAAACTCATTAACTAACAAAGCATTCATGAGTTCCTCTATCTTATTTAACTATTCATGAGTTCCTCTATCCAATTTCACTCATTGCCACTATCAAACAAAAAAATCTATTCTTCTCCTCTTGTTAACTATCCTCATGTACAATTTCCAGGAGCAGCTTCTTGTTCTCTCCTGCTATGAAAAAATATTAAAAAATTTTTCAGCATTTATTCTATAAAACATTTTTAGTATGATATGTTTCTATCATATATATATGCATATATATATTTTACATATAAACCTTAAATCCACAAACCTTCACTCTATTCTCACTGAGAGCACTCTACCATTTTCTGTTTTGGCTACTATCTACTGGATCCTCCTCAACAATTCCATATCCCCCAAAAAACCCATTGAACAAAATCTGTGTGAAGAAGAATAAAGTAAGAATGAAAGAATAAGTTGATTTCATCTCTAATTTTCCTTTTACCCTATTTTATCTTGTGGTGTCGAGGGTTTATTCATCATCAGACCTCAAACTGTTCACAGGATAAGGTGGTCATCCATATGCCCCAGTGTATCTTATGTTCGTTTTCTGTTTTTGTGTTGAGTTCTCAAGGTCGGTTTACCTCTTTGCGGGATGAAAAACCCCAGGATAAACTGGGGAAAAAAACCCTACTGTCCATGCCTAAGACCGACTAACTTGGCTATGGCTGAGGAAGATCCTTCAGCTCCTCTCCTCAATTCCCCAGGCATATGGTTGCGAAGCGCACAGCTATTAGGCTACCCGATTGGACTGAAAGAATAAGATGAATGAAAATTAAACAGGAAAAGAAGAAATAGAGGACAGGAAGGAAGGGGGAACGAACACAAGATCACCTTGCCCCTGGAAATTGTATAAGAATGTGATTAGCAAGGGTGTTCCAACTAATTGTTTTTTTTTTTGCATGGAGGGTGGTGAATGGGCAGAATTGGTTTCCATCTGATTGTGAATACTTCATCAGAGAATTAAGTATGACAGCCGTTGTGTGTGAATAATGGATCTTCTATGATGTGTCTTTTGACTACATGGGGGGATACCTATATTGTAATAATAATAATAATAACCACCTCCTTATCTCCACTCTTCAGTGTCTTCTTCACTGCCCAAGTAATCTTTTGAGATTTTTTGTCCACTTTTGCAATGTGCCCTCTGAACTTCAAATACCTATCCATCATCAACCACAAATCCTTAGCTTCATCAGTCTCTTGGCATCCAGTCTAATACTTGCTCACAAAAAAAATAAAAAAAATTTAAAAAAATTTGATGCCAAAGTGCACAAGTGCCTTAATATTTCACAGTTTCAATAAAGACCTTAGTTAAAAAAACCTAGCATATGAAGAACCTTTATCAGGTATTTCAATTTGAAGATGAGTTAGTCAGTCTTATCCAGAAGTGACAGGGTTTTTTCCTCACAGAAACTTGAGTTTTTTTAATACAGATAGGCAAACAGTACATAAAATTTACACAAAAGTATATATTTAGATATAAAACTAACCACCTTATGCTAAAATTATGGTTAGGATAAACTAGGTAGGGTTTGCTATTGCTATTTAATATAAAAATTAAATAGCAATGGCTCAAGTACATAGTATATCTTAAGTAAATAATCATGTGTGCACCACAGTAGATTATTATTATTATTATTATTATTCAGGCCTCCAAGGAGTCAAAAGACTCATCGAGGGAGGTCCTTCCTAAGACATAAAGTCTGTCAAGACTCATCGAGGGGAGGTCCCCCCCTGAGAAACACAAAGTTTATCATACCACTCTTTAAAGTCACTGACCGTTCTCGCTCCCACCACTCCATCAGGCAATGCATTCCACGGCTCAACCACCCTCCACACAAAGAAACCACTCCTTACAATCTTGCTCACAGTTTCCTTTCGTAACTTCCAGGGATGGCCTCTTGTCATCACTCCTTCCCGCTGATCAACCAAGCGAAAGAACTCCCCAGTGTCAACCCTGTAACCACCTCTCAACAATTTAAAAGTCTCAATCATATCACCTCTCCTTCTTCTATCCGCCAAACTCTGCAGTCCACATTCTCTCAGCCGATCCTCATAACTATCATTGTACAGTCCTGAAACCATCTTTGTCATCCGTCTTTGTATCCTTTCCACAGTTAATTTATCCCCTTCAAATCCTGGGGACCAAATCTGAGAACAATAGTCCAAGTGTGGTCTGATCAGAGACTTATACAACGGAATGATAACCCTCTTATCTCTGCAGGTCAGTGTCCTTCTCATAATAGCAGCAATCCTCTGTGTTACCTTCACCACCTTTGCAATATATCCCCTAAACTTCAGGTTTCTATCAATCATCAACCCCAGATCTCTTGTCTCCCCTACTTCCTCCAGTATAACTCCTCCCATAGAGTATGCAGCATCCCATCGATGTTTCCCAAACCTCAAGACCTTACATTTTGCTGCATTAAACTGACACCCCATTCATTTGCCCATCTATCTAGCTTATTTAAATCCTCTTGCAGGGCTACAACATCTGCGCTATTACTAATAATCCTTCCCAGCTTCGCATCATCCGCAAACAACTGAATATCCCCCTGCAATCCACTGGCTATGTCATTGATATAAAGGTTAAACAATATAGGTCCTAGTACTGAGCCCTGTGGGACACCACTTGTAACCCTCTGCCTCCTGGAAACTGCTCCACCATACACAACTCTCTGATACCTATCAGACAGCCAATCCTGAATCCAGTTGACCAATCTGACATCCAGACCCATGTGCTGCAACTTAAATATCAGCTTATCATGTGGCACCCTGTCAAATGCCTTCGCCAAGTCTAAGAAAATTGATTGCAGTATATGCCTTTCCCTCATCTAATGCTCTTGTAACTTTATTATAAAAGGCTAGTATATTGCTAAAACAAGAGCGTCCTTTCACAAATCCATGTTGATTCTCACAGATAACATTACCCTCATCTGCCCAATGCTGTACACGGTCCCTCACTACTTTCTCCAAGATCTTAACAACTACTGATGACACACAGACTGGCCTATAATTAGACACTTCCAGTCTGTTACCACCCTTATGCAATGGCACTATCTTACCTTCCTTCCATTCCCTGGGCACCTTTGCCAAAGCCAGACTTTCGTTGTAAAGCCACGTTAAAAGTATTGTCAATTCGCTAGCACATTCTCTCAAAACTCGTGGCGAAATACCATCCAGTCCCACAGCTTTACTGACATCCAGAGTACTCAGTATCTGAAACACACTCTCCTCCTGTACCTCCAGACCTCGTACCAGTCCTATCCCTCTAGCATTAAAACTGACTCCTCTAGGATGAAATACTCCAATAAAGTGTTCATTGAACAATTCCACTATGTCCTCTGCATCAGTCACTCTATTCCCATTTTTATCCCACAATATCATTCTTCCACAGTCATTTCTCCTCCTACTGGCCACATAGCTAAAAAATTCCCTAGGATTTTCTTTGGATCTTAGGGCCAATCTCCTCTCATATTCCAGTTTCGCTTTCCTTACCACACGAGTCACTCTTCTGACCTGTGTCTTATATTCTTCACCCATCCTCTCTTCACCTGTCTCCTTATATCTCTTCCATAGCCTCTTTTTCGCATGCAATTCCTGTTTAATATTGTTTGTCATCCACTTTACTCCAAATTGCGTCCTCTTCTTCACTCGTGGTATACAACTTACCATTGCTGATAACAAATATTCTTTCACAATTTCCCACACACTTGTGATATCCCGGCCGTCCAATTCCTCCCTCCATGAAACTTCCCGAAGTTGACGTCTAAGACTATTATAATCACCTGCCTTATAATTCCACATAAGTTCCCGTCTCTTTGATACTCCTGCATGTCTATTCATTTTCCATGTCAACACCATATGGTCACTCTCTCCAACTGGTGGGAGAGACGTCAACTCAGTTATTATCAACTCTTCTGATGCTATAACCAAATCCAAAATTTTTGAACCTCTTGTTCCCTCTGTTACATGTTGCCTAAGACATTTGTCCCTCAAGAATTCTAGAAATTCCATTCCCCTATTGTTACATGCATGTTCCTCTCTCCAATTTATACTACTGAAGTTAAAATCTCCCATAACAATTATTCTTCTTGCACTTGCCAAACTTAGCTGTCTAAACATCTCCTGGTCCCCATCCTCTGTGCTCCTGGGTCTGTAGCAACACCCCACTAAATATCCTGTCTTGCCTACCTCTAGCTCACACCATACGCTCTCAAAATCATTTGTCTCACTTCCTTCCAAATTCTCCACTCTTAGAGGACATAGGTCATCACTTATCATAAGCAGCACCCCACCACCACGCTTTCCCCTCCTATCCTGACGAAAAATGCTATACCCAGCGACTTCTATTCCTGTTTTTATATCCTCTTCTGTCAACCACGTCTCAGTGATCGCAATAATTTTTGGCCATTATATTTATTTTATAAATATTTCTACTGTAGCACATGTGATATCTTAATTATAGAAACTACATAGGTATTTCTGCATGAGATATTATATTATGCTTTATAGTGCACTATTGGAAACCTGCCTTCTCTTAAATTGTTCTCTGCCATACTGTCCTTTGATGTTTCTTCAGTCACTCTATTACCATGTCATTAGATTCATTTCTATCATTATTTGCTCCAATTTACTTAATAGCATGAACATCTGTTATGCAATACATTCATTCATTCATTCCAATTTAATTACCAACTTGTTATGTGGCAGTCTCAAGCCTATGCAAAATCTGAATGTACCACTGTATATTATTGCTATAATTATTATTATTATTACATCCTCAATGAAGCCGGCAAACTCATCATGGGAGGTTTATTCAACTGACAACAAATCTATCATACTAAATCTTAAAATGCTTAACACTCCCTGCATTAACAACATATTCTGGTAATGCATTCCATTCACTGACAATCCTCCATGTAAAACTACTCTTGATACCCCTCTTCACCACATCCAGGAAAGCCTTTGATTCTTCCCCTTTCACCTTCTACTCTTGTTATAATTCCATCTAAATTAATCCAATAAAATCTCTGCACTAATTTAAATCATATCACCTCTTTTCCTCCTATCCACCAAACTCTGCAATCTGCAATCTTCATTTTTTTTTCAGCTTCTCTCTCTCTCTCTCTCGATAGCCAATATTCCAGAGTCCTGATATTGTCTTAGTCGCTCTTCTCTGGACCCTCTACAATGTTTTCACGTTATGTTGAAAACCAGTAGCCAAATCAGAGCACAGTAGTCCAAGTGTGGTTTGACCAGTGCTTTTTTACCAGTGACCAGTGGCACAATCACCTCCTTATCCATACATGTTAGAGTACTTTATATCATAGTTGCACTACAATGTGCAGTGTTTGCAACAATTGCAATATGCCCTCTAAACTTCAGTTCTATCACTGTATATGATTCTCCCTTATCCAACACACTCATCACCTTGTTATAAAATGCAAGTAAATTGTTAAAACAAGACCTACTCTTTACAAATCAATGCTGACCATCATGAAGTATACTGTATTATGTCCATTAATCTAATCATGTATTCTATTTCTAACCAATCTCTCCAACACCTTGACTAAAACTGTAGTTATACAGACTGGTTTATAATTGGAAAATTCTGTTCTAGAACCATGCTTGTGGAGTGGTACTATTTTGCATTTTTTCCACTCCTTAGGAACCTTACCCACTGCAAGACATTTATTAAATAATCAGGTCAAAGGCATAGCTAACTGTTTTGCACATTCCTTAAGAATACTGGTGATATGTCATCCATTCCCACAACCTTATTAACATCTAACTTAATCAATACTTGATACATATCTGATTCTTTCACTTTCAAACCTCCTAATACTTGTGTTCCTTCTTTATGTTGAATGGCATCATTTACACCAGTATGATATATGCTGATAAAATGTTAATTTACTAATTCCACGATATCCTTTGTAATGGACATTCTGGTGCCATGACTACACACCACTGTCAACCTGCCATAATTATTTTTCTTCTTGCTTGCCATAAATCGGAAGAATTCCCTTGAATTAACCTTGGTTTGATCAGCCAATCTCCTCTTATACTGCACTTTTTCTTTCTTTACTGTGCTCATCACTTTCCTATCCTAAGCGCCTCCGTAGCACAATTGGAAGAACGACGGTACATTGCACCCTTCGATTGGAATAGGCCTAAGTTCGATTCTCATCGCGATGGGAGGAATCTTTATCTGGACGATTTCAATCAAAGGTGAGTTAGCCGATCTCATATGTAGGTAGCAGGGTTTATTCTCCCAGAAACTGGGGTTTTTCATCCCGCATATAGACAAATCGGCTCTTCAGAACACACGCAATTTACAGACAAAAAATACTAGGTGTGGTGGTGGAGGAGGTGGGCGGTAGATGGTGTTGATGGAGATGATTCATAGTAGAGGTTTGGTGTATTGGTTGGGACAGTTGTAGGTGTTCTCCCGCGATGAGTCTTCGGACTCCTTGGAGGTATCAGGAATAATAATAATAATAATAATAATCCTGCACTTATACTCTTCATGAATCCAGTTGCCACCAACTGCTTTGTGCCTCTTCCATAGCATTTTCTTCTTTAACACAGCTTTCTTGATTTCACTCTTTGTCCATTTCACTCCTACACTATTTATTCGTTTAACCCTTGGTATCTGACACAAGCCTATACAATGCTTGTCAGATAGTGCCTTATGAATTTCCATGTACTGTCAACATCTTTTCTATAACTATAGAATAACACATATGTCACAGTAAATAACTTTTTTCTTATGTAAATATTTCATCTTATGTATCATAAGACATCATCAGTACAATTATTGAACAAGAGAAATTGAATTCAAAAAATAGCATGCATGCTTAAATTGGAATCCCTCTACATATACAGTTGCATGTTCACAGATTAAAACTACTTGGCTGAAATTAAAATTAATTAAATTAAATAAAAATATAACAGATAAATTATTTAATACAATTGAGGATAACAATTTCCTAGACTTTTGGAATAGTGAGACAGTCATTCCAATTAAGATTAAGTCTATGAAGTAAGACTTCAATACTTTCTTTGAATAAACATTCATGTTTATATATGGATCTATGTAGTAGCTTAGCATTTTGCCAATGGATCCTGTGGTTAGCATTTTCATTTCCACATATGATGCATTGTGCAAGGCCAGATTTGTGAGGTTTGATAAGACGGATGTTACTAAGGTAGCCCATAAGATTACGTGGCTATTTAAAAACACATTAACAAGTAGAAATAAGGAAGTTGGTGATGAGAAAGTGGTGGAGAGGATTCAGAGGCAAGTGACCAAGATGGTGAGTAGCCTATGGAATGTTTTTTCCTATAAGGATATATCGAGGGTGTGTTGATTGCAGGAGTTAGTTGATAGGAGAAAAAGAGGGAATATGATGGAGACATTTAAGTTGCTTAAAGGGGGTTTTATAGTATAGATGCAGGGGAAAATGTTTCAGCACTTGGCTATAGGGATCAGAACAAGGGGTCATCCCTGGAAGTTGAATAAAGGTGTGATTAGTAGGGATGTGAGGACTATATTTTTTGCTTGGAGAGTTGTGAATGAGTGGAATGGGTCATTTATGAGTGCTTTGTCTGTTAATGGATTCAAGGAGAGATATGATAGATTGTGTGGATAGATTGGGCCTCCTGTGGTGAGTCTTTGGTCTCCATGGTGGTGCCCTGTATAATAATAATAATAATAATGTATTTGTCCTCTTGTTGCAATGAGTAAGTAGATTGCTAGAATACAATCCTTCTTTACTTATGCTGTCCATTAAAGAGAATGCTCCCATAATTACCCCAGGTCTGGATCTTGGTCCTCACTAACCTCTCCAGCACACTAATCACAACTCCAGACATATAGGTTAGCATATAATTCAATGCCTCAGTTTTATTAAATTCATTATAAAATAGAATAATGTTGCCCTCTCCTGTGGAACTTTACCCATTGTAAGTCTCATGTTGATCAAGTATGTTAACTGCCTTGATGTGCTTCTTTAACATGCTATTAACTTCCTGGAACATTCTCTCAAAGCATGCAATGATATACTGTATATCATCAATAGCCACTGCCTTATTAAACTTACATTTACTTATTTCATGCAATGTCTTCACATTCACAAGGATGAAATACCTTTAAGAATTTTTCATTTAATATCCCAGCTAAATCCTCCATGGTAGTTATCATTCTACTATTTTCTTTCTATTTCCCTCCTCAATAATCATCCGATGTTCATCTTCACATTCTCCTTCTTTCCATTCAAGTCGTTCATTCATTCATTTCTACATCCAAAATGTGCTCATTTACTTCTTAAATCCAAAGCGTCAATCTCTTTGCCTATCATCATCATTCCTGGAAAACAACCTTGATTTCCATTGTTTAAATCATCATTGTTCAATGAACACTTTATTGGAGTATTTCATCCTGGAGAGTCAGTTTTAATGCTAGATGGATTGGGCAGGTTCAAGGTTTAGAGGTACAGGAGGAGTGCGTGTTTCAAATACTGAGTACTCTGGATGTCAGTAAAGCTGTGGGACTGGATGCTTTTTCACCATGAGTTTTGAGAGAATGTGCTAGGGAACTGACAGTGCCTTTGACCTGGCTTTTCAGTGAAAGTCTGGCTGCAGGAAAGGTGCCCATGGAATGGAAGGAAGGTAAGATAGTGCCATTGCATAAGGGCAGTAGCAGACTGGAAGTGTCTAATTATAGGCCAGTTTATGTGTCATCAGTAGTTAGTAAGATCTTGGAGAAAGTAGTGAAGGACCGTATACATCATTGGGCAGATGAGAGTAATGTTATCTGTAAGCATCAACATGGATTTGTGAAGGGGGCTCTTGTTTTAGCAATATGCTAGCCTTTTGTGATAAAGTTACAAGAGCATTAGATGAGGGAAAGGGATATACTGCAATTTTCTTAGACTTAGAGAAGGCATTTGACAGGATGCTACATGATAAGCTGATATTTAAGTTGCAGCACATGGGTCTGGATGTCAGATTGGTCAACTGGATTCAGGATTGGCTGTCCGATAGGTATCAAAGAGTTGTGTATGGTGGGGCAGTTTCAAGTAAGCAGAGGGTTACAAGTGGGGTCCCACAGGGCTCAGTACTAGGACCTATATTGTTTAACCTTTATATCAATGACATTGCAAGGGGATATTCAGTTGTTTGCGGATGATGCGAAGCTGGGAAGGATTATTAGTAATAGTGCAGATGTGGTAGTCCTGCAAGAGAATTTGAATAAGCTAGATAGATGGGCAAATGAATGGGGGAATGTCAGTTTAATGCAGCAAAATGTAGGGTCTTGAGGTTTGGGAAACATCGATGGGACACTGCATACTCTGTGGGAGAGTTATGCTGGAGGAAGTATAGGAGACAATAGATCTGGGGTTGATGATTGATAGAAACCTGAAATTTAGGGGACATATTGCAAAGGTGATGAAGGTAACACATAAGATTGCTGCAATAATGAGAAGGATGCTGACCTACAGAGATAAAACAGTTATCATTCCATTGTATAAGACCCTGATCAGACCATACTTGGACTATTGTTCTCAGATTTGGTCCCCAGGATTTGAAGGGGATAAATTAACTGTGGAAAGGGTACAAATGCAGATAACAAGGATGGTTTCAGGACTGTACAATGATAGTTATGAGGATTGGCTGAGGGAATGTGGATTACAGAGGTTGGTGGATAGAAGAAGGAGAGGTGATATGATTGAGACTTTTAAACTGTTGAGAGGTGGTTACAGGGTTGACACTGGGGAGTTCTTTCGCTTGGTTGAACAGCTGGAAAGAGTGATGACAAGAGGCCATCCCTGGAAGTTATGAAAGGAAACTGTGATCAAGAGGGTGAGGAGTGGTTTCTTTGCATGGGGGATGGTTGAACCATGGAATGCATTGCCTGATAGAGTGGTGAGAGCGAGAACGGTCAATGAGTTTAAGGAGTGGTATGATAGACTTTGTGTTTCTTAGGGGGGGGAGGGACCTCTCCTCGATGAGTCTTGATAGACTTTGTGTTTCTTAGGAAGGACCTCCCACGATGAGTCTTTTGACTCCATGGAAACTTGAATAATAATAATAATAATAATAATCCTTATTTTCTTCTACTGGCCACTTATTAAAAAACTCCCAGAATTTCCTTGGCTTCACTGACTAAATAATATGTTAATTGTTTCTTACCTACCCCCCCCCATGTGCAATTGATCTCATTTCCACCTACTTCCTAATTCCTGTGGAGTAATAGCATAAAAGCAGAAAACAAACTGAAGTTTCCACAATATCTACTTTGTAGTTTATATATATTGTTTTCTCAGAGGCCATCATATGGCTACAATCATGGTGAGTACTCTATTTCCTGTTTTTTCTCCATCCACATCATATTATGATGTGATGTGGATGGAGAAGCATGCATTTATCTGTTGAACTGAATCTACATGCTATTTACAATGGAAAGAATAATGTAATCTGTAGAATGCATACATTCCCATGCTGCATATTTTCTTTCAGTAATCTTCTTATTAACTTAATTCAAATGTATATCATTTTGCTGAAGCTACCCCATTGGCATATTTTACATTATTATTATTATTATTATTATTGTTATTATTAAATGGGCAACTCTATGGAGTCATAAGACTCATCACGAGACCCAAACTATGAACACAATAGCTATCATACCTCTCCTTGAAACAATTAGCAGACAAAACACTTACAACTGACTCGGCAACCCATTCCATTCATTCACCACTCTCCAAGCAAAAAACCTAGTCCTCGTACCCTTGCTACCCACACTCTTGCCCAACTTCCAATGATGACCTCTTGTTCTGCTACCCTCTAGCCAAATGCTGAAAGATTTACCCTGCATCAGTCCTATAAAACTCTTTAAGTAAATTAATATTTTTATCATATCCCCCTTTTTTTGCCTATCAGACAACTTTTGGACAAACCTTCAATCTTCATAGGGAGCATTCCACAGACCACTCACCATCTTAGATACTAGTTCTGGATCCATTCCACCACTTCCTCATTCCCTAGAAACCCGGGTGACTACACCTGAGCACATTAATCCAGATGTGGTTGTATCAAGGTTTTATAAAGAGCAATGATAACTACCTTATACGTCATGAAAATTATGGAAACAACTACCATGTTAGAGTAAAACTTTAGTTTAATATAAATCAAAATAAACACTCGATGTTTTGTTTCAACCTTCACATTGAAGTCATCATCTGGAGTGTACACATATATACAATGAAACAAGCTGTACTACAATCTAGATGGTATGCTAAAGTTACTGATCAATTGTTAAAATTATTGGCCTGACCTCTGGTGAAAAATAAAACAAAAAAAACCCTTACTACATCAAAGCTAGAGTCCTGTTATTATTATATTTATATTAAACTAAAGTTTTACTCTAATATGGTAGTTGTTTCCATAATTTTCATGATGTATTCTGATCATGTGTAAGCATGAAGAAAAGGATAAACTCCTTTATCTCTGCTTGTTAGTGTGTTCTTCAATAATCAAGTTAACTTCTGAGCTACTCTGGCTACTTTAGCAGTATGCCCTCTCAACTCTCTATCTATGACTATTCCCAAGTTCCTGGCTTCATTAATTTTCTGCAGTACAGTTCTCTCAATGTGGTACAGCTTGTAATCTTTGTATTCCTAAATGCATAACTTTACGCTTTTCCACATTAAATTGACATCTATTATGAGCACTCAAAAGAATTGACATTTCTCAAAATTCTCCCAGCTTCCACTCCAGAGTTATAGCATTAAATTATATATTAGCCATGTTTATTGATATGATTTCACATCATTCACATTAATTATAATCATAACATATTTAACACTTTACAACAGATAAGGTATGATTTTGAAGTATGGTTTTTGTTCTTGCAAAAGACAATTTATATAAAGTGTGCATGTGTGCATGAGAAAGACAGAGATTAAATTTTTTATAAGTATTCACCATAAATATAAAAAGAATGTTTCTATTTATTTTTATTTATTTTTTTGAAGTTGTAAGCTTATGTGTAATTCTGTTTTATATTATTTTAGTTGTTATGTAATGATGCAAAGAGAAAAGATATTTTTCAAATTATAATATTCTAGAACTGAGAACAAATTAGGATCAGAAACCAAAATCCTGTTAATTTTAGACTTGAGTAATTTTTACCATAGTGTTGATTCCATTCAAAATATTAATTAATCTGTGTTTTGGCATGTCTTTATCTGAAAAAAAATAATCACTTTTTATTTAGTATTTTTCATTTTGATATATTAAGCTTTTTCTCTTTCTTCATAAGTAATGCTCTAAAGATCAAACATGAAACATTTCTGCCACTTAAAGATATCACAAACATTCCATGCCACTGCAGGACTTTAACCCATAGGTTTGGAGAACAGACACACTATCTACTTGGCCAACCATATTGGTAGGACTGCATCTTTGGGTGGTATATTCAGAGGTCAGAACAGACTGCAGGGCAAAGATGATATAAGTTGAGGATGTAGTGTGGAAAACATTGATAAGTGTTTGCAAATTATTTCCTTATATATGCATATTTTGTTCTATTCCCAATCATGAGAGGTTGGAACCTGTAGAATTAGTGCTGTAGGCTAAGAAATCGATAATCTGGAAACCCTGCTCTATAGATCAACATTGTTCCAGTCACTTGAGGGCTTTAGTAAGCAGGACAGTGGCATTACAACAGCAATGAAAGCTGTCTGCCATCTAAATATAACATTGATCAGACTGAATCTGGACTGTGTATTCTTTTGGATTCTTTTCACTGTGTGTGTACGTGTACGTGCATGTGTATGGGGGGGGGGGGGGGAGAGAGAGACAGAGAGTGGAAAGGAGATGTGGAGGAAGGTAACAAGTAACATCAGTAATATTGCATTAAGGGAGATGAAAGAAATGACTGGCATATTGGAAGAGGATAAGAGATGATGTGATTAAGACATATAAATCATTGAGAGAACTTAACAAAGGTAGAGAGTTTGGTTGAAAACAAGAGTCCATTCCTATAAATTGCATAAAGGCATATTAAAGGTGTGAAGAGCAAGTCTTTTTCCTTGGAAAGTGATGAGTGCATTTCCAGAGAGTGTGATTATTCATTCCATTGTTTAAGATAAACTTCCTATTAAAATAATTTGTTGCTTAGATTATTTTGAATTGAACATTTATTAAGCAGGTTACGCAGAAGCTTTGACATTCTGTATATGTATATTGCATTAATTAATAAGTGGTACTTAATAATGATAATACTATTAACAATAAGGGTACATGTAATTATTATTATTCATAGGGTATATGATTCTGTGGAGTCTACTGATTTGTCATGGGAGATCCAGCCTGACCCAATTTCTTCTTTTAAGCCTTATCTTAAAAGAATTCAAATTATGAAAACATATCCGATAATGTTCTGAGATGCAATTCATTTTTTTTTTTTAGTATGATGCTCTGAAATTTTATAAGCTGATAAAATGATAGCAACTAGACTATTCTTTGTTATTACAGATAAATTCCATGCTTGTAGTATCAGTTCATTCAATAAATAATTTTTTTTTATTTTTTTTATTGATTATGAGCATTTAATATCACAGAGTTTTGATATGGCCAGTCATATGTACCTCTAAAGGCAGCATTTATGCAGACCTGAGTGGTTTAATTAGCAGAGGATACGGGAATGTTATTATTTTTCTCTTTTGAAAGCTACATTATTGTATTCCCACAAAGAATTCATTGAACCTTAAAGAGAGTGTGTATACTTCAATGAATGAGTCTGTTTCCATATTGGTTATTTGGCAAAATATGGAAAAATTAATGAGAGTGGAGTTGTTGCAAATAATGTCTTTCCTAGCTCATTCAGTGTTGGAATTTTTTACCTTGAAAGCCATTTTATATGTGACAAGTAATGTAATCTTGACAATATTGTTAATTTTCTTACTTTTGATGTGCCCAGAAATTTATTGCCATAATGGGTTATCCAAGGTAAACTATTAATTTTTCAGCATTTTACCAAATAACTGAGTTCTCTTTTGGACCTGGATTAACAGAACACCTCTATAAGCTGGGAATGTCCATATTAAATTGTAACCATGGGCTACCTGCAAGGTTATAATCCCATTTTCTCTTCTTTCCCCTCCTCCACAGTTCAACCACTGCAGTTCACAAAACAGATATAAAGATTTAATATCTTATTGCACATTATCAGAAGTCAAAAAAAAAATATTTTTTTGTGTGTGTGTGATGACTTTTTTTAAAAAAAATCTCAGCAATTGCTTTTAATACTCCTATTTATACTTTTATATGTTATACAGTAATTTATATGTAATGTCAATGCAGTTGTTTGTTTAATAACTTTTGAGTCACTAAAGATCTCCATTGAGATAAGTTTACATTTTTCATACTTTTGAATTTTTCTTACTTTTGTAAAATTTTTTTTCTGTTTGATGTATCCTGAAGTTAATATAAAAACTATTAGTGTTGATTTGAAATTTCATAATTTTATCAAGTTGGGAAATTATGTTTGTTTTTTTTGTGAACTCGTATATTATGATTTGGATTCTGTGAAATATTAAAAGTTTAGAGATATGTGCCTCTTTTTGTCTATTCCTGAAATGTTCATCCAGCAAAATAAAATTACTAAAATTTTAAAATTAAACTTAATAGTATTATTATTATTATTATTATTATCAACAAATTTCCCTTTCTATAATACAAACTAATCTTCCCTGTAATCAGTTAGATTGAACATGTCAGTCACTCCAAGTAAAATACTATTTAAGTATACCAATCTGAATTATTCAATTTTATAGGGAAAAAAATCTTAAGAACATCACTGCCATTTACAAATTATTTTATTTTTCTGATATGAATATTGGGAATTATTCAAATGAAAATTGTTATACTTAATTTCTGATGTATCTGTATGCTATAAAGCTAGTACTTCTCCATTAATGTTTTTGAAAGCAAAATATATATGGAAAAGCTAAGCAAAATAGATGAGAAATGCAAATTTTACATTGAGTCATGAGTGATGAGACATTTTCCTTGAAGAAGTTACTTCTAATGCAGTAGCAGCCGGTGAAAATTTTAAGTGGGGGTGCTGCATATACAAAATAAAATTTAAAAAATTGTTTTTTTTTTAATCAGTAACCAATTTATTAATAAATAAATTTACATGTTAAAAAATTGCTTTATTAAAAATATTTCATCCTTACCACGAACAAACACCAATAATAAAAGTTTCGTATTCCCAGAAATAATGAACGCAAGCATACTATACACTGCCCAAAGAGCAGTGTCAAGCGTAAATAAATATCAGCGAGTCTACCTACAATTGGCGCGATCATTCTCACACTGCGTTAAATCGCAGTGTATTTGTTTTGTGTAACCATAATTGAAAAAATATAATTCTTTTCATATTTTCAACAGTGACATTCATCATAATTCAGCCTTGTATCTATAATAAATAAATAATTATATGTTATGATTATATATTAAATAAAATGAGATTTGCAAAAAATAGTTCACCCTTTTGTATCGCACAGAAATAACATGCGCAAGCATACTATACACTGCCCAAAGAGCAGTGTCAGATTCACTAGTTACATGCAATGAGAAGCGTAAACGAATATCGGCAAGTCTGGCTGCAATTAGTTGAATGTGATAATATGGACACTGCATTAGACCGCAGTGTATTTGTTTCGTAATCTAAAGCGTTAATCGAACAATTCCAATTATTAACTATTTGATCAATGTCGAAACATAAGCTGTAACTTTTAACATGTTGTATTGCATTTATATAATGTTGTAAGCATTGTTATTATTTATAAACACAAACAAAATTAAATTTTTTCATTTTTTCCTTGGGGGGGGGGTGCTGCAGTGTCGCAGTGCTTATGTACGGGCCATCACTGTTCTAATGTTAGAAATTAGGTAAAGTCTCTAGAGACATATTTGGCAGAAAGGAAATATTATGTAGAGACTATACCTAATTTCTACCATTAAAAGTGACTCTTCAAGGAAATGAGTCTCATCACTCATGACCTGAATCAATGATAACTAGTGAAATCCTCTTGGAATTCATTGCAGCAAGTCATGTGCCATAATCCACCTGAGTGCACATCACCTATTAAGTACATTTTTGTCTGTTATTTGTAAAATCAATTTGCATTGTCAAATTGATTTTACCAGTTTGAGAATTTTTTACCTGGGAAGAAGAACCTACTACCTCCAACTAATTCACTTTCAATTGAAAAGGCTCTCTAATTTTTTTTTCTTTTTTTATATTAATCCCACACTTGAGAGGGCAGCTATAGCAAATAAATGCCATGTGTGGACAGGTAACAGGAACAGACTAATCTATTGATATTTTTTTTTAAACAGCTGAAGGTTTCCTTTGAAAATGCTCCATGGGTGAGGCTTTTCCACAGAACTGAAGTGAAAGGAATGAAAGATGACTGGAAGTAGCAGGTTTGGTGAATATGCAGTTCTTCTGTAAAGGGACCTTGAACAGCTGTTGTCCAAGTTCCTGTAGATCTGTCAGAAATGTGAGGCACAGGGCACAGTGGATTCTAGTTCTGCTGAACAGTGCCCAAAGACAGTCTGTGAGACATTCGTGGGTGAGGCTTTTCCACAGAACCAAAGTGAAAGGAATGAAAGATGACTGAGAGTATCAGGTTTGGTGAGTATGCAGTTCTTATGTAAAGGGACCTTGAACAGCTGTTGCCCAAGTTCCTGTAGATCTGTCAGAAATGTGAGGCCCAGTGGATGCTAGTTCTGCTGAACAGTGCCCAAAGACAGTCTGTGAGAGATGTGTCATTAATCAATTAATCAAGAATGTTTTGAATGTTGATTTGAACATTATCAAAAGTAAGTGGAGAAGAAATGAGATCTTTTTTTGTGAGAAAACAAGAGATGTGATGGTGATAGTGAAAGTGATAAAATTGCAGCAAGTGAAGCTCTTGTTGCTTATCATACTGTGAGTCACAGTATGCGGCCAAAGTTTTTGCACAAATGACTGCTTGTTGGCATTGATCAATAAAATTTATGAACCAAAATTTTTTTCGGCACGTACCAAATCAGAAGCAATAATTATCGTTTTATCACCATACATATTAGTCAAAGTAAAACTTTTTTTTTATCGTCTTACTTTTTCATGAACACAGAATATTACATAAACCCCATCCCGTTTTTTCCATCCCAATGTCCCGTTTTTGTCTCAAGGAAATATGGTCAGCATAAACTAACAACCAGTATAAAGTTAGACCACCAAGGGAAGGGATTTGGCATTGAAAGACTATTGAGGCAAGGTGATCCAGTATCACCCAAATTGTTTTCTTCTACATTAGAGGTCTTTATGAAGGAATATCATGAAAAAACTATGAAAATTAACATCAATGGAAGAAATCTAAATAATTATGTTTTACAGATAACTTCGTTTTGTTAGAGAAGAGAAAAATGTTTAAAGATTAGCATAACTAAAGCAAAATTGAGAAAATTTAGATCAGACTGAACTAAAATTAGCAACTAATCCTATTGAAATTGTGGATGACTTAAGACAATCTGTTATCTTTAAGGAAAAAACATGATAAAGAAATTAATAGAAGAATCACACATGGAAACAAAGCTTTTCGGCTGTATAAGGATTTTCTGTTAGGATATTTGCCTGTAAGTTTAAAAAGAAAGCTATTTAATATGTACACTATTATAGTGTTTACCTCTGGAAGGACATGGGAAACAACTGAAAAACAGAAAAAGAGTTGCTTTTGGTTCCAAAGAGTCTTGGAGAAAAGAATGCTCCACATAAAAAAAAAATGGATAGAATTAGAGTGATAACTAGAGTAGAGGATATTGGGAAGTATTGTAAAATATGCAAATAGAGATGGGCTAGCCAATTAATAGACAAGAATATGACAGAATTAAGTACTGAGTGGATACCAAGAGAAGGGATAACATAGTGAACATAAGCTAAGGACAGAAATTTATGGGGGTGAGGACCTATATCTAGCAGTGGATAGAAATGAGGTTGAAGAAGGAGACGATGATGTCATCTGAAGAACAAGTGGAAAATATGCAGCATGTTAAGTAATAAGAAACTGTTTAATATTTAACAATAAACTATAGTCTTAGTCTAAAATCTGCTCATAGTCAATAAAAAAGTTTCATTTAATACAGATATTTCAATATATGTATCATATTGCATCATCGGTGCTAATGCTATGATACATATAGCAAATTAGAATTAGTGTTAAATTAATTTTTTCTTGACCCTGTGTAATATGCCAAATTACCTTTCGACAGAAGATATCATCCAATCTAACTATAACATTATATGCCTTCAAAAGTCTGAGTTTTTTAATTCTAAAAGTCACAAATATACTGATATATTTGTGATTTTTTTTTTTTTTTTGTAACATGTTCATATTTTCATTTCATTTATAATGAAAATTGAATAGATGGTGGATGACCTTTAATGCCTGGCTAACATTTTGCTTATTGGAAGCCTGAAAGTGGCATGAAAAAGCCTGTTTGTTTTAAAGAGCAGGAAGTTCATGGACTACATATACATAATGTTTAGTTCACCAATCGTAGGAATGTACACTGTGGATGTCCAATGTTTTGTGAGTGGAATTATCATAAAAAAGAAAAGCAATCTGAACAAACACAAATATAAAAAAAAAATTAAATCCTAATATGGCATCATTATATTAGCTTAATGTGAACTTATAAAGAAGGAATATTTCCAATAACAGCCACTTGGATATTAAGGTATTATAAAATCACTGTGATACTTATACACTTTGCTATAAAAGCAGACAGCATTATTACAATGGGGTATTTTAATTTTATTATTATTATTAACATCTGATCTCCATGGAGCAAGAGCCTCATTGTGGAAGGTACACACTATCATACACAAAATTCATCCAGCTGTGCCTTAAACTGATTCAACGTATCTACATTCACATTGAATCAGTTGGTGAGAGTGATCACTTCATGATCACTTTCACCAACTGGAGGAAAGTGCAAAACCACACTCACAATCATATCCTCTAATGAAATGATCAATTTAAAACTCTTGATCTCGTGTGCCCTCCATACTGCTTAAGATAGTAGTCTCTCAAGAACTGGAGAAATTCATTTTGCTTATTCCCAAATGCTATCTCTTCATTCCAGTCTATATTGACATAATTAAAATCACTCAAAATAATCACCCTTCTCTTGTTCACTAACCAGAGTTGCTTATACATTTCTTCATCACCACATATCCTGGTGTATAGTAATATCAGACTAAATATCTCTTTCTGTCAACCTCCACCTTACACCATACTGACTCAAAACTGTTACCACTATTTACATGTCTCATCTCCACTTTGTGTTGACAGCCTGCTATCATCAATAGTACCCCCGCCCTGTCTTCTTGTCCTTTCTATCCTCATGTCAAACATCATACCATTCCATTTCTATTCCCCTCAGGATATCATCCTTATCCAACCATGTTTCACTTATTCCTACAATGTTTGGGCAAATAAACTCAGTCAAGAAAAACTATTTCATCTCCCTTATTTCTGATGCTCGTGGCATTTGTAAATAAACACAGCAATTTACTTTTAGGCCTATAACTATTCCTGCCCATGCCACTTGTAGGTTGTGATTTCCCCACACCTAACCATTCTCAACTGCCTTTATACCACTTACTCTATTATCTCTTCAGACTCAACTACACCCATACATCCCAAGCCATCCCATTCCCATACTGCATCCTCATACATATTCACTACTACTTCCAACATCTACTTTCTTAATACTGTCTCCCTGTTCACCTGACTCTCTTCCCCCTATTTCCTTGTACATCTTGCATTCTAGTTCTATCATTATGGATAAGAGGATGCACAAAGTATGTTTTACTGGAGGTAAAATGAGTAGGGTGATTGAGGCATTGGATATGAGAGGGAAGCGAGCAAAAGAGTTCATAGTTTTAATAGGTACAAATGACTTGACTGAGAACAAAGAGCATGTTAGATTGGATATCAGGAGGTTGCTTATATGGATAAAAGAGAATAGTGTTGTAAAACTCGATGTAGCTTGGAAGTACCAAAGTGCTATACATTGATTTTTACAGAGGTCACATCTCATGAGATTGTTACAAAAATAACCTTGTTTGTCTCTATATATTTTATGCTAAATATTAATGTAAATAACCCTATGGGAATTGAATGTACTTACTGCTTTAACAAAAATTTCTAGAATGTCAAAAACAAAGGCAATACTTTGCCACCAGAACTTTGTATAATAGCTATGTATAAGGGCATAAGAAAGCTGTTTATGATTTAGGTGTATGAGAAAGTTGCTTATGAGCTCTGTGTATAAACACCTTCAAAGTCAGTGTCTAAGAGATCGGGAAAGTACAAGTTTCTGCTGCCCGATAGGATAGGATTACAGGAGTGCACGGAGGAGAAGAAAGAACGGGTCGGTCTTAACAGAAGATCTAGGAATCATGCCGAATTCTTTAGGGGGTTACAACCCTTCGTGCATGGTCCCAAAGAATGTGAAATAAAAAGGGACAGAGCCGAACATCATGGTCGGCAAAGAACCAGGGAGTCAGCAGTTAGAGTCGTCGGCAGTCAGAGTTATCAGAGTTTACAGTTAGAGGCAGAAATATCGGCAGTTAGAGGTAGAAGTTCCAGAAGTAGGATCCAGAGGACCGGATGTTACGGCAAACCCATGCCAGAGGAGAAGAATGGGAATGACGAGAGAACAGCCGATGTAAAAACCTGAGGCAGTATCGTCGGATGTCCTTTTGCTGCGGGAGGTCAACCAAAGCCAAAAGCCGCAGAGCGATCTTCAAACCTGTATGCTGAAACCTTTTGCCTGAGCTTTTTTTTGAGTACCCGAAAATTGCAGTCCAAAGCCCGCCAATATCCCGACGAAATGCCCCTTGAAGCAAAACTCTCCAGACGGAAGCCTAAGGCCTGAGATGAAAGGAAAAGCATAGGGACTTTAGTGCAGGACCTTTGGATGAGTGTGCGACACAGAGCCTCTGTAAGTTTGTTCCATCTTTTGTTGTACATTCCTTTTGTAATCTAGGAGATACGTTATAGATGGACTGATAAGAAATAGTATTAAGAAGTGTCTATAAGAGAGTCCTTTGATTTGTTATTAATTGGAATATAATTTGTGAGATAACTTGGCATAGCTAGCTAACCTCTTTGTCAGCAAATTAGAGTTTCAATAATTTGATTTAATAAGCAGAGAAGCAATTGAGTAATTATATTGTATAGTTATTTAGTATTGAAAAGGGAAAGTTTGTTTCTTTATACTAAAAGTCTAATGGATAAGTAGAGAGAGTAACCTCCCTATCGCTTAATTAATGTATTTGTTATTAATGTAAATAAATGTGTTTTAATTATATGTCAATAGAGTGCCACCTGATCTTTTATTTTACAATGCACTGTTCTTAAATAACTTCTGATCAGTGAGTGGGAAACAACTAAGGCATTAAAAGTGTTTCAGAACCACGACTGTTTATGTAAACTTTATTGAAGGAATTTATGCTAGTAAGAGAGAGAGAGAGAGATCTGCAGGATGTATTTCTAAGCCTTATGCCGATATAGAAATACTGGTGGCACAGTCTTAACAAATAAATTTTCCAGAGTTCATAGGCATACGACTAGTAAATGCGAAAGGTGGATAAACATAGTATGCAATAGAATAAGTAAGAAAGGTTATGAAAGCAAAAGCACACCGCTATATAGAATAAAAATATTACAATTACTCATTAGACTTCAATTGTTACAGTGTGTTAGGAAAGGTAGTAAGTGTGTTGCCTAGGTATGACAACGGTGAGATGAGGCAGAGAACAAGGATTGTGAATGATATCTTAACTGAAATGTGTGAGGAGAAAGGATGCAGTTTATTAATGTGTGGCATGAGTTTGAAGGACAAAATGAACTATATAAGAGTGGCTTTGGTGTGAGTCGCTTGGAGAGGCTGCTGCTGGAAGGTAGAGAAGTGAGTACAGAGAATGAATCTGATCAAGTGGGAAGCAATGTGGAAGAGTGGGAGAGTAAGACAGGAGAGATTGAAGAGGTGGTTATGAATGAGGAAGTGAGTGGCATTACTATAGAGAATGAAAGAATGAGTGTGCAAGATGGACAGGGAAATGGGGAGACTCTGGGTGGACAGAGGAACACAGCTTGAGAAAGGTGGATGCTCCAAGAGGATGTGAATGAATGTGTACTCAGGAAAGGAAGGGGATTACCTGGGATCAAGAGGAAACAGTTGGATTTGAATAGGTTTCTAAAATGAATAAGCAGAAAGGGAAATGTATTCAGCTGAGCATAGAGAAATCACATGATTGGTTGGATGTTCATATAGACATCATAATGTGGATGCTAGTGACTATGAAATGTATAATCAAATTAGCCAAGCAAATAAGAAAAGGATGCTCATTATGGGCAATTTTAATTATGGTATAGACTGGGTTGATGAGATAGCAACTGGAAGTAAAGAAAATCAGTTTGTTGAGTTTTAGAGGGACAATTACCTCAGACAGTATGTAACAGAGGGCACATGAGGATTGAGGGTCTTGGATTTGATCATCTCATCAAAGGATGTAATTATAAATGAGGTGTCCAAACACCCACCAACTGGTGGGAGCGACCGTGAAGTGATTACCTGGGTGGTTCCCAGCAGTGTGAAGACCTCTGTGAGAAAAGGATATATGTGGAACTACAAAGGGGGGGGGTGATTATGAAGAGCTCGGGAGACAGCTTGCAGGTGTAGCTTGGAATGAGGAGTTAGCTAGAAAAGAGATCAATGCAGCTTGGGGGATTTTCAAGAACTATCTAGTAGAAGCAATATCAGCATAAGAGAAGTGGTAATAACCAATTCCATGAGGATTACAAAGACCAGGCAAGGCAGGTGACTTGGTTGGTAAGGGTAGCAAAAGTAAGGCATGAGCAGCAGTTAGCTAATGAAGTCAAAAAGAATCCTAGGGAGTTCTTTCAATATATAGCAAGCAAAAAAAAAAAAAATAAGAATGATTATGGAAGGATGACATTGATTGGAGTAAATGGTATAAAGACAGCTGTTGCAGATGATATAGTGGAGATACTTAATGAACAGTTCGTAAAGGTCTTTCAATCTTGTGAATGTGACTTCATGGAGAGATTGAGAGCAGTTGATGATGGGGAGGAGAGACTGAATATAAGTAAGCAAGAGGTGTATGGGGAGTTGAGCAAACTAGATGTTAATAAGGCTGTGGAATTTGATAATATATCACCACGTATTCTAAAGGAATGTGCCAGGCAGCTGACATCTACCTTGACATATTTTTTTAATATGAGTCTTGCACTGGGTCAAGTTCCTAAGGAGTGGAAGGAGGGCAAGATTGTGCCACTTCATAAGGGAGGTGATAGAACTCAAGCATCAAATTATAGGCATATCTATGTGTCAGGTGTTGTGGTTAAGTTATTGGAGAAGCTTGTGAGAACTAGGATCCAGAATTGGGTTGACAACAGTGGCATTATCTTTGATGGACAGCATGGATTTGCTAAAGGGAGGTCATGTTTTAGTAATCTACTTACTTATTATAATAAGGTGACTGCTTCCATGGACAGAGGAGAGGGATACACATAATATACTCAGATTTGGCAAAGGCTTTTGATAGATTACCGCATGATCAGTTGGTAGTCAAACTAGTCTTCTATTGGTCCATTTTAATAAGGTTTCACTGGCCTGACAGCTATTTCAAACTCATTGGTTATCGTCAGAGACACTGTATAAGTAAAGGTCTTTCTAAAAATCAGGCGATTCCCCAGACCACTCAAAACGAATGACCGAAAGGTTGTCCAACTCAGCATTGGTTCCACTCAATGACAGTCTCACCTCACCATTTAGCAGAACTGCTCATATTCCAGGGAAAAGAACTCACCGACACAGCCCACCCTGGAAAGTACCCTCCCTGGAGACTCAAAAAGCTCTCTCAGGCAAATCCCTGCTGAAATTCAACCCCTTACCATGAGGAAAATTCCTGAAGAAACCTAAGAGAGCAAAAACTTTCAGTACTAAGGAATTCGAAATGTCGGAGAGGTGTATTTTCCGTAAGCGAACTCTCGGTCAGTGAGTAAAGTATTTATTAAAATAAAGATAATAAAGGCTTCGCTTTGGCGATGCAAAATATAAATTAATATAAATAATATTAATAATTAAATTATATAAATATAAATTATATAAACGAGTGGACAGACTTATGTGTTCATTGTACATGTTGTTTATTTCTTAACAGTATATATTAGAACACAGAAAAATAAGTAAATAATTAATTTATTAACTTATTGCTGATATTTCGCTGGTGATATAACCAGCATCTTCAGAGCACAAAACACAGTTTGTCACAATATGCAAGACTATAACAACATGGTGTAATCAACGGGCTAGTTAAACAAAATTGTAGCAGCAACACAAAGACTAGAGTCCTGATTTTGGTGCCCTCTATCTGAAAAAAAAAATTTGCAGCTATCACATAAGACTAGACTACTAAACTGAGAAAAAACCAGTGCTAGTTTTTTCTTCTTAAGATGACTTCTCCCAGATTTTAGGCAAATTTATACAGCCATATTTGTTGAGATTTGGAGTGTGTTTTGTGTTTCAGGGCTTCTGTTGCCTCTAAGAACAATCGCTCTGACTTGTAAGAGCTTCTGTGCAGTACTTTTGTGTTCTTCCAGTTGATCCTGTGTGCAGGGGTATCCAGAGCATGGTCTGCTAGGCCCGACTTGCCATAGTGATAATGCTGGACGTATCTTTTGGGTTCGCTGATGCGGATGTTCACAGTTCTTCCTGTTTGACCATAGTAGGCTTGATTACATGAGCAGGGTACTTCGTAGACTCCTGAATGTGCTAGAGGGGGAATGCTGTCCTTGGGTGAGCAGATAAGGGTTGCTAATTTGCCACAAGGTATGAATGTGGTGCGTAGTTCATGTTTATTAAGAATTCTTGCAATCTTTTCGGATGTGCCTTTAATGTATGGGATGGTGTTGTAGTTCTCTGTAGTGGGAGGGGTTTCTTAGGGGCGTTTAGTATTTTGTTTATCTTATGGGGATTATAGCCATTGGCCAAGAAGGTGTGGCATAAGTGAGCCAGTTCAGCAGCAAGAGCATTGTCATTGGAACAGATGGCTCCTGCTCTGTGGGTTAGCGTTTTGAAAATGCCATATTGTTGAGAAGGGTGATGATGTGATTGTTTGTGTAAATATCTCCCTGTATGTGTGGGTTTTCTAAAAACTGAAAATGATAAGGAACCATCTGGAAGAATCGTGATAAGAGTAGCCAGGAAGGGCAGACAGTTATTAGCTTCCAGTTCCATTGTAAAGTGGATTTTTGGATGTTGGCTATTTAAATGCGCTAAGAATGTTTCCAATGTCTCTAGGCCATGTGGCCAAATAGCAAGCACGTCGTCAACATAGCGTAGCCAAAGTGTTGGTTTGAGAGTAGCTGTATTGATTGCTAGTTTTTCCAGGTGTTTTATGTAAAAGTTGGCTGGGGGGGGGGTGGCAGCCCATGGCTGTCCCATGTATTTGTTTGTATATTTTTCCTTTCCATGTGAAATATCCTGCATGTATTGTGAATTTGAATAGTTCAAATATATCGGGGGGGGGGGAGTGTGACTTCAGTAGATTGAAGATTTCTATTAGTGGTACATTTGTGAATAGTGAGGTGATATCAAAGTTTACTATTAAGTCTGAGTTTTTTAGGGTATGGTGTTGTAAGATGCTTTTTAGGTCGGCTGAATTTTTGACATAGGAGGGAGAATTGCTTGTGAGAGCGGCTAGTAGCTTAGCTAAATGTCTAGCCAGTTTGTATGTGGGACTATTTATACTGTCCACAATTGGGCTTAAGGGTGTACCTTGTTTGTGAATTTTTGGTGCTCCATAAATCCTGGGTGTTTTAACATGGAAGGGCTTGAGTTTGTTTACTGTGTCTTTGAGCCAGGAAGTGACTTTTTACAATAATTTACGTGCCTTATTCTTTTGTGTGTTGGTGGGATTGCGATCTATAATTTTGTATGTTGACTGATCTTGTAACAGTGTGTGCATGCATTTTGTTTTCATATTCTATTGTGTCCATCACCACGGTTGCATTCTCTTTGTCTGCTTTTGTTATGATAATCTGGCTATTATTCTGGCAATAATTTCCTTATGCGGGATATTATTTTTGGGAGGCTTAGACTTGATTAGGATGTTGGCCATACCTAAACGTATGTTGTTGGCTATTGATGGCGGTAGGTCGTATATTCTCCGTTCGATGGACGCCATAAGTCTGTCCACTCGTTTAAGGATTCTTCACGGAGACGATATCATACGTATGACACGATGATATGGTAAATGGAAGTTAAAATTGGCGCAGCAACTGAACAGGTTAGCCTTCTTAAAGAGGTTCCGAGACACCAATTTAATACCGAACTGTGTTAAAATCACAAACAAGTTCCACTCGGCCAAAGCCCAATGCATTTACAAACAAGCGTATGTGTAGCGCTATTACATGAACAGATTAATGCTACTCGTCTGGAATTAGCGAAATCAAATTCAACCATCAACACACTACGTGAATCACTATATAATATTCTGAATACGGAACTATGGGAGATCCTAGATAACATCACCGATGCAATGGCTAAAAAAGAATTCAACATAGTCAAAAACCGGCAGCAAAATAAGTTTGAAAATCTCCAACAATGCAACACTATACAACGACCGCAATTACGACAAGACCTCATCATCATGAATTTATCATTGCTCACCTTAAGCAAAGAAGCCACTACTGCTTTAAGTCGAGGGCACAATTTTGCCGTGACTCCCAAGCAAGTTCCAAAAGCCGAAATAATGGCGTCCATCGAATGGGGAATATACGACCTACCGCCATCAATAGCCAACAACATACGTTTAGATGTGGCCAACATCCTAGTCTAAGCCTCCCAAAAATAATATCCCACATAAGGAAATCATTGCTGTAAAAGAGCTACAGAATAATAGCCAGATTATCATAACAAAAGCAGACAAAGGGAATGCAACTGTGGTGATGGACACAACAGAATATGAAAACAAAATGCACACACTGTTACAAGATCAGTCAACATACAAAATTACAGATCAGAATCCCACCAACACACAAAAGAATAAGGCACGTAAATTATTGTAAAAAGTCACTTCCTGGCTCAAAGACACAGTAAACAAACTCAAGCCCTTCCATGTTAAAACACCCAGGATTTATGGAGCACCAAAAATTCACAAACAAGGTACACCCTTAAGCCCAATTGTGGACAGTATAAATAGTCCCACATACAAACTGGCTAGACATTTAGCTAAGCTACTAGCCGCTCTCACAAGCAATTCTCCCTCCTATGTCAAAAATTCAGCCGACCTAAAAAGCATCTTACAACACCATACCCTAAAAAACTCAGACTTAATAGTAAACTTTGATATCACCTCACTATTCACAAATGTACCACTAATAGAAATCTTCAATCTACTGAAGTCACACTCCCCCCCCCGATATATTTGAACTATTCAAATTCACAATACATGCAGGATATTTCACATGGAAAGGAAAAATATACAAACAAATACATGGGACAGCCATGGGCTGCCACCCCCCCCCCCAGCCAACTTTTACATAAAACACCTGGAAAAACTAGCAATCAATACAGCTACTCTCAAACCAACACTTTGGCTACGCTATGTTGACGACGTGCTTGCTATTTGGCCACATGGCCTAGAGACATTGGAAACATTCTTAGCGCATTTAAATAGCCAACATCCAAAAATCCACTTTACAATGGAACTGGAAGCTAATAACTGTCTGCCCTTCCTGGCTACTCTTATCACGATTCTTCCAGATGGTTCCTTATCATTTTCAGTTTTTAGAAAACCCACACATACAGGGAGATATTTACACAAACAATCACATCATCACCCTTCTCAACAATATGGCATTTTCAAAACGCTAACCCACAGAGCAGGAGCCATCTGTTCCAATGACAATGCTCTTGCTGCTGAACTGGCTCACTTATGCCACACCTTCTTGGCCAATGGCTATAATCCCCATAAGATAAACAAAATACTAAACGCCCCTAAGAAACCCCTCCCACTACAGAGAACTACAACACCATCCCATACATTAAAGGCACATCCGAAAAGATTGCAAGAATTCTTAATAAACATGAACTACGCACCACATTCATACCTTGTGGCAAATTAGCAACCCTTATCTGCTCACCCAAGGACAGCATTCCCCCGCTAGCACATTCAGGAGTCTACGAAGTACCCTGCTCATGTAATCAAGCCTACTATGGTCAAACAGGAAGAACTGTGAGCATCCACATCAATGAACACAAAAGATACGTCCAGCATTATCACTATGGCAAGTCGGACCTAGCAGACCATGCTCTGGATACCCTGCACACAGGATCAACTGGAAGAACACAAAAGTACTGCACAGAAGCTCTTACAAGTCAGAGAGATTGTTCTTAGAGGCAACAGAAGCCCTGAAACACTCCAAATCTCAATAAATATGGCTGTATAAATTTGCCTAAAATCTGGAGACAGTGATCTTAAAAAAAAAACTAGTATTGGTTTTTTCTCAGTTTAGGAGTCTAGTCTTATGTGTGCAATTTTTTTTTTTTCAGATATAGGGCGCCAAAATCAGGACTCTAGTCTTTGTGTTGCTGCTACAATTTTGTTTAACTAGCCCATTGATTACACCATGTTGTTATAGTCTCGCGTATTGTGACAAACTGTGTGTTGTGCTCTGAAGATGCTGGTTATATCACCAGCGAAATATCAGCAATAAGTTAATAAATTAATTATTTACTTATTTTTCTGTGTTCTAATATATACCATTTAGAAATAAACAACTTAAATTATATAAATTAATTGGATATTAAATCCAACATTATTTCAAAGCCGAATATAAAAACTATAAAAGTTTTGTGCGAAATATGACCAGAGAGCTTAATGGGAATGCACTCGAGTGGCTAATGACGCTTCGAGTTCCTTAGTACTGAGGGTTTTTGCTCTCATAGGTTTCTGCCTGGTCTCTGACGATAACCAATGAGTTTGAAACAGCTGTCAGGCCAGTGAAACCTTATTCAAATGGACCAATAGGAAATGAATATATGGACGCTAGCGTTCATGTCACCTATTAGATTCAGCTAGGGCAACTCGTAAGATGGCGGTGAGTGCATTCCCGTTAAGCTCTCTGGTCAAATTCACATGAAACTTTATAGTTTCTGCATTCGGCTTTGAAATAATGTTGGAGGTGAAAGTATACTATTCATAGTCCAAATGTACTATAGGTTTACAAAATATCTTTTGTATGTGGGAGCCACATAAAAAAAATATAAAATAAATAAATATTCTACATTTGCATTGTACTATATTGTTCGACTGTGCTTTGGAGGTGGGATATTTGAGACCTGGAGGTGATATTCAACAGGTTTTAAGTCAAGATGGCATTTTGCAACTGTTGCAAATATTACAGTTGTGATGCAGAGTCGTAGTATTGCCACTATTGATTGATTCGTAGCCTAATTTCCATTGTAAAAAAAGGAAAGTCTAGAGAAAGTGCTGAGCTGAGTAACTAAGACAATATCAGGACTGAAAGTTTGGTTATGGGAAGAGGTTGGGGGTTATATAATTCCCCCCACCTTCTACTTAAGTATAGAAGGTAAAAGGGGGGACAAGAGGCCATTCCTGGAAGTTATGTTAAAGTGTAGTGAAGAGGAGAGTGAGGACCTCCCACAATGAGTCTCTCCACATAGAATTTTTATAATATAATAATAATATGAAAGTAACTTAGTGATTCTTAAAGATAAAGAATTTCTAGATTGCTATACCCAATCAATTAATTTTCATATAAACAAGCATATGCCCATAAAGATGTTGTTGTTGTTGTTTGGCAGCTAAGCAACTGAGGCTATGAGATCAGTGTATTATGCTGGTTAACTCTATATATAGCCTGCATAGTTCATTTGGTATAGACAAAGCTCTCGTATTGGAAAGACCTGGAATTAAATCTCCTGTAGGACATGAGGAACCTTTATTGGGACTTTTCAACTGAAGATGAGTTAGTTGGTTTTATATGGAGATGGAAGCCTTTCCCTCCCAGAAACTGAGACATTAAAAAATTACTTATCCTTAGAGGGATGCAGCAGAGGATTAGCAAGCCAGCTGCATTAATTTGCCTTAAACTTCTAATTAGGGGCTCAGCCCATCTAAGGATAGATAGATAAATAACTGCATATTTTCTTCTGGCCAGTTTGTCTCTGTTTTGTGAAAAACCCAAGTTTCCAGAAGGAAAAAACCCTTCCATCACCTCCATATGAAAGAAATCAGATGTAGATGATCTTTTGCATCTAGGGAATGTACATTCATGCAAGGACTTAGGAGGACAGAAAGAACAGATGGCAGGGATTAGGGGGTGGCTCGTGCATAGGCACTACGGAACTGCAGCACCCTCAATTTTTCTCGATAAATAAATATATTTATTAATTTATTTATATTTGCTTGTAATATTTAATTTTATCATCAATAATCCAACTGTACAATTCTCTTATTTTGTATGAAAAATAATAAAAATCTATCTTGTAGTACTTAGGAGGACGAAGGACGCAAGCAGCACTGTATTTACCACAGTGTCATATTGCTACGCGCGCAAGCATATGCACATCATAGTGAGATGTGAGCTATTAGCATAATGCAGCACTGTCCATCACACAGTTCCACTGTTGTTCATATACAGTTCGCATCAGTAGTAGAGTGTAGTGCTTATCGTGTTTACTCCATCTCTTTAAATATTTGGACATTACAATTAAATCCTTTAATTGCAATGTCCAAAAATTGTAAATCCATTCCTTTAATTACAATTGAAGGAATGGATTTTATTTTTAAGTAATTTTGAATTATACTAAACTGTATAATTATATCGATAATAAACAATATTTTTTCATGAAACAAAACAAGAAGAATATATTTTATTTTTAAGTAATTTTGAATTATGCCAAACTGTAGAATTTTACCAATAATAAACAATATTTTTTCATGCTTAATTTTTTTTTAAATTTTTACCATAATTTTGATATTTTATCCAACACACGTATACACTGTACTTACAGTGTGTATGTATATTTCGAAAGTTGCAGCACCTCCCACGATTTCAAGCCGCCACTGGCAGGGATATTACAAATGATGGCAAAAGAGTTGCACCAATGAGAGTTGAAGGTATGTAGGATGAAAATAGCATGATCAGGATAGGCATCATTTGTAATTATTAAGTGAAAGTTTTAGACAACTGGCTTAAATTAGTTTGTAGCTGTGTAGACTTCAGAGTATAAAGGAAAATTTAGATGGATATGTATTGGTGGAATTCAGCTCAACGAGTACAGAGACAGGCAATCATTACGAGGGACATAGATCAGAAGGAGGCAAAGTAAAGTAGAGGGAAGAAAATGGAATTTTGTAGCTATTGAGGGAGAACACATGATAATTGAGAGTGCCGGATCTGTTGCATGCTTCAGGAATTTTGCTCATAACCAAAGATATAGTAGTGTTTCCTTATATCGACAACACCAAAGTTGGATTTCAAACCAGCATTTTCAAAGTGCAAACATATACTTGTTACATAATGCAAAGTACTCAAAGTGGTAGCTGTGGAAACAATTCTAGTTTTAACTGAAAAAGGAATTAATGTCCTCTCATAGCAACCTCCAGGACTAGATAAAACGAAGAGAAGATACAGTAAATACAGTCTTAAAATGAATGTATCCCAAATCGCTGGTAAATTAATGTAACCATACTTATCGAGGATAATGAAGTGCTTCATAGCCATGCGGATTCTAAAAATATTCTTTCATACTAGTAGTGACTTCTATGCTGTACATCAATTTTTTTTTTTTTTTTTCCATTTATACCTCTATGACAGGGTATCAAGAGCATTGTTTGCCAGTATTGAATCAAGATAACAAATGTTATTTTTATGGTCTTCAAGGCAAATGCTAACAGATACTATTCTCCATAGTAGGCTAATCTGGCCGTGTAGGATTCCATGAGAGGATGAGTTCCTTTTTCATTTACATTTCTGCAACTATAAGTATATGCTTGTTTTCTGAGATGCTGTGTCGAAATCCAGTCAAACATTAGTAAATTAATAAATAATATTTATAACCATATATAATAGAAAAGCTTAATGAAAATGGACCTGATCCTGTATAGCCAATCCAAAAGGGTACAAATTAATTGTTTATTTACTGATTAAAACTTAAAATTAGAAATAATACTAACAAGAAAACATAACCTGAAAATTCTTGAAGATAAAGATGATTGCCATATTTGTCAAAAGTTTAAGTACGTCAAAATTTTTTTTCTTATTCTTTATTTCTGAAATTAATGGAGTGGAAATTAGTATGAGACTGGAAAATGCTAAAGGTGAAGAACTAATTAATGTACATAGATGAACCAATAAATGTAAAATAATAGGAATAAAACACAAATTTAAAAAAAAAATGCTATGATTTAAAAAAGAGTACGAATTAAAAAAAAAAAGTCTAAGAACTAAAAAAAAATCCATTGTATACATGACATGCCACCAGTATGAATGACAGGGTGCTAGTTATTTCAGTAGATTTTTCAACAGAACACAGAGGGTAAAAACTAGCTAAGAACTTGCCACAGTGCTCATAAAATTAGACATTAACTGAAATTTGATGGGTTTGAGAATAAGAGGGAATAATTAATCTTCTTTAATTGCATGTGGGTGAGATTAGGTAGGATATAGACAGTTTTTTCACTTGGTTACAAAATAAAGTATTTTTGACAGGAAATTATATTCTTATTTAATCCTTTATCCAAGTGTAAGCAATGTTCTCTTGTCAAGTATGATTTAATTAGGTAGGATCTCTGCATGTTTATAACATGCAAAGGCTAAACATGCATGTTTAGCCTATTGGAACCACATGAAATTGGTTTTCAGAAATATTGCAATTCGTTTATTTTTTTCCTCTGATGCTGTTTATACCTTGAAGCAATACTATGAATAATCATCAATACTCCAGCTTTTCTTTATATCATAACCAAGATATTACCAGGTGTGTTGTGGTTAAGTTGTTGTTGAAGCTTGTGAGAACTAGGATCCAGAATTGGGTTGACAACAATGGTATTATCTTTGATGGATAGCATGGATTTGCTAAAGGGAGGTCATGTGTTAGTAATCTGCTTACTTATTACAATAAGGTGACTGCTTCCATGGACAAAGGAGAGGGATACACAGTAATATACTTTAGATTTTGCAAAGGCTTTTGATAGATTACTGCATGATAAGCTGATAGTCAAACCAGAGCAGATGGGGTTGGATATTAGATTAGTGCATTGTATTGGAGACTGGCTATCTGATAGGTATCAGCAAGTTGTTTATGGAGGAGCAATTTCCTGGAAAAGGAAGGTCACAAGTGGTGTGCCTCAGGGGTCTATTTATTATTATTATTATTATTATCAAACAAGACCTCATGGAGTCAAAGACTCATCTAGGAGGTCCTTTTATCTCACACACACATCTCATCATACCGTGTCTTAAACACATTCAAACTCCTTGCAGACACCACACTCTCAGGCAAGGCATTCCAATCACTCACAACTCTGCACGAAAAAAACCTGCCTCTCACTCCCCTACTCACACCCTCTTTATACAGTTTCCAGGTGACCTCTGGTTCTCCCCTGATCTCCCGCTATTCTCTGTAGAACTTCTCCACCATTGATCCTATAACAACCCCTTACCAACTTGTAGGTCTCTATCATATCTCCCCTCTTCCTTCTCTCCACTAGACTCTGCAAGTTACATCTTTTCAATCTTTCCTCATACTCGACATTCCAGAGGTCAGAAACTACCTTAGTCAGTCGCCTTTGGACCCTTTCCAACATCTCTTCATCCTTCTGAAAACCAGGTGACCAAATCTGGGCACAATAGTCCATGTGTGGACTAATCAAAGCCTTATACAATGGAACAAGAATCTCCCTACTTCTACACGTCAGTGTCCTCCGCATCATTCTCAGAAGTCTTTGTGTTGTCTTCACAATTTTGGCAATGTGTCCCCTAAATTTTAGATCCTTATCCACTATCACCCCCAGATCTCTTATTTCCTCTACTTCCAACAATATATTCTCACCAAGCATAAATTCTGCATCCCATCTTTGTTTTCCAAATTTTAAAACCTTACATTTTGCAACATTGAACTCACATCCCCATTTGCTTGCCCAATCACTCAATTTATTCAAGTCTTCTTGCAAGGCCACAACATCTTCACTACTCTTTATGGTTTGTCCCAACTTTGCATCATCTGCAAACAACTGAATATCTCCATCCAAGTCTTCGCCAATATCATTAATATACAAGTTAAATAGTAATGGCCCTAAAACAGATCCCTGAGGCACTCCACTAGTGACTTTCCTTTTCCTGGATATTGCACCCCCATACACAACTTGTTGATACCTATCAGATAGCCAGTCTCCAATCCAATGCACTAATCTAATATCCAACCCCATCTGCTCTAGTTTGACTGTCTACTTATCATGAGGTACTCTATCAAAAGCTTTTGCAAAATCCAAGTATATTACTATGTATCCTTCTCCTCTGTCCAAGGAAAAAACAGTCACTTTATTGTAATAAGTAAGTAGATTACTAAAACATGACCTCCCTTTAGCAAATCCATGCTGTCCATCAAAGATTATACCATTGTTGTCAACCCAACTCTGGATCCTAGTTCTCACAAGCTTCTCCAACAACTTAACCACAACACCTGACACACAGATAGGCCTATAGTTTGATGCTTGAGTTCGATCACCTCCTTTATGAAGTGGCACAATCTTGCCCTCCTTCCACTCTTTAGGGACTTGACCAAGTGCAAGACTCGTATTAAAAAAATATGTCAAGGCAGGTGTCAACTCTCTGGCACATTCCTTCAGAATACGCGGTGATATATTATCAAATCCCACAGCCTTATTTACATCTAGTTTACTCAACTCCCCAAACATCTCTTGCTCACTTACAGTCAGTCTCTCCTCCCCATCATCAACTGCTCTTAATCTCTCCATGAAGTCACATTCACAAGATTGAAAGATCTTTATGAACTGCTCATTAAGTATCTCCACCACACATTCTGCAACAGCTGTCTTTATACCATGTCCTCCAATCAATGTCATCCTTCCATAATCATTCTTTCTTTTGCTGGCTACATATCGAAAGAACTCCCTAGGATTCTTTTTGGCTTCATTAGCTAACTGCTGTTCATACCTCTCTTTAGCTACTCTCACCAACCAAGTCACCCTCCTTGCCTGGTCTTTGTAGACCTCATGAAATTGGTTACTTCCGCTTTTCTTATGCTGCCTCCACAATACCCTTTTTCTCTGTATTGCATGCTTAATCTCTTTATTCATCCATCTCACACCTACCTTATTTAACCTTCTCACCCATGGTATACATTTAGACATTGCATCTACTAAATATTTTTTGAAAATCCCCCAAGCTGCATTGATCTCTTTTCCAGCTAACTCCTCATTCCATGCTACACCTGCAAGCTGTCTCTTGAGCTCTTCATAATCACCCCCCCCCTTGTAGTTCCACATATACCCTTTTTTCACAGGGGTCCTTGCACTGCTGGCAACCACCCAAGTAATCACCTCATGGTCACTTTCACCAATTGGTGGATGATTTGATACCTCATTCATAATTACATCCTCCGGTGAGATGACCAAATCCAAGACCCTTAATCCTCTTGTGCCCTCTGTTACATACTGTCTGAGGTAGTTATCCCTCAAAAACTCAAGAAACTCATTTTCTTTACTTCCAGTTGCTATCTCTTCATTCCAGTCTATATTACCATAATTAAAATCCCATAATGATCACCCTTTTCTTATTTGCTTGGCTTATTTGACTATACATTTCACTATCACCACCATCCACATTACCAGGTCTATAACAACATCCCACCAAGTAATTGATTCTATTCACCTCTATCTCACACCATACTGCCTCAAAACCACTGGTCCCATTTCCCTCTTGCATCTCTACCTTGTATGGACATAACTCTTTCTCTATCATCAATAGCACTCCCCCTCCCTTTTTATCCCTTCTATCCTCACGAAACACATCATACCTTTCCATCTCTATTCCTGTCAGGATGTCATCCTCATCTAACCATGTCTCACTTATTCCAACAATCTCTGGGTGCACAGATGCAATTAGTGCAACCATTTCATCTGCCTTGTTTCTTATACTTCTAGCATTGGTATACAAACACAACAACTCATTTCTGGATCTACAGCTAGTTACACTGATACCACTCACTCGATGTGATCTCTCCATGCTGGACCGGGGCCATTTCCCTTTCTGCTTCTTCATTTTAGAAACCTTTGCAATTCCATCTGTTTCCTTTTGATCCCTGATCATCCCATTACTTTCCTGCCTACACACGCTCTCACCTCCTCTTGGAGCATCCACCTTTCTCACGATGTGTATCCCTGTCCACCCTGAGCCTCCCCGTTTCCCTGCTCCTCTTGCACACCCATTCTCTCATTTTCTATACTCATACCACTCACTTCCCCATTCATTTCCACTTCTTCAATCTCTCCTGCTCTTCCACATCACTCCCCTCTCGATCTGATTCATTCTCTCTATTCACTTCTCCACTTTCCAGCAGCAGTCTCTCCAAGCGACTCACACCATAACCACTCAAATGCAGTCCATCGCTCCCATACTGCTCACTTCGTCCCTCAAACTCATTCCACACATTAACAAACTGTACTCCCATCTCCTCACACATTTCAGCCAGAATATCATTCATAATCCTTGCTCTCCGCTTCATTTCACCACAATCATACCTAGGCAACACACTGACTACCCTTCCTGTCACACTATTCTCTTTTATCTTTCCAAGCAGTCTCCTGACATTCATTTTGACATGCTCTTTGTTCTCTCTCAAATCATTTGTACCAATTAATACAATTAACTCTTTTGCTCGTTCCCGCCTCCTATTCAATGCCTCAATCACTCTACTCATTTTACCGCCTGGAAAACATACCTTGTGCATTTTATCCTCTAGCAAACCTTTAATAATGGAGTTGCCATACAACGCCACTCGCTCATCTTTCGTTAACTCTTTCATGCCATCATGATTTATTTTAATAGTTTTGACCTGAATTCTCTTAATTTCATTCCGCATCCATTTCATTTCTTGCTTCATCCAATCCAATTCACCTTCCGAACCTCGTGACACATTCTCTCTATCATTAAATCTTTCTAACTTTCTAACTCTCGACCCCCTCTTCTCACTTTCCCTCTCATTCATCCTTCTTTGTTTCCGTACTTTCGGTCCAACATACGTCCAACTTTCACTATCATTCTTCTCACTTTCACTCTCACATATCTTTCTTTGTTTCCGTACTTTCGGACTAACATGCGTCCAACTTTCGCTATCATTCTTCTCACTTTTACTGTCATTCATCTTTCTTTGGTTCAGTACTTTCGTTCCAACATGCGTCCAACTTTCGGCATCATTCATTCTTTTTTCGCTATCATTCATTCTTTCGAATTTTTTACTTGCGATTTCTGCATCATGCCATTTCTACTTTCATTCGTTCTCTCAATTTCGTTTCTTTCCGCCTCACTTTCGTCCCTTTTAACATCTGTTACGGTTGTCAAATCGCTCTTTTTCTTTTTTCCTGATTTTTTAACATTTTTTTTCCTGTCAATCTCACCATCCTTCTCTTTCAAACGTGTACTCGCGACACAATCGGTACTAGTACTTTCTGTCATCAATTTCATATTCGCATTCATCCATTCCTCGTTCAGGTCACATTTCGCACACACCCTTCTTCCATCCGCACTAAACATCCACAAATCATTTATGTAATCGAAGGAATACATATAACAGACCTCACACTTAACGAAACGACTGAAATCTAAATTAAAATCATGAAATGACAATGCCGCCGCCATTTTTTTTTTTTTTTTCTCTGCAGGTCACTAGGTCTAATAATAACGATTTCGAATTTAGTTTAGGCAAGAAAAAAAACCCCACACTAATAATATCGGTAGCATACAACATTTACAGCCGCTCTTACTTAAACAATTACGCATATATACTTAATTATTCCTAGTAAAACTTATCTGAATCAGGAGCTCTTCAAAACACATCCGTAGCACGTGACCCACTAGCGCCCTCATTTTAGGGCCATTACTGTTTAACTTGTATATTAATGATATTGGCAAAGATTTTGATGGGGATATTCAGTTGTTTGGGAAGAACTATGAAGAGTAGAGATGTTATGACTCTACAAGAAGGCTTGAATAAATTGAGTGATTGGGCATGGGAATGGGTATGTGAGTTCAATGTTGCAAAATGTAAGGTTTTAAAATTTGGGAAACAAAGATGGGATGCACAATTTATGCTTATTGGGGATATGTTGTCAGAGGTAGAGGAAATAAGAGATCTTGGGGTGAGAGTGGATAAGGATCTGAAATTTAGGTGACACATTGTGAAAATTGTGAAGACAATACAAAAGGACGAAAAGGTGTTGGAAAGGTTCAGAGGTGACTGACTAAGGTAGTTTTTGATCTCTGGAATATTGAATATGAGGAAAGATTGAGAAGATGCAATTTACAGAGTCTAGTGGATAGGAGGAAGAGGGGAGATATGATAGAGACCTACAAGTTAGTAAGGGGTTGTTATAGGATCGATGTTGGAGAGGTTTACAGAAAACAGTTGGAGATCAGGGGAGAACCAGAGGTCATCCCTTGAAACTGTATAAAGAGGATGTGAGTAGGGGAGCGAGAAGCAGGTTTTTTGCATGGGGAGTTGTGAATGATCGGAATGCCTTGCCTGAAAGTGTGGCGTCTGCAGAGAATATTTGAGTGTGTTTAAAGCATGGTATGATGAGCTGTGTGTGTATCATAAAAGGACCTCCTAGATGAGTCTTTGACTTCATGGGGTCTTGGGTGATGATGATAATAATAATAATAATATCTGCTTTCTCTGCCCCTGCCACTCCCCCCCACCAGCTGGAAATAGTAATCACAGTTTTAACTTGATAAGTGGCCAAGTAAGTTTCCATTAAAAAGTGATGTATAACTGCTGAGTAGATAATCACATCTAACTTAGAAAGCAACTTAAAGTTCTGCTGTGACATCAAACTGCATTAGCAAGTGAATGATGCTATGTTGCCGGCCTGGTTGGCTGAGTGTGGAAATACTAGTGGTGGTGGTGGTGATGGCCGGTACACGGTGTTGGTGTAGTTGCGGTTAGTTGTAGTTGGTGGAGACAGATAGCTGTAGAGTAAGTGTCCTCTCTCGATGAGTCTTTGGACTCCCTGGAGGTCCAACAATAATAATAAATATATATATATATTAACAGTGCATGTCAAGTAATTGGAAAGTAGTCAAGAAGTGTTTGAAGAGAAACAATAATTGGATGGCATTCTCAGAGTTAGAAGGATAAATTACATGGAAGATGAATAGCTTCAATAAATGGAAGTTGCATAAAAAGGAAAAACGTTGTGAAAGAAATTATTATTATTATTATTTTTTGGTAACCTTCAAGGGATCAACAGACTTATCATGGGAGGCCCACTCAACCAGCAACATATCTATCATAATCAGCTCTGAAGTTATTTACACCACCTGCATTCATAGTGTACTCCAGCAATGCATTCCACTCACCAACAACTCTCCATACAAAAAATCTACTCCTTACACCCTTCTGCACCACATCTTTATACAACTTCTAGGGAAGGCCTCCCATTCTTCTCATCTTAACATTCACTTTTTTTATATAATTCCATATGTATTAATCTGATAGACTCCATTAACTAACTTGAAAAGTCTCTATCATATCTCCTCTTTTCCTCCTATCCATCAACCTCTATAATTCACATTTTCTCAAATGCTGTTCATAACCAACACTCCAGAGTCCTGTATCCCTTTGGTCATTTGTCTTTGGACCCTCTCTAGTGTTTCCACATCACAATGAAAACCAGATGAACAAATCTGAGCACAATAGTCCATATATGGTCTGACTAATGCCTTATAAAGAGGTACCACCACCACCACCACTTCCGTATTCCTACATGTCAATGTACTTTTTATCATAGCAGCAATACGATATGCAGTCTTTACAACACTTGTGATGTGCCCTCAGAACTTCAGTTCACTGTCTACCATCACTCCAAGATCCCAAATCTTATCCCCCTTCCTGAAACATATCTCCACCAGTAGACCGTGATTACTATTTCCAGCTTCTGAAATAGTAATAGCTCTTCTGAAATAGCTCTCCAACCAACAGATTGCAGAATCAGTCTGTTGGTTGGAGAGCTAAGACCCTGCCCACTCAGCCAACCAGGTTAGCAAAATGAAGCTAATGCAGAATCCTGCAGCATTATTTGAATAAATTAATATTACAATCAAACGATAATGCTTGTGATGTTGTCACCTTTATATTGCAAAAGTGTGAAGTTTTTCATGTTAGATAATGAGATAGCAAAAGTGTACATCATATTAATGGACTGTACTGCAAGAAATTGATGAAATGGATCTGGAAATAAAAGGAATAGATAGCTCAAGTTTTCAGACATATTGCAAAATAACCAAAGAATCACTTGATGTTGAAAGTACACTGTTGAGTAAGGATAAAGAAGTAATTGTTCTTCTTTATAAGGCCTTGATACAACTGCACATCTGGACCATTGTGCTTAGATTTGATCACTCGGATTGGAGGATGAGGAAGTGATGGGAAGAATTAAGTTCTGTGGAATGCTCCCTATGAGAACACATTAAAGAATTCTGGATTGAAGAATTTGACTCATCAGAAGAGATAGGATATGACAGAATCATGTTGAAGTGATCAAAAAACATGATGAATAACAGTGGAAATAATGTGCACCCTTGCCCCACATCTGATTTAACAGCAACCATCTTCTTGTACCTACTTCAATTCTAACTGCTGACCTGCAATTCAAGTAAAGACTAGGTATTGCTTGATATAATGTCCCATTTATACCACATAACTATAGCATTTTGAATAGCTTTCCTTTTTGCACCTTGTCATATGCCTTTTCAAGATTTACAAAACTTAAATATAGATGCTTGTTATTATTATTATTATCCAGGCCCATGGGGTCACAGACTCATCTAGGAGGTCCCTTTTATCATACACAGCTCATCATACCATGCCTTAAACACATTCAAATTCTCTGCAGACACCAAGCTCTCAGGCAATGCATTCCAATCATTAATAACCTCTTCATGCAAAAAATCTGCTTCTCACTCTCTTGCTCAAATCCTACTTGTATAGCTTCCAGAGATAACATGTTCTCCCTCCATCTTCCACCATTTTATGAAAAACCTCTTCAACATTAATCCTATAACAATCTCTTTCCAACTTGTACATCTATATCATATCAGCTCTCTTCCTCCTATCCACCAGACAGCAAATTGCATCGTCTCAACCTCTCTTTATATTCAACATTCTAGAGATCAGAAACTATTTTAGTCAATTGACTCTGGATCCTCTTCCACATCTCTTCATTCTTTTGAAAACCAGGTTACCAAATCTGTGCGCAGTTTTCCATATGCGGCCTAAACAGAGTCTGCCTCAGAATCTGATCCCTTATACAATGGAACCAGAATCTCCTTACTTCAGTGTCCTTATTCCTCACTTACCTTAGATTTCCATGATTTTTCAACTATTTGTCTTAAAGTGAAAATCTGATCACTACATCTCTAGTATCTCTATCTAAACATTTTCATGGAGACCTTTGAAGAAAAAGCCTTAAACTCTGTCCCACATAAACCCACTGTATGGCTATGTTATGTAGATAATGTGTTCTCCATTTAGCCACATGGCCTGGATACACTCAACATTTTCTTAACACGTCAAACAGTCATCATCCCAGGATCCAGTTTACCTTAGAAAAGGAAAACAACAACAGTTTCTCCTTCCTAGATCCTCTGATTACATGCCAGCCTGATCGATTCCGGCATTCTCCATTTACAGAAAATCACTCCCCCCCCCACCCACACACAGCAATATGGGATTATAAAAACCCTATATAACAGGGCAGAGTTAATCAGTTCTAATAGTAATAATCTTACCACTGAACTTGACCATTTTCTGAACACTTTCTTATCCAATCGCTACACCTCCCACAAAATATTAAAACCCTATAACTGTAATCCCTCCCCCTTCAAGATTCATAAAATCTATAACCATTATTTCATACATCCATGGTCACATTCAAAAAAGTAACAAAAAATCCCAAGGAAATACAACGTTACAAACCATATAAACCGTACATTCCTTAGACCTACTAGGTGTCTATCAGGTCCCTTGCAGTTAACTGTCTTACTAACCAAAATGGCAGGATGGCCAATATCAGAATTTCTGAGCAGATGGAGTATATCTGTTTTCACCATTACAGCCACTGTGGATTTGCTGACCATGCTTTGGACACTCACCACAGGATACGCTGGAAGAAGGACTCTATTGCACCACAGCAAATACAAATATGCGAGGCTATTCTTGGAATCTGCCTCAGTCTTGAGAAACTTCCAAACCTCAACAAATTTGGCTGTGTGGAACTGCCCTAAATTTGGGAACCACTCATCCTCAGATCTTCAGCTCAATGGCCAAGACCACCAACTTTAGCCCACTAGAGGTGCCATTTAGGACTCTATGCCTGACTTTGGTGGTGCCTTTCTTCAGCCTCATTTACCCACTGTTAGGCTTGCACATATCATTGTTCTGTGATCCCCCATGATGGCAATGTAACTTTGCCAAAATATATAGGAAATATTAAGTGAAGTTATTAAATTAATATTGAGTATACATTGTAATTTCTGGAAAAATAATAGTTACTGTGCGCCCACAGATGCGAGACCCTTCGACACTTCTGTGCATGTCAAAAAAAGGAGAATCCATTCTGATATTAGGGGTAATCAATGTGTTTTGTGGGATGAGTGTTTATTATTATATGTCAGAAAATTAGCTTTTCTTTTATGAAAATTCTAGTTCTTAATGTGGTAAATATTTTGCTTGTATAACAGTTGGAAAATTTATGTTCATCCTCCAGGGACCTCTGCAGGGAGAGGTCCCTGGAGGATGAACCATGCTGTGGAATGGCCAGTTTTCTGCAAGGACAAATAAAAATGCTCCTGAGAGCACAGCAGTCAATGTCAGTATTATTTAGGAGTAATGCAACATCTGTATATACCTGGCAGTATCAGAAAAGAACTGTTCCACAACAATTAGTTTCTGCTGTACAACAGTGCACCCGCTCACTGTATGCTGTGGATTTGAAGTCAATCTGTGTGATTGAACATCCCTCCTATTCATTAGATTTGGCTCCCGCAGACTTTTTTCCTTTTCCCAAAGATGAAGTGTGCCCTGAAGGGGGAGTGCTTCAGTAACATTTGGAAACATCCAATCTAGTGTGACCCAGAGACTGAAGGTTTCCATTCAGGACTTCCACCTTGCATTTTGAACACTTGTATGACAGATGTAAACATTGTGTGGAGTTGGAGGGAGATTATTTTAAATCTGTGTAATTGACAGTTCCCAATATAGTTCTTTATTTTGATATAATAATTGTTGTCTTATTACTTAATGGGCAAACTGTGTATATTACTAATGGATTTAATAGTAATAAGTTATTGATAGGATTTTATAGGACAGATGCAGAGGAAATTTTTCAATACATGAGAGGAAAGCAAACCATGAGTCCTTCCTGGAAGGTGATTAAAAGTATTGTTATCATGAATATGAGGGCTATACTTTTTTTGTTTGTTTGAGACTACAGTTAAAGTGGAAGATATGAATTTAACGCAAATGGACTTTTAACTATGTCCCTCTGATGAGTTTGATTTGAACAAGGTTAGCAGTTGCCAGAGGTATTATGAGTGTGAATGAGTTTAAAGAGAAGTGTCACAAGCATTGTGCAAATATATACAGGAGCAAACGAAATTAATCTGAACACTCACATTTAAAAAAACAAATTAATTTTTCAAGAAAATAAGTACAAAAATTAAACTCCAACTTTACCTAATAATTTATATATTCTCCTCTGTTCTTAATAAGTTCATTAATTCACTTAAGCATGGACTCTACCAATGTAAAACACATTTTTCTTATTTCTGCATCTTGAAACCATACTTGTATAATGGATTGTATTAAGTTATCCTTTGTATCACAATTTAGCTTTCCAAGTCACTTTTTCACTATGACCCACAAACTTTCTATTGGGTTAATGTCAGGAGAGTTATTACCTGGCCACTGAAGCAATTAGATGTTGTGATTTTTGAGAACTCTTTCACTTTTTTTGAAATGTGGCATGGAGTAAGATCCTGCACACTTCATCTGATGAGTTTAAAAAATAAAAAAAGAATGGAAGCTGACATCGGGACCGTAGCGGAAGAACTTCGGCAGGAGTTTGTGAAAATGAAAAATGACCTTCATCTTCTTCATGAGGAAGTGGAAGTGATCGGTAAGGAGATACTGGAAGTTAAAGCTGAGTTTAATGTGTTAAACAGAGAAATTAGGACTATAGAGATTACTTTAGCTGAAGTAACTAGAACAGGATTACATATGGGTGAGTCTTTGGTGAATGATTCAGTAATAAATAGTATGGGAGTGATTGGGAGTCAACATAATAAAACCACAAGTGGCCTAGAAGAAATGAGATGTAGTGAGAGTGGGGGGGGTAAGTAATAGAGAGTTGAGTAATGAAGCTGGGAGAGTCATGCTGAATAGTGTAGAGAATGAGTCCATGAGTGTGGACTTGAATGAAGTTAAGAGTGGTAAAATATATGGTGATTCTATGATTAAGGGTATGGAGAGTGGTATGCATGAGGAGTGCTTGGCTGATGGGACAATAGAAAGAGTGGCTTTAGCAATAAAGAGAGGGCATGAAGCAGACAAGATGATAGTTATGGTGGGTACGAATGACCTGAGAGGTAGTATAAATCGGGTAGGAAAAGATTTAAGAACATTATTAGATATTGTGAAGAGGAAAAGTGTCAATGGGAGAATAGTGTGTGTGCTGCCTCGTTTTGACAATTACGAGTTAAGTAGACGAGCAATGATAATGAATGACATGATGGCAAGAATGTGCAGAAAAAGAGGTCTGGAGTTTGTTGATGTTTGGAGTGTGTTTGAAGGAAAAAGGCAGTTGTAGGCCAGGGAGTACGGGGGGAGATATTGAATTCATGCATCAGCAACTTAGTGCAATGAGTGAAGGCTTAGTGATTATTATGGGGGATTTTAATTATGGTGATATCAATTGGAAGGAGGAAATATCACATAGCAAAAAGGAAATGGAGTTCATACATCTTCTACGAGATAATTACTTGAAACAGCACGTAACTGAAGGGACACGTGGTGTGAGAGTGTTGGACCTGGTTATTGGTTCAGAGGTTATATGCATAAGTAAGGTGTCCTCGTTACCTCCAGTTGGTGAAAGCGATCATGTGGTATTGACTTGGGAGGTTGCAAAATCTGTGGATTTTTCTATTAAGAAGGGGTATGTACGGAACTACAGGTTAGGCAATTATAACAAGCTTCGGAGTGAGCTTGCAGCCATCCCATGGCAGAACATATTGCAAGGGAAAGATGTTAGCAGTGCTTGGGATAAAATCAGCAGGTATCTGAGGAAAGCAATATCAGATTGTGTCCCCATGGTCAGGAGGTCAAACAAGGCAGGCATTAGATGGATGAGCAGTAGTATCAAGCTTGAACTGCAAAAAAAGAAAATGTTATGGAGAATTTACAAGGAGAAAGGCGATCAGGACACCCATGAGCAGTACAAGGCTCAAGCTAGGAAGGTTACCAGCATAGTAAGAAAAGCTAAATCAGATTATGAGAAGACCTTAGCCAAAGAGATCAAGGGTAATCCCAAAGAGTTCTTCCGCTATGTGGCAAGTAAGAGGAAGAATGACTTCGGAAGGATAACCTTAGTGGGTGCTGATGGTATTGAGGTGACAAAATCAGATGTAATAGTTGAGTTACTGAGTGATCACTTTTCAAAAATACCTATAGCAATACCTAATGTGAGAATTGAAGCTAAAGAATCAGAGGTATTAAATATATTGCAAAACTTAAATGCAAACACTGCGGTAGGCTTAGATGGAATATCAGCTCGGGTGTTGCGTGAATGTGCAAATGAATTGTCAACCCCTCTTACCTGGATATTTAATTTAAGTTTGAACTCTGGTATGGTCCCTAGGGAGTGGAAGTTAGGCAAAGTGGTTCCTTTGCATAAGGGTGGCTCTAAAACTGCGGTATTGAATTACAGACCAATCACCATCTCAGGAGTAGTGGTAAACGTATTGGAAAAGTTGGTTAAAGACAAAATTCAAGAATGGGTGGATCAGGATATGATACTCTATAGAGGCCAACATGGTTTTGTTAAAGGTAGATCCTGCCTTAGCAATCTATTAACTATTCATAATAGAATAACATCTGAGTTGGACAAAGGAACTGGCTACACAGTGGTACTTCTGGATTTTGCTAAGGCTTTTGACAGGATACCCCATAGAACACTGTTACGCAAATTGGAGCAGATGGGAATGGATATTAAATTGGTGATATGGATAGGAGAATGGCTCAGGGAGAGATACCATAAGGTGGTGTATGGAGGAGCCGAGTCCAGAATGAGGCAGGTAACCAGTGGTGTGCCTCAGGGCTCTGTGCTTGGGCCAATGTTGTTTAATTTGTATATAAATGATATAGGAAACGGCTTAAAGGGAGATATTCAGTTGTTTGCTGATGATGCAAAGTTGTGTAGTGCAATAAAAAATCAAGCTGATGTTGAAAGTTTGCAGGAGGATTTAAATAAGCTGGTAAAATGGGCAAAAGAAAATGGATGTCAGTTCAATGTGGAAAAGTGTAAAGTCATGCATTTTGGGATTAAAAGATTACCAGCTGTGTACTACATCGATGGAAAGGTACTCCAAGAGATTGATGAGGCTAGGGACTTAGGGGTATTGGTAGATAGGGAGATGAAGTTCAGAGGACACATTGCTAAGGTGTCTAAGATTGCACATAGGATTACTTGGTTGTTGAGGAACACACTGACATCCAGAGATAAAGAGGTTATTATTCCCCTTTATAAAGCATTGATACTTCCACATTTGGATTACTGTGCTCAGGTCTGGTCACCTGGATTCCTTGGAGTTGAGGAGGCTGTGGAGAGGGTTCAGAGAAGAGTGACCAAGTTGGTGAGTGATATAAAAAATGCTCCCTACATTGATAGATTGAGAGCTTGTGGATTGCAGAGATTGGTTGATAGGCGAAGAAGAGGGGATATGATAGAAACATTCAAATTACTAAAAGATTTTTATAGGATTGATGCAGGGGAAATGTTTCAGCTGTGTGATAGTAATGGAAGAACAAGAAGTCATCTCTGGAAATTAAAGAAGAGTGTGGTTAACAAAGGTGTCAGAACAAGGTTTTTTGCCTGGAGGGTGGTGAATGAGTGGAATTCATTGCCTGACGTAGTTGTGAGCTCTTCGTCTGTAAATGAATTCAAGAAGAGATATGACAGATATTGTTTTGCTAGTTTGGGTCTCCCGCGATGAGTCTACTGACTCCATGGAGATACCCGTAATAATAATAATAATAATAATAATGAGTTCTTTCTGGATCTGTGGGACCACTCTTTTCTCCTATATTTTTATGTATTTGTCACTTTTCATCATACCGTCAACAAGCACAAGTGATCCTGAACTCATGTAAAACAACCCCAGAACATCTTTTAGATGGGTGTTTAGGAGCTTGTTGAAGGTGAGTAGGAGAAATCTTCTCAGATGCTGATATGCTAACACAGGATACTCATTCTCCTTGGACAAAGAAATGACTATTATCTGAGAATATGACTTTTTTCCACTTCTCAGAGTCCGATCTTTGTACACTTTTTCCTTCTGGAACCCCATTTTCTGCATAGCCTTCATCAACAGTTGTTTCTTTTTTGGTCTGTGGGCAGTCCTCCCTGCTTCCAACAAGCTTCGATGGACTGTCATGTTAGAAACATTAATCCCACTAGCTGCCAAGTGTCTATTTAAGTCTACAGCTGACAATCTTGGATTCATTTTGCTTTTCCTAAATAGTAAATGATCTTGAGTAAGTGTAGTTTTCCTTTTTCACCCACATTTTCCTTTTCTATCAGGAGAAAATTTACCTGTCTCCTTAAACCTCTTTAAAATCACATTACCCATATCGTACCCATACCAACACCACACATGTTGACAATTTGTCTTTGAGTTGTGGATGTGTGCTGAGAAAGAGTACATATTTTTGAATGCCTTCCTGCATATGTATCCATTTTATAGCTATACACAATGAATAAGATACTACAAATGTCAACTTATTTACTCTATTAAAAATACAGAATACTATTAATAAACATTACAGAAACTGTTAAAGCATGCAGCACTCCACCAAAATAGTGGACTAAAACCAAAACCAAAATTATTGTGAACTGAAACAAAAACCAAACCAAACACTATGAAAATTTGTCCTGTTTGGATTAATTTGTTCACTACTGTGTGTGTGTGTGTATTATCACTCCAACATATGAGAGGCCGCAAAGGTTTTCAGTGAAACACTTTGTCAGGAAAATGCTGTTTCAGGAAATAGCATGATATGGAATAAAAGAAGAAGAGAAGAGGTTCAGTGGATTTCAGATTGGGACTGTAAAATTAAAATGGACAGATGCTGCTCATGTTTTTAACAAGCATAGTGGAAAATGGAGAATAGAAAAAAGAAGAAAATTAAAATTGATAGTTCTATGGAGAGGAACCTATGAAAGTACCTCTATAAGAGTTGAAAAGAGAGAATACTGCCAAAACAAACAGGCTGTCTGTGAGAGAATAGTTGAAGTGAATAACTGACTCATTGACTATCTTAGAGGAAATGGTTCAAGGGATGTTTGAGGACATTATCAGACTTGCATACCCAGGATTAGGAGGATAAATTAGAGGGGATTAAATGGATGAATAAAAGCTATGGGGGAAAGGAAAGTGTTGTGGAGGGGATATAAGGAGAAGTGTAATGTGCAACATATAAACATCACATAGTGAAATTTTGAATAATAGCTTAACACATTTATTGGCTCTCCTCTGCTATTTGTAATGGCATCTTCAGAATGTAAAAGATGACATATGTCACATGTTTACAATTCCAGTAGTCTCAGTCACGGCTATATATGTGAGTTCAAATAAGGAAATGATGTATATTATAATAATATATAACAAAGTGACAGTTTATGGTAATCACTTCCAAAACTTTGAGATTGCATATGGTCTAAATAATTCAGATTTGGATGAGTGGTGTTTCACAGGTTGCCTTGAAAATATTATTAAATTTGAACCTGATTTTTGTGAAGTATCTTTGTTTGCATAGAGCAGGGGTTCCCAACCCTATGCCCGCAGGCACCATGGTACCCGTCGACCAATTTGTGTGTGCCCGCCACTGTTCAACTGTGTGCCGTATAGTTTGAAATAATCATGCAACAATTCATGGCATGCTGTATGACGCATGCGTTAATGACACATGACGAGTATTAAACGCACACAATGTAAAGGTAGACGCGCATTCGAAGTTGTTCATTCCAGTTTAAGAACTGGAACATCATTATATACTCCTAATTATGAAGCACTGGCCAATGAAATGCAATGCCAAAGATCACACTAACTTACATATATATATATTTAAATTTTTATATAATGTAAACTTTTATGTAATAAAACATTGGATTATAATGTAAACTTTGTATGTATTCATTTAACAAATGAATTCAAAAAATTTGCATGAAAAAGTAGATGGTGCCCGTCGCCCTACCGGTATTTTAGAATGTGCTCTAGGAAACAAAAAGGTTGGGAACCCCTGGCATGGAGTATATAGAGTTCCACTGAACTCTAAGCTTAGTGTTGATGACATGGATGTGAGGGCAGATTCACTGGATTTTAAATATTTGATTAACCTTTGTGTTCTTTAATTCTAACCTTAGCTGATTGGCCAATTTCTCCAGAGTAATACTGATTGCAGAAGTCAGGCACCTGATAAACACTGTGTAAGGAAAAAGGAAGCAGCAACATTAAATTATTAATTAAAATTTGAATTATGACTAGCTAGGAACACTGAGATTTATCCAAAAGGCTTTTACAGATATGTAAAAAAAGTAATAAGAATAATATAAATTAATTAAGCATAATCAGTTAATCTAAAGCAATTTTGAATGGTTCACCTGTAAATTGCAGAAGAAAATTTTTAAAGTATTTTGAAGTGTATATGTGAATACTAGTCATTTAAAAGAGGAAATGCTGCTGGAGGGTCAAGATTTAACTAATTACAATTCAGGTGAAAGAAATTATTGATATTTTAAAAATATTTGGCAGTTGATGAGGTTGAATTTATAGCAGTTCAAATAATAATTTGTTTAAAATTCCTTTATTGAATTCCTAGTGGTCTAAGTAATAACTTGTACAGTAGTACAACAACCTCATGATCTCTGCTTGTCAGTACATCCTTACCATTGCAGCAATGCACTTTGTAGTCATTGCAACATTTGCAATATGCATTCTGAACATTAGGTCTCTGTGGATCATCACCCTCAGAATCTGAATCTCATCCATCTCCTAAATAAACAGTACCATCAATTTGATTCCCAGCCTGCACTTTTGCACTCCAAAGGGCAGTATCTTGTACTTGTTAACATTAAAATGTAACCCCATTTATTCATCCATGCTAAAAACCCTACTTTAAGATCCTTGAAGGAACTTAGCATCAACATCCTGATATGATTGCCAGCCAGGTTGGCCTAGTGGTTAGCGTATCCGCTCTCCAGCCAAAAGACTGTGGGTTCAAATCCCATCATGGGCATGGATGTTTGTGCTTGTCTGTGGAAATACTAGTGGCGGTTGGTGGTAGATGGCATTGGTGTAGTTGCGGTCAGTTGGTGGATTGAGTGGTTGAGACAGAGTTTGTAGAGCAGGTGCCCTCCCTCGATGAGTCTTTGGACTCCCTAGAGGTGTCAAAAAAAAAATAATAATAATAATGCTTTCCAAATTATCATCAGAAAGCAACTAAATAATCCTAACTTCAGGTTGGAGTTAGCATACTCTCCAGCCAAACAGCAATTGTGAGTTTGAATCCTACTGTAGGTATAGATGTTTTAATCATCTTTAGGTCTGCGCAGTTAGCCTAGTGGCTGTGCACTTCGCAACCATATGCCTGGGGAAGGAGTGTCTTAGGTTCGATTCCCATCAGAGACGTGAGGCGCTGAAGGATCTTCCTCTGCCATAACCAAGTTAGCCAGTCTTGGGCGTGGACAGCAGGTTTTTTTCCCCCCAGTTTATCCTAGGGGTTTTCATCCCACAAACAGGCACACAGTACCCCGTGAACATACAGGATACATCTGTCTTGATTCACTGCCCAGTAAACATTCATGGCTCAGCCATGAGTGACCAACAGTCCATTAAGTATTACTGGAGAGAGAAAGAAGAATCATCTTTAGATGGTTGATGAATTTCATCACTCAGTGTGAAACCACCAGCTTGCTTATTGCAAGCCTAAAGTGGTTTGAAAGAGTTCCACATTTAGTATGTATCTAGAGCAGAGTTTCTGTATTATGTAAAACATGAATAAAAATAAATAAAAATACAAAAAAAAATATATAAAATTAATAAAAAATAGAAAATATCTTAGCCCAAGCACAGCACTATATCCTATATGTTTACAACTTTTCATTGATGAGAGTGACATAAAAAAAATTATGCAGTGGAGAGCCCAAGAACAAAACCCGATGGCATGCCACTGGTTACCTTCCTTTTCTGGGATGCTGCCTCCATATATAACTGTGACATTCTGCTCCAGGAGGTGTCTGTGTTTTACATCCCATAAGATGAGTAAACTAGCCATAGAATACATAACATAGACAGACATATGTACATATTAGCTGGTCTATCAAAGCATTAATCAAGATAGACATTATTTAACAGTTTTTTTTGTGGTGATTGTAAAATGTTATGATTATCACTACCTGATTTTGTAGAGAAATATTGGGTGGATTACAGAGAGCGGGGAAGGGGGTTTTCAGTGCTTTAAATAAACACTGAAAAAGCAGTTCTCATTTTTTTCAGTGTTTATTTTTTTTTCTCTTATTGAAATAATAATAATAATAATAATAATAATAATAATAATAATAATAATAATAATAATAATCTTTATTCATATTTAAAAGTTCATATTGTGTTTAGTTTAGGTAGAGGAAAGATGGAAACTTATAAATTACTAAAGGGATTCTATAAGATTCACAAAAAAGAAATTTTTCAATACATGATGAGTAGGGAGAGAACAAGGTCACCCTGGAAGTTGCTTAAGAGTGTGGTTACTAAGAGTATGCACACTATATTTGGACTAGATTTTTTGCTTATAGAGTGGTGAATGAGTGGAATGAATTGCCAGAAGTAGTTTATAGCATTCCGATAGTGTGTGAGTTTATCTAAGGAGAGATATAATAGGTATTGTTTGAATAATGGTGAGCATGGGTCATCCATGATGAGGCACCTCCATAGCTCAGCCAGTTTTACCAATTCCCTTTGGTTGGAAAGACCTGAGTTCAAATCCCATCTAGGATGTGAAGAACCTTTATTAGGGCATTCCAACTAAAGGTGAGTTAGCTGGTCTGATATGGAAATGACAGGATTTTACCTCCCAGAAACTCAGATTTTTCATCCAGGCAGACCAGTCATCCAGTGGTGGCTTGAAATCGTGGGGGGGTGCTGCAACTTTCGAAATATACATAGAGACTGTAAGTACAGTGTATACGTGTTTGGATAAAATATCAAAATTACGGTAAAAATTTTTAAAAAATTAAACATGAAAATATGTTGTTTATTATCGATAAAATTATACAGTTTAGTATAATTCAAAATTACTTAAAAATAAAATCCATTCCTTTAATTGTAATTAAAGGAATGGATTTAAAATTTTTGGACATTACAATTAAATCCTTTAATTGTAATGTCCAAATATTTAAAGAGATGGAGTAAACACGATGAGCACTACAAACACTCTACTACTGGTGCAAACTGCATATAAACAACAGTGGAACTGCGAGATGGACAGTGCCACATTATGCTAATAACTCGCATCTCACCATAACGTGCATATGCTTGCACGCGTAGCAATATGACACTATGGTAAACACAGTACTGCTAGTGTCCTTCACCCTCCTAAGTGTTCAAGAAGCAGTTTTATTATTTTTTACACAAAATAAGAGAATTGTATACGATTGTTGATGATAAAATTAAATATTACAAGCAAATATAAATAAATTAATAAATTTATTTATATATCGAGAAAAATTGGGGGCACAGTTCCGCAGTGCCTATGCACAACCCACCCTGCAGTCATCAGAACACATGCAATTAACAGACATTCACCATCTGTCCAAAAAGAAACCGAACTTTTTGAAAATAGAAGAAACTAGTGGCGTTACCTGTTGTATCTTTTTGTTGTCGAAAGCGGCAACCTTCATTAGTGTTGTGTCAACTGTTTATGACATTTGTTTCATTAGAAGCCGAGTTATAGTGCCAAGAGTGACAGTGTGTTTTGATGAACGATCGGTCGTCACGATATTCATGCCATACGCGACAAATTCTCGCTATCAATCGCTTCAAAACTTCGAGATAAAACACATTATTGACCGTTTGGCCAGGCGGAACGAATTCTTTGTGGATAATGCCCTTGGAATCGTAGAAACAAATCATCATTGTCTTTACTTTTGACTTCTCCAAGCGACTCTTTTTCGGATGCCCCTCTTCTGGTGGTCTCCACTCAGCACTCTGACGCTTTGATATGGGCTCATACTCAAAACGTAACGATCGTTTCAAGGAAGTTTGAGTCTTCGTGCGGTTTTAATGAGGTCCTTGCAGTGTTCAATTCGATACATTTTTTGGTCGTCGGTCAAATTGTGAGGAACAAATCGCGAATTCAATTCACAAAGGCCCAAACTCTCGGTCAATTCATCTTCAATCAATCAATCTCACAGACGATTTCGGGTTTTCTTTGATGAAATTACACACTTTTTTTAGATGTTAACTTCGCTCAGTTTAGTTTTTGGATGGCTTGGCTTTCATCCTCTTCACGCATCTCACGACCACTTTGAAATCGCTTAAACCACTCGTACACTTGAGTACGGGATAAGCATTCATCACCGTATGCTTTTTGAAGCATTTTTATGCATTTCAGTAAAACGTTTACCAAGTTTAACACAAAAGTCAATCGCTGGTCTCTGTTTGAAACTCATTCTGCTGGCCGAGTGGTCAGCATATCCGCTCGCCAGCCAAAAGGCTGCGGGTTCGAATCTCTGCGTGGGCATGGATGTTTGTGATTGTCTGTGAAAATACTAGTGGTGGTAGTCAGCAGTAGATGGCATTGGTGTTAGATGATGAAGATTGGTGGAGTAGTGAGACAAAGCATTGTAGAGTAGATGCCCTACCTCAATGAGTTTTTGGACTCCCTGGAGGTGTGATGTAATAATAATAATAATAATTTTCTGACCGCTTGTCAAAAGACACTGTCACTCTTGGCATAACTCAGCTTCTAATGAAACAAATGTCATAAACAGTTGACACAACACTAATGAAGGTTGCCGCTTTCAACAACAAAAAGATACAACAGGTGGCACCACTAGTTTCTTCTATTTTTGAAAAGTTCAGTTTCTTTTTGGACAGAGGGTGTAATACACTGGTCTCGTGGCATGAATTGCCTCAGCTATAAATCCAAATCGATCAATCTGCAATGGGTCTTTTGACTCCATATTAATAAGTATATTTTCAAATTCTCAACCTCTGTTTTAGTTTTCCTCTTCCAGTTTTGAGCCTTTGGTTCAAACCATGAAGTCATCACATTGAGAGCTAGATAACTAGTTATTCACAGACTCAATCATAAATAATTTACTATATATTTTAATACTTTTGAGATAGTTTTTTTTTTCCATTTGACCATTTCTCCAATCATCTTTCTGATACAGTAAATATAGCTAAATTATCATGTTAGTATTTTGTAAATCATTTGCAAAATTTACAAATATCACAAAATATACATTACCATTTTCCAGAACAGTTGTCAACCTGTTATAATATGTGAGCAAATTTTGAACAAACAAACAAACCTTATTCTGACAAATGACATTGATATTTGTGTCTATTTAATTCCACATAAGTTTTAATTTCCATCTTGAATTTTATAGATAATCATGATAGTCAATGAGGAGACAAGGATATTAACTTCATGAAAATCTTAACCACTAAAACCAATAAAAGGCAAGCAGACAAATATAAACAAACTAGTAATTTGACATCTCTGTTTTGTCAGCTATACAGACATATGATTCAATATTGAGAACATATAAAATCTCATATGATATCTACCAGTTTAAAGATAACATATTCTATAAATGATTTTGGAAGTTTTTTCCCACTTGGTTAGACTATAATAAATTTAGTTTAATCCTTTATCCAAGTGTAAGCAAACAAAGTTTGCACCTGAAGTATCTTCAGGACTGAGGCAATTCGTGGTAAAGGTGGACCAAGCTCTCGTCACTACTTGTCTTAGTATCTCCCATAATGCAAAGCACATCTCCTTGCAGACATGTATAATGCTATGCATTAAGGGAAGAGTCACTGCCCAGACTGGTTTCGATCTTTATTGTGGTCTCATCAGTGGGAGCCAGACCCAGAGTGGCGATACTAAGGTGGAAGTAATGGAGAAGTCATATTTACCTATATGAGCTGCCAAACGGTGTCTCACCTTATTATTAAATTACTCGCCACAAACAAAGTTTGCCCTGAGTCATTTCTCACCGAGAATCATTTCGCTCTGAGTCCGAGGAGGTGTGCTTTGCATTATGGGAGATACTAAGACAAGTAATGATGAGAGCTTGGTCCACCTTTACCATGAGTTGCCTCAGTCCTGAAGATACTTCTGGCGCAAACTTTGTTTGCCTACACTTGGATAAAGGATTAAACTAAATTTACTATTAATGATTTATTTATTGTTTCTGTTTTTCTGGGTTGATAAGCAAAAATGTTTGCTTTAAGTTTGAATAATGAATGTATAAAACTTTATAAAAAATATAACAATGTTTGCAAATTAGTTTTTCTAATAATATTAAAAATAATAAATAGAAATATTGTTTAAATCCCATACAGTCCCTGACTGACATTACAGTTAAGGAGCATGAGTGTGCGACCTTTGAATGCCATGTTGAAGGCATGCCAATCCCTTCCATTCGATGGTTTCGAGATCATGTCCAGATATTTGCATCTGCCGATTATCAGATTACTTATGATGATGGAAAATGCCAATTAACCATACCTGAAGCATATCCAGAGGATGCAGGAAAATATACCTGTACTGCAACTAATATTGGAGGTAGCAAAGCCACTTCAGGATACTTAAAGATTGAACCATCAGGTAAGATTATATTATATAAATAATGACTGCAGTATTTAATTCAGTCATTTCGTGAGTTATCAAGAAATGACTTCAGGAATTCTAAAGCACAGCATGTTGTCATAGTTGCACTATTTTCATATTCTATGTGTTATCTCTGACTTTGCTTCTCTTGGAGACTTGGAATATTGGATGATGCAGATTGCTCTGGCAAGTTGATTTATATTTTGCAACAATCATGTTGTCATGATCTGTGCATTTTCCTTGAAAATATGTAAGCAGTGTCTTAGTTTTGCGTATTTGTTTATTAGTTACAAATATTAATTAGATCATAAAGGATAAAATTTGTGGCTGTAATATATGAAGAACAGATTGCAGTGAAACAGAGAATATTCTTATTGTTATTATCTGAACATTGTCTCCATGGAGTTCCATCACTCATCATGAGAGACCACACTTACCTAACATACACTCCTTAAGCTCATTCCCCCACCGTTTACTCACAACTACCCTTGGGGACCCATTCCACGCATTAATAAATGAGGAATGGGTCCTCTTCAAACAACTCTTCAAGCAAAATATGTAGTCCTCCCTTATTAATCACATTCTTATTTAATTTCCAATGGAAACTCTTTCTTTTCTTCCCTTCTGCCAAGAAAAAAATCTTTTCTATGTCTGTCATATAAAACCTGCTTAGTTGGTTTTACAGAATAGACTTATATTACTCTTTTAAAACTTATATTGTGATGTCATATTCACTCTTTTCCACCTATCAGTAAAATTTTGCAACCTACAAACTTTAAATCCATTTTTATAGTAACATTCCTTAGACTTGTCAACATCTTGCATCTCTGAACTTTTTACACCACTTCCTGACCTAAAACTCCAGACAAGCAAAACCAGGTGTATTCATATCAAAGTTTTGTAAAGAGAATCAATAACTTAATTATTCCTTCTTTTCAGTGCATTGTTTTAATATCCCTATGATTCTATGCACCATTTTGCCCATTTCTGCAATGTTTACCATCCATCCCTAAATCCCTAGCATCATCAATTTCTTGTAGTGTACTCCCATCCCATTACAAAACAAAACATAATCTATTTAGCCTAAACCTTGGATTTCACCAGCTTGAAATGATAGCTTATCCTTTACCCAAAATGTTAGTCTATTGGATCTCTATCATGTTTATTTATTGTTGTCCTCCCCAATTTAGCTGTGTCAGCAAACAACTAGATCATAGTTATGACACATCAAATCATAGTCATTATCATTAGTATACAAAATAAGCAGTAGTCCAATAGTGAAACCCTGTGAACACATCAATAGTCATGTGTCTTCTTCTGGATTCTGTGCTATCATATGCTACTCTTTGATACCAATCTCTGTCAACCACCTTATTCATCACCACCTTATTTTACTAGCTTCACATGCACCCTGATATCCAGCAATATAATGATGTAATTCTTTCCTCTATCCAGCTCACCTGCACCTTTTATTATAAAAATATAGTAAAGGGAAAAACCTCTCTTTCACAAAATTATGTATTTTCCATAAGGTTTCATTTCCCTGTTCACTCATTTCTAACTTCTGGCCTTAACAAATTTTTCCAAAATCTGAACTTCTGCTCTTGAGTCACTGACACATATAATTTGTTAAATTTCTTTCAGCCTATTTTACATAATGTAACGATCTTGCCTTCTTCTGTTCCCTTATTAATGTACCACTGCTGAGATCTGGACCTATTAAGAGAAACATAAATGACCAGTAGAGAGGCTATACCAATTCTCTTGCGCTATTTCATAATAGTGAAAATATCGACACGAAGATACTCTGTGTACTCTTATGGCAGTATTTGCAGTATGACCTAGTAGAGCTGCTCATATCAGTTGCCACATGATCCTTATCTGGATGATATACCTGATAAAATGATCACTTACTAATTTAACTATTTCTTCTTCTTTTATCACCTTTTTGGTCAGTTGCTATTAAAGCAATCTTTCTATAATTCTTCTGTCTTTCACAGGCCACATAAAAGAACTCTTTACGATTTCCTTTAGTATGCATAACTAATCTCCTCTCTTAATCTCTGATTTTGACTTCCTTACCATGCTGATAACTCTTTTTGTTTGTACTTTTTCATGAGCTTGATCCCTATATTTTTCCATATATTATTATATTTATTATACTATGATTCAGGCCTCCATGAAGTCACAAGACTCATCACGGAACAGCCACCCTAGAAAACACAAAGTTTATCATACCACTCCTTGAACTCATTGACCCTTCATGCTTTCACAACTCTATCAGGCAGTGTATTCCATGCAAGGAAACTACTCCTCACCCTCTTACCCACAACTTCCTTTCGTAACTTCCAGTGATCATCCCTTGTCCTCATTTCTTCCCCATGTTTGACCAAATGAAACAACTCCCCAATGTCAACCCTGTAACTACCTCTCAACAGAAGGATCACCTCTCCTTCTTCTATCTACAAAACTCTGTAGTTCACATTCCCTCAGTGTATCTTCATAACTAAGATTGTACAGTCCTAATACCATCTTTGTTATTTGACTCTGCACTATTTCCGTGGTTAATTTATCCCCTTCAAATCCTGGGAACTAAATTTGAGCACAAATAGTTCAGGGTATAGTCTGATCAATGCTTTATACAATGGAATGACAACTATTTTATCTTTGCAGGTCAGCGTTCTTCTCAGTATTGCAGCAGTCCTCTGGGTTACCTTCATCATTTTTGCAGTATGTTCCCTGAATTTCAGGTTTCTATCAATCATCATCCCCAGATCCCTTGTGTCTCCTACTCCCCCCAGTACAGTTCCTCCAATAGAGTATGCAACTTCCCATGGATGTATCCCAAACTTCAACACTACATTTATCTGAATTAAACTGATACCTCCCATTCATTATCCCATCTTTCCAGTTTGTTCAAATCTGCTTGCAAGGCCCACATCTGCACTATTACTAATAACCCTTCCTGGCTTCACACCATCTGCAAAAATTAATATCCTCCCTGCAGTATCATTGATATAAAGGTTAAACAATACAGGTCCCAGTACTGAGCCCTGTGGGACCCCCACTTGTAACTTCTGCCTCCTTGATACTGCTCCCTCATGCATAACTCTCTGATGCTATCAGACAGCTAACCCCGAATCATTAACCTGACACCTAAACCCATTTGCTGCAACTTAAATATCAGCTTATCATGTGGTACCCTGTCAAATAACTTTGAAAAATCCAAAAAAATGGCAGAATATGCCTTTCCCTCATCAACCACTCTTGTCATTTTATTATAAAAGGCAGTCATATTACTAAAGCAAGAGTTCCCCTTAACAAATCCATGTTGACTCTCTCACAGATAACATTACCCTCATCCAGGGCCATTGCCAGAGTAGATCGTGCCCTGAGGCAAACAATTAAATATTGCCCCTGATGGATTACAAGACAAAAATATAAGAAAATCTCCAATTGCTATTTTGTTTTTATTACAAAAGAAACATTAATGCAAAATGATTACATAATAATATTAATTAAATGTTTGCTCTATGGGGATATCACACAATAAAACTGTTTATGAGCTCTTCTAAATTTAAATTATAAGCTATGTCCACCTCTATCGATATAGTTGCTAGACCAACCAATCTTTCTTGGGTCATTGCTGTTCGCAAATAATTTTTAATCAGTTTAAGTTTGGCAAAACTTATTTCCACTAACAGGAATTGTTAGCAGTGACGGCTCCTACCACAATATGGCTGAACAAGCGCCCTTATTAAGCCACGCCATGAGGCAGGCTGCCTCTATGCTACACCCTTTTAACGGTACTGCCCGAAGCTGTATATATATATGGTCCCTCACTAATTTCTCCAAGATCTTAACAATTACTGGTGAAACTCAAACTGGTCTATACACTTCTAGTCTTCTACCACCCTTATGCAATGGCACTATCTTATCCTCCCACTCCTTGGGTACCTTTCCCTTGGCCAGACTTTCATTGAAAAGCCAGGTAAAAATGGAACTGTCAGTTCTTTAGCACAGTCTCTCAAAACCCATGATGAAATTCCATCCAGTCCCACTGCTTTATTGACATCCTGAGTACTCAGTATTTGAAACATACTCTCTTCTTGCGCTTCTAAACCTCAAACCTGCCTTATCCCTCTCGTATTAAAACCTACAACTACAACAAAATGAAATACCCCAATAAAGTATTCATTGAACATTTTCATTATGGTCCTTTGCATCAGTTACTCTATTCCCATTTTTATCTAACAAAGTCATTCTTCCACAATCATTTCTCCTCCTACTGGCCACATAGCAAAAAAAATTCCTTAGGATTTTCTTTGGATCTCAGAGCCAATCTCTTCTCATATTCCAATTTTTCTTGCTTGCTATAATATATTTTTTTATCTCCTGTTTAATAATACTGTTCATCCATTTAACCCCAACTGACTTATCATCCCGACTCTAGATGATAAGTCAAGTGGGAGTTATACTAGAGTTTAGAAAACAATGTAAGGATTTTAGTTCTCCATACATTGATGTCTTATCAGTATTGCATTCCTTACTATGTTATCAGTTAATTGTAATGGTAAATTTTTACATAATTGCAGTAGTTCACATTCATCATAATTCTTCAAATGAATCATCTAGAAAAGGCTATGATATTGTTATATTCCAGCATAGACTGAATATAACAATTAGAAATTGATTTTGAAATTTAGTTTTGGACTACAGATGGTGAATTTTGGAATATGCAATCAAAAGAAGTCTTATCCCTCATTTTTCAAATACAGGAATACCTCAGTCATACAACATGTTCGATTCCAGACTATTGCCATATAGCAAATCACTGTTTTGTTATTTATTAATTTTTTTTATTGTTGGTGTTGTTGGCATTGTTTTTTTAAGGTGAGATATTACTCTATTTTATATGTGGAAAACAGTTGCATCAGTGTGAGGATCAATTCACATTAGTCAAGAAAGAAATGTTAGCATCAGTGTCGAGAGACTCACAATTTATTTATCTTTCATTATAGACACATGTAATAGTTTAATAATGTTTTTAACTAGTCATATACGTGTGTAAATGATGTAAATCTCAGATAATAATAAATAATAAAGAAAGGTTTACATCAAATATACAAACGAAAATTTTAGAATAATTTTTGCAAAAGAAAAAGTTATTCTGAACAGCATGGCTTTAATAAAAACAACAACCAGTTTGGTAATCATTCTATACAATTAAAAGTTTTCCATTTCAGCAATAAGATTGTCACATTTATGGATTACTATAGTATTAACTAGTTAGCACTGTTATATCTTTGGTTAAGCCTAGCCTGTGGCCTCTCTGATGCATCATCATCATCATCACTAAATTTAATAATTTTAATCTTAGTATCTTATGTCTTCTTTACACTGGAGCAACAGCACCCTTACTTTGAATTTTATCTGCTATTATTAGCAGCAATAAAATAAAATAACAGTTATAGACAGTTTATAATTCTTAGTAACACCATAACACAGAGATGTAGCAAGCAATGATGTTGTAAACAGTTCACAAAAACTACACATCAGTTGATTCAGAGTAGTGTCATGCCACTGAAATTGTCATATGAGTGAATTTTATATATGAGTTATGATCAAGGCATTGATCATAACTGAAAGCCTTCATATAAGCAGATCATCATAAAGTGGCGCATCGTATGATGGAGTACTACTGTATTTTCTACATGGAAGATGATGGATCATGACATTAGTCAAGAAAGAAAAGTTAGCATCAGTGTCAAGAAACTCACAATTTTTTAGCATCCATAATATATTTTTCATAAACATCATTATTTAACTTTTCGAAAATAAAGAGCCAAAAGGCTTCAGTTTGGTGATGCAAATTTATATCAATCAAGTGGATATTAAATCCAGCATTATTCAAATCCGAATGTAGAAACTATGAAAGTTTTGTACGAAATTTCACCAGAGAGCTTATAGGAATACACTCGCCAGCATTTACGAGTTGCCCTAGCGCGGACCTTATAGAAAACATGATGCTCACCCAAGCATCCATATATTCACCTTCTATTGGTCCATTTTGATAAGGTTTCACTGGCCTGACTGCTGTTTCAAACTGCTTGGTTCTCCTCAGAGACCAGGCAGAAACCTTAAGAGAGCAAGATGCTGGATTTAATATCCACTTCATTTATATAATTTTGCATCGCCGAACTGAAGCCTTTCTATTATGCTGTTATTCTATTAAGCCTTTCTATTTCGTAAATGCTGGCTCTTTATTTTAGTAAATACTTTATGTACCAACTGAGAGTTCGCTTACAAAAAATACACCTCTCCGAAACTTTGAGTTCCTTAGTACTGAATGAGATTTTGCTCTCTTAAGGTTTCTACCTGGTCTCTGAGGAGAGCCAAGCAGTTTGAAACGGCTGTCAGGCCAGTAAAACCTTATGAAAATGGACCAATAGGAGGCGAATATATGGACGCTTGGGCAAGCGATCATGTTTTCTATAAGGTCCACGCTAGGGCAACTCATAAAAGCCGACGAGTGTATTCCATAAGCTCTCTGGTCAAATTTTGTGTGAAACTTTCATAGTTTCTGCATTCGGCTTTGAAATAATGCTGGATTTAATATCCACTTGATTTATATAATCATTATTTAATTTTTGCTTGAAGAATTTCTTAATCCATTTTATACTTTCAAGGTCGTTGAAAGTATGCACATTGAATTTTAGATCCTGTATCATTTTGGTAACAGTTTCAAAAAGAGCATTGCATACTACCACTAACTAAGCGTTCAGTGACGTTTTGTTAATATGCAAAGAATTTGAAGCTTTCAAATTTATTATAATTATTATTGCACTCTCTCTATAGGGTCAGCAGACTCATCTTGGGAGGCTAATTTAACTGACAACATATTTATTATTAATATTAATTTTACTCTAACCACTCGGCCAGCCAGGCTGGCCGAGTGGTTAGCATGTCCGCTCTCCAGTCAAGAGGCTGCAGGCTCGAATCCTGCCACGGGCATGGATGTTTGTGATTGTCTGTGGAAATACTAGTAGTGGTGGTCGGCAGTAGATGGCATTGGTGTAGTTGCGGTCAGTTGGTTGATTGTGAGTGGTGATGGAAGCAGAGTTGTAGAGTGAATGCCTTCCCTCGATGAGGCTTTGGACTCCCTGTAGGTGACAAATAGTAATAAAAAATAAAAATATTTATCATAAAGAATCTTAAAATCCTTAACACTCCCCTTGCATTAACAACATATTCTGATAATATGTTCCATTCACTGACAATTCTCCATGTAAAAAATCTACTCCTCACACCCCTCTTTACCACATTCTTACAAAACGTTCAGGGATGGCCTCTGGTTCTCTCCTCTTGTCTTCTACTCCTTTTACAATTTTATCTGTATTAATCTGATAAAATATTCTCACTAACTTAAATGTCTCTATCATATCATCTGTTTTCCTCCTATCCGCCAAACTTTGCAACCTCTCTCCAAAGTCAGAATTCTAAAGTCCTCATATTGTTTTAGTCATTTGTCTCTGGACCCTGTCCATTGTTTCCACATCACACTGAAAACCAGGTGACTAAATTTGGGCACAATAGTCCAAGTCTGGTCTGGCCAGTGTATTATACAGTGGCAGAACTATTTCCTTATCCCTACTTGTTAGAGTACTTCTTATCATTACTATTATGACAGGCGACTCCAGGGAGTCCTTAGACTCATCGAGGAAGGCTGTAAACATCATATCCACACAACTATACGACATTCTCACAGTATCTATCATACCTTGCCTTGAACTCACTCACTGTCATCTCAAAAATACCCACAACAGACTCTTGCAGCTTATTCCACTCATTTACCACTCTAAAAGTAAAGAACCCAGCTCTAACACCCCTCCTAACCACACTCTTGCCCAGCTTCCAAAGGTGTCCCCAAGTTCTCCCACCACCAGTCCTGATCTCAAAAAGATCCTCTGAATTAATCCTATAGAAACCCTTTAGCAATTTGAATGTCTCAATCATATCTCCCCTTTTCTGCCTATCAACTAATTTCTGCAACCAACAAATCTTCAACCTGTTCTCATATGGTTCATTCCATAGACCTGCTATCATCTTAGTCACTCGCCTCTGGATCCTCTCCACCTCCTCCCCATCAAGAAGGAACCTAGGTGACCAAATCTGGGCACAGTAGTCGAGATGAGGTCTTATCAAGGCTCGGTACAGAGGTACAATAATTTGCTTGTCTCTGCTCGTCAAGGTATTTTTCAACAACTAAGTGAGTTGATGAGATGATTTAACTACTTATGCAATGTGTCCCCTAAACTTCACCTCCCTAATCCACCAACACTCCCAAGTCCCTGGCCTCATCAATCTCCTGGAGTACAGTTCCACCAATGTGGTATACTGCTGCTAATCTTTTCACCCCAAAATTCATAACCTTACATTTTGTCACATTAAATTGACATCCATTCTCCATAGCCCAGAACTCCAATCTATCCAAGTCGTCCTGCAAGATTTTGACATCTTCTGCATTCACTATTGCCCTACCCAACTTTGCATCATCAGTAAACAAATGAACTGTTCCTCTTAGATCCTTTCCTATATCGTTAATGAACAAATTAAACAGCAGTGGTCCAAGAACAGAACCCTGCGGCACACCACTAGTCTTTTGGACTAGTGATGTGCCGCAGTGACGTCTTTTGGACTCTACTCCTGAATAAACTACTCTTTGATATCGCTCCATCAACCACCCACTTATCCATCTCACTAACCCTATATCCATTCCCATATGTTGTAGTTTATGGATTAGAATATCATGTGGTATCCTGTCAAATGCCTTAGCCAGGTCCAGCAGTATCACTGCAAATCCATTAACCTTATCCAGTTCAGCCGTCACCATATTATAAAACTTGAGCAAGTTACTGAGGCATTATCTACCCTTCACAAAGCCATGCTGTCTCCCATACAGTATCTCATTTTCATCAATCCATTCCTGTATTTTTCCCTTGACTACTTTCTCCAAGACCTTGACAACGACTCCTGATATGCTGATCGGTTGGTAATTTGCAACCGTAGTCTGGGATCCTCCTTTATGCAGTGGAACTAGTTTCCCCTCTTTCCACACCTTCGGGACTAAACCAGACTTGAGACTCAGATTAAACAACATGGTCAAGGGCGCTGATAATTCTTTAGCTACTTCACGCAAGACCCATGCCGTTATACCATCCAATCCCATAGATGTATTCACGTTAAGGTTCTGTAATAGACTATTCACCTCCACTTCATTCATTACAATTCCCGTATAAACTAATGGTTCCTTCATTTTTTCAATGTCACCACCTGGATGATATACTTTTGCAAAGTGCTCACTCAGTAACTCCACTATATCGACTGATACAGTGACCTCCTTACCATCGTCATTCCTTAAAATCATTTTGCCATGTACAGTTTTTTTCCTTGCTTGCAGCATATTGAAAGAACTGTTTGGGATTCTCTTTTGCTTGCATAGCTAGTCTCCTTTCATAATCCACTTTTTGTTTTTTTTACCACACTTGTTACCCTTCTGGCCTGCACTTTATACCATTCGTGTGCCTGCAGGTCACCTCTTTCTTTAATCCCTCCACAGTTGTTTCTTTTTTTGGAGCTCAAGCTTAATGGTGTTATTTATCCATTTAAACCCTACTTGTTTTACTATTCGGACTCTAGGTATTTACAGGAGGTTATGGTTTCAGCCATAACCTCCTGCAAATGCTCCTTGACCACTTCCCATGCTCTATCGACATCCAGCCCTTGCAGTTGTACATGCCATGGCACTGATCCAAGCAATCTCCTAAGCTTGTCATACTTACCAGCACAGTAATTCCACATATACCCTGTCTTAATCGAAAATTCCACACCTTTAGCCACCTCCCAGGTCAAGACCTTATGATCACTCTCACCATTAGGTGGCAACATGGTCATATTCATTACAGTCAAATTCTCAGATGCTATTACCAGGTCAAGCACTCTCACACCCCTAGTATTTTCAATTAAATGCTGTCTCAGATAGTTATCCCTTAATAATTGAATAAAATCCGTTTCCTTCCTCACATGTGTCTTCTCCTCCTTCCAATCAATGTTACCATAGTTGAAATCCCCCCCCAATAATAATTACCCTCCTTCCACTCATTTCATCAATTTGTTTATGCATACTATCTCCACCATCTATTCCATCATATATAGCAGCACCCAACTGTATATTTTGTTCTGCCAGCCTCAGTCTCACACCAAATAGCCTCAAATGTGCTCTTTTCACTATCCTGCGATACAACTTCAATTCTCCTTGGCTGCAGTTCATCAGCTATCATCAATAACACCACCTCCCCCCATTTTATTCTCTCTGTCCCTGTTAAACACACTATAACCTATACATTCTATCCCACTATCTATATCATCTTCTGTCAGCCATGTTTCACTAATGCCAACAACCTGCGGCCAGGAAGAGCCAATCAAGGCCAAAAATTCTTCCTTCTTGTTCCTAATACTCCTGGCATTAGTATACATGAAATGCAGTGGTCCCTTTGTCCCATCCCTATCTTGATGCGTTATTCTAACTATCCCATTCCGATTTTTTGTCCTTAGTCCTGGCTCGGGTACATTATATACATTCTTACACTCAACTGTCTCACTGATGTCCGCATATCCACTCTCCCCCCCCCCTCTCCTTGGTAGTTCTAGTTTCCGTGGTTCTGCACATCCATTTTCACTTCATTCAACAACACTTTTTCCAGTCACCGCACACCAAATCCATTCAAATGCAGGCCATCCATCTTGTATAAATCCTTTTGCCCATCATAGCAGCATCTTTGCAACATGACCTCTAAACTTCAGTTTACTATCAATCATCACTCCCAGATCCTGAATCTCATCCACCTCCTGCAGTACAGTACAGTATTGTCATTATACACAGCCTTATATTTCTGCACTGCAAAATGCAACACCTTGCACTTATTAATATTAAACTACAACCCCCTGCTCTTTTGTCCAAGTCAAAAGTCTATTCAAATCTTCCTGAAGGGAAATGACATCAGCATTGCTACTAATAATTTTCCCCAACTTTGCATCATCAGCAAACAACTGAAGATCACCAGTCAGTCCACATGATATATCATTTACAAAGAACTTAAACAGCAGGGTCCCAAGAACATAACTCTGGGGCTTGCTACTGGTTACCATCCTTGTTTGAGACACTGCTCCATCATACACAACTTGCCGATAACATTCAGAGAGAATCTCTGATCCATCTAACCAATATGCTATCTATTCTCTGCAGCTTGTACACCAACTTTTCAGGTGGTAATCTATCTAACGCTTTTGCAAAATCCAAAATATCACTGTATGTGATTCTCCCTTATCTAACACACTTGTTACCTTATCATATAATGCAAGTAAATTACTAAAACAGAACCTACCCTTTACAAATTCATGCTGACCATCATAAAGAATGCTATGTCCATCAACCCAATCCTGTTTCTATTCCTTACCAATGTCTCCAACACCATGACCACAACCACAGTTATACAGACTAGCCTATACTTGAGACTTCTGTCTTAGAACTATGCTTTTGGAGCAGTTACTATTTGGCTTCTTTCCACTCCTGGTCAAGCACTTACTATTTGGCTTCTTTCCACTTCCAATTCTTCCAATACTTGCCTCCTAATAATTAGAAACGTTGCAGAAATCAGTGGTTTCTGAATAGGCATGCAACTGCCAATAGTGATCCTCTTTAATTCCTTGCATATAATTCAGTAAGCCATGGATTGGGAACCGCCTTCATTAAATGCTTCAGAGAGAATCTCTGATTCTCTCTTAAGTTGACAGCAATCTCACTCGTGATAGACTGTCTCAAGCACAGTTACACCTTTTAAACAAGCAATTTGAGTTATTTTTCCACTCATGAAACACCCAAGATAGCTCACCTTTTGAGAAATTTAAACCAGTCAGATCTGTTGTTTTAAAATCATGGCTCCAACCAGAAGGGCACCCACAATAAGCCCCTTATTGAACTCTGAAAGATTCTTTGTTTTTCCCATTGTGAACAACACTATTGGTGATTACTGACCAACAAAATTCTCAAATAGTTGCCTTGAACACGTGGTGATGCATGTGACCAAGTATTTTATATATAACGCTTGATAAGTGACATTTATATCCGTCTGCATAAAAATTTCTAGAGGTTTTTTTTTTCTGTTTTACATCAAATTTTACTGTTGATGTGCATATATTTTTTCCCTCTTTACTAAGAATACATCATAAATCTTTGCACCCATTCTTAAGTTGATTTTTTCCATCCATAAAGAGATTGCAATATAGGCAAAAATACAGAATCCTTGGAGGTACAATAAAGTGACTAGGGTGTTATTTTGTTTTGCCATTTAGAAGAATTTGCATGCAGTTAGTTTCTGAAAACCTCTCTACACTTGTATTGTCTTTTGGAAAGTTAGTTTTTTACTTGAGGTGGATAATTTTTATAATTATGGAAATTTCACAATAAATTATGTGGCTATATAGGCCATATATACCCGAACCGATAGAAAGTACTTTCCGTCTTATAGATTACTCATGTTTTATCTTCTAGTTTTTCTTGAAATTCATTAGTTATCATTGACATGGAGGTAGAAAGTAAATTCACATCCTGTTCCATCCATGCTACATTCTGCTGAAACTAATGATGTTTGTGTAGTTGCGGTTTGTTGTAGTTGGTGGAGACAGAGAGGCGTAGAGTAGGTGCCCTCCCTCGATGAGTCCTTGCACTTCTTGGAGGTGTCATAATAATAATAATACCTCCAAGTCTTTTCGTTTTTTGTTTTTTTTTGCATTCTATCTATTTTTTCTAGAAATTTGCTTAACAGTCCGAATAATTTTCTTTCATTTTCTTCCATAATGGCTGTCTGTCTTCTTTTGATCCTCATAATTTTTTTCTCTGACATTTAGGTAGAAATTAATATCATACCTTATCATTTTTCATAGAAGTCATACATTTTTAAATATTCTGATAAGTTTTAATTGTAGCTAATTTTTGTATGAACAAAAATCTCATAACAACAAATAAATGACTGCTGTAATATAATTAGTGGATCATTATATAGTAATCTCTGGTTTTTGTCTATGTATTCATTTATCATAATGAACATTTATTATTATTTTTATTATGTGACACCTCCAAGGAGTCCAAAGACTTATCAAGGGAGAGTACCTCAATAAGTTTTAAAATGCCATACATATCGGATTCATTTTGAATCAGCTAAAGATAATACCAGTCACCACCTTGTTAAAAAAAAAAAGAAAACGAAAATTAAAGAACATGGCAAAGGCTATTCCCGTGAAACAAAATTATATACAAGTAGCCTAGTTGTGAAGTTACTTCACGTGCAAACTTTGTTTATTTACACTTTCATAAAGGATTAACCAAGAATATAATTTCTTGGCATTTTTAATTTAATTTAATTTGCAATTTTTTGCCTTTATTTTTTTTTTTGTTTTTTGTTTTGCATTCTTCATGAAGAATATAATTCTAATTTATAATAATCAGAAAGTTATGGAAAAAATGGTTTTAAGTATTCCAAATTATCACTTTTCCAAACTCATCCTTTAAAAAAATTATTATTATTATTATTACATGACATCTTCAGAGAGTTCAAGGACTCATCATGGGAGACCACTCTACTCTGCCTTACTAAATACATGTCACCCTCTCAACTACTACTTAATTCTCCTACTGTGACACTAATACTACCATCCAAAGGAGAAGAATTGGTGGCAATGATAGCATCAGCCTGGCCAAAGATTATTAGGATCTCTGAAGTGTGGTTGATGGAAGATGATATAATAACAGGAATAGAAGTAGCAGGGTACAACATTTTTCGGCAGGACAGGAAGGGAAAACACGGTGTTGGAGTACTGCTTATGATAAGTGATGACATATGTCCTCTTAGAGTGGAGGCTTTGGAAGGCAGTGACATTAATGGTTTGAAAGCATATGGCATGAAGTTGAGGTGGGTGAGACAGGATATTTAGTGGGGTGTTGCTACAAGCCAAGGAACACAGAGGGTGGGGAGCAGGAGATGTTTAGGCAGTTGAACTTGGCAAGTGCAAGAAGAATGATTATTATGGGAGATTTTAGCTGCTATAAGCTGGAAAGAGGAATATGCATGTAGTAATAAGGGAATGGAATTTCTAGAATTCTTGATCGGCAAATGTCTTAGGCAATATGTAATAGAGGGAACAAGAGATTCAACAGTTTTGGATTTGGTCATAGCATCAAAAGAGCTGATAATAACTGAGATGAAATTTTTCTACCCCCCAGTTGGAGAGAGTGACCATGTGGTTTTGATTTGGAAGATGAATAGACATGTAGGAGTACCAAAGAAAAGGGAACGTATGTGAAATTATAAGGCGGGTGATTATAATAGTCTTAGGTATCAACTAGGGGAAGTTCCATGGAGGGCAGAATTGGAAGGCCAGGATATCATTAGTGCTTGGGAAATTGTGAAGGAATATTTGTTAGCAGCAATAGTAAGCTGTATTCCATGAGAGAAGAAGAGAACACAATTTGGTATGAAATGAATGACAAACAATATCAAACAGGAACTGCAGTTGAAAAGAGATTATAGAAGAGATGTAAGGAGAGGGATGGAGAGCAGATGCACAAGGAATATAACACTCAGGCCAGGAGACCTAACCTGGCGAGAAAGGCAAAACTGGAATATGAGGAAAGATTGGCATTAAGATCCAAAGAAAATCCTAGGGAATTTTGTAGCTATGTGACCTGTAGGAGGAGAAATGATTGTGAAAGAATGACATTGTGGGATAAAAATGGGAATAGAGTGACTGATGCAGAGGACATAGTAGAATTGTTCAATGAACACTTTATTGGTGTATTTCATCCTGGAGGAGTAAATTTTAATACTAGAGGATAGGACAGGTTCGAGGTGCTAGAAGAGTGTATTCCAAATACTGAGTATACTCTGGATGTCAGTAAAGCTGTGGGACTGGATGGTATTTCACCACAGATTTTGAGAGAATGTGCTAAAGAACTGACAGCTCCATTGACCTGGCCAATGAAAGTCTGGCTATGGCAAAGGTACCCAGGGAATGGTAGGAAGGTAAGATAGTGCCATTGCATAAGGGCGGTAACATACTGGAAGTGTCTAATTATAGGCCAGTTTGTGTATCATCAGTAATTGCTAAGGTCTTGGAGAAATTAGTGAGAGACCATATACAGTGTTGGGCAGATGAGGTTAATGTTATCTGTGAGAATCAACATGGATTTGTTAAGGGGTGCTCTTGCTTTAGCAATATGATTGCCTTTTAATAAAGTGACTACTTTGACTACATCGTGGGAGGCCACTCTACTCTGCCTTACTAAATACATCTCACCCTCTCCACTACTACTTAATTCTCCTACTATGGCACTAATACTACCATCAATGCCATCTACTACCCATCATCAACATTAACAGTATTTTTTGTATATAAATTATGTGTATTCTGAAGGCCTATTTGTCTGTAGGCAGAATAAAAAAAAACCAAGTTACCATAAGAAAAAATCCTTCTAACTCTGTATGAGATCGGTTAACTCATCTTAAATTGAAAAAACTCATATAAGGATTCCCTCATCATGACAAGAATTGAACCCAAGTCTTTATCAATCGAAGGTTGTAATGTTCCACTGTGATTGCAATTCTGCTATGGAGGCACCATATTAGAGGCTATTATTTGAATATTAACATTGTGCCTATTAAATTATGAGACATTTTTTTCATGGGCATACTATAAATAGAATATCATTTGAGCTGCTAGAGTGTGCTCTTTCCAATGAGTATATGCACATTGTGACAGCTTCATTAGTCAAAAATATGAAAAGGAAACAACAGTTGGTGTTATAATTTTATTTTAAATCAGGCAGGTCCTCCACAGAAACATTTAATAATCCAAAAACAGTGTATGGGAATGACTGCACATCACGTGCACGTGTTTTTGAGTGATCTATGATTTTGAGATGGTAGAGATTCAGTGGAAGATCATCCGTGACACAGAAGGCCTGTCCAGGTTTGGGCTGATGAAATTCATGCGTTTGTTAGCTGCAGGCATCATATCACCACTTGGATGATTGAAATTAAATATCAGAAGGATGCAACCTGTGAATTTCAAGCAAACTACTCTCTCTCTCTCTCTTTTCCTTCAAATTTTGCTGGAAAACTTGAGGGAAGAGAAGGAAAGAGAGAGAGAGAGAGAACATTATATTGCTTTCTGTGAAAATTTAATTGAAATTATTTATGAAGGTCATACCATTTTAAATTTTTAAAATGGCATACTTGCAGTGTTTCTGGTATGCCCAAAAACAAAATGGCAAAGAAGGGAATAGTGATTGCTGACATCTCTAAGATGGCAATCTCATATCAACACAATGATGATTGTTTTCTTCAATATTCTTGGAATTGTTCATAAGGTATTTGTTCCATAGGGACTGAACAGTTAACAGTCAGTACTTTTCTCATTGTTGTGCAACACCTGAATCAATTCGTGAGATGATCAAGAGGGGAACAGTATTGAACAAGCAGCTGGCTCTTGCTGTACAACAATGCATCTATATTTTACATTAAATATGAAAGAATTTCTTGCTTCCAAATCCTCCGCAGTGCTCAAACATTCACCCTATTTGTTCACTTGATTTGGCACTGGTGGACTTTTGTTTCTGAAATTCTGCAAAATTCAGAGGATGTTGGTTTGACTCAGTGGGGGTTATCCAGAAACATGTGACTACCAAGCTCAATGCTATCTTTTACATGCCTATCAGCAGTGTCTTGAAAATGGGTATGAACAATGTTAACATTGTATTGGGTTAAGGAGAAATTATATTGAAAATAAATAAATAATTATTCTTGTAGTTGCTCTTTATTTTTATATGAATTTTGTTTTGTTATTTAATGGACACACTGTGTAAGAATATTCATTATTTTATATCACATATTAGGGCACCTTTTTTTTGAACCTCTAGCCATTGTTGATATGATTTTTTATTTCACTTTTTTTTTACCTGTCTTCATTTACTAGATAAGAAATTGTACAATGGTTCAACATCTCTCTCTATATATATTTCTCTTTCTCTTTTAAATATCATATCTTATACACCCACACATGAGAGTTCACAAAAAAAAACTACAGTATAGCAATGCTGCATTATATGTATGTGGTCAGATGATTAGGGGGAAAGAAGGAACTGTTGGGACTGTTATTGTATTTCTTGAATAGCTGAATATTATAGTACTTGGGAAAAATAGTATGTGTATGGCTGGTCCAGAAATCAAAGGCAGATGGAATGAAAGAGGAGGATGAAAAGTTAGTTCAATAAGATTGAAGCTAAACTTGTGTGTGGATGTTGACTAGCAGTTGCTCTTGTTTTGTATGTTTATGCAGAAGCGGAGGAATGATAGTGGCCAGTTCAGTGGAGAAGTGTCTATAAAAATACCCATAAAAAAGACATAATGCTGAAACAGTTCCCCGATTGTCTGGACACTTTAGCAACACTCTCTCCTTCTCTTTCTCTCTCTCTCTCTCTCTTTTGCATGCACACATACATACATATGTACACACGCACACACATACACACACACATGCAAAGAAAATATACCACTCCTCTCTCACCGAGAGTGGAGGGACCATGTATGTGGATTGCTATCTTTTTAAAACATCTGACATTCTCAGTATAGTTCCCACCTCACACCATATATAATCCCCACCTTACACCATACTGACTCAAAACAATTGCTGCTATATATATATAACCACTCCTCCCCATGCCACTTATTTGTGATACCTAACCCAACAACCTAAGTTGCCTTTATCACATCTTACCCATTTTCCTCAAACATAACCATGTCCCTTACACCTCAGGCCATCCCTTTCCCATTGCTGATCATTCTCATCATCATCCTAAAGCTAAATACAGATATAGAGTCCTGTCTCATCTCTTGAACTCCTACTAGATTTATTCCTAATTCTGGTTTTACATTTTTATACTGCTTACATTGAAAACACTCCTTCATCATTTCGCATGCACTGTTCATATGTTTAGTATGTGATTTCTTCCCAAGATGCTGTCCAGCCCACTTTTTACTTTTTTGGTTTGTCATAATTTTCTTTTCTGCCTTTTTGTTCTACCCTCCAGATAAAGACTGCATAACACTCTCCATAAAAAATAAAAAAATAAAAAAAAAAAAAAAAATCAGTAGCAGAGTGTGTCTCTGCCTTGGTTATGAGAAAATATTCTAATGCTTTGACAGATCCTGCACTCCCAAAATCAGAGTTCCCTCATTGTGATATTTTATGTTGTTATTTTTCAATAGCTGCATTAACTGCATATCCTCATCTCTCATGTGCCTCCCCCCCTTCTGACCCTGTGTCTATAAGCGTTACTCAGTTGGTGCTAATCAAGTTAATTTGCCAATGCATTCCAGCTACATCTTTCTTTCAGTCTTCCCCCCCCCCCCAGATCTATAACAGCAGGTAGCAATACATTTTTTTTTTCTTTTTGCCTCTATCTCATACACTGATGTCCAAAAGCTAAGAATGAACTACATTTTACCTGTATATGAAAACATTTTCTTCACTACAGCCAAATGTGCAGATAAGTTTATTACCAGCATACTAATAAATTATATTACACAAAAATTGTGTTATAAATTTTGTACAAAATAAACATTAAATTGCAATAAGTCTTTGGCAAAAGTTACAAATTTCCTAAGGACCTAGTTAAGGAATTAATGTACAGTGCTTACTGAAAACTCTGTGGAGAGACATTTCAATATGGAATATGTCTGCTCCCAAACTGTGATGAAGCTCTCACAATCTGTACCATGCTTAGCACCAAGTGATTCGGGACTTTTTGAAGCAAACTGGCTCACTCCTTCTTAAGAGCAAGGATAACACCTTGTTTGTTTTCTGGAAGGAAATTCCAAGCAGCAGCATGTCTCCCTATTGCATTCAAAACATGTTCTATGGGGTTGAGATCTGGAGAGTGTGTGTGTGTGTGTGTGTGTGCTGTCCACTCAATTTGATTAATATCCTCATTCTCCACTGCTCACGTATGATGTGGTGTGGCATTGTCATCCATAAAAATGAATTCTTTGCCTACAGCACCATGTAACAATTGAACATGTTGAATAACTTTATTGCAATATTGTTCACCAGTCATATTTCCTTTTTCCAGCAATTGTAGCTCGGTGTATCCATTAAGCATAATGCCTCATCGATGTGAGAACATATTCTCACAATTCTCACAATAGTAATCAGTACCACTTTCACACCAAATATCATGTGTCATCCAGAATCAGAGGAAAGACTAAAACAACTCTTAACTGTAAAGAGTACATTAGCCCATTGATGTCTTATCCAATTTTTATGGATACAACACCACTGAAAATGTGCTCTATGATGAGCTGTGGATAAAAGGATGCAGACTACATGCCTTCAGGCTTATAGGTCTACTTGTCTCAGATGTCTTGCCACAGTTTGTTGAGATATCTGCATACCTATACTTGAATTCAGTTGACTTGCAAGCTGGACTGCCATGGTACGTTGAATACATTTTACTATTATAATCAAAAATCTGTCTTCGTGCTCCATGGCAAAGCGAGGGCGATTTGTTAGCAAATGTCTGGAACACATTCCATTGGCTTGAAATTCCATTGCCCAGAGCCTGGATGTGAATGATATTTTCAGTGCAGTGTCATTTGTTGTGTGAGATTCCAAATTCTCTAACAATATCGGTAATTCTGTGGCCTTCTTCGAGCTTTCCAATAATTCTTTCCCACACGAAATCATCTGGATGATGTTTTTGAGATATTACAAGACATCCAAGTTTGCAACTTTATTCCTTCACAAAAAGAGCTTCCTTCAAACACAATTCATGTAGTGCAGCCTTTTTGCCTTTTATCCTGTTGAGTGCTGCCACATGACCCCTTGTTGTGCGATTCAAAAATTCGAATGTGTACTTGCTTTCTACTGAACTTGACTCTTACTGGATATAGCTCTTTTGTTATCATAATCAGTATACACTCCTTCCCACACACTCACACATCTTATCCAGTTTTTTTGTTTCACATCCTAAAAATACAATATCCCTTATTTTTCTATCTCTGTTACTGTATTTTCTGTCATCAACATGTCACAGTAACACCTATAATTTTTGGCCAAGTTGAATGGACCACTACCCAAAATTCCTTTTTCTTTATTTTAGATGTGACAGCCATTACTATAGATACATTGTAATATCTTCTTGGTCACTTGAATCTTTTAATATAATCGTGCCATGCCCATCACCCAGGATGCAAGGAACTTTTATGAAACTTTTCAATTCATGCAGTTCAAGTGGTCTCATATGGAGGTGTAAGGTTCCCCCCCACCAGGAACCTGGTTTTTTCACTAACCAAGTTTAAGCCATTAAAACACACATGATTATAATATATTATACTGTCTTCAAAACCTTACTTGTTTGCCCATAATTGAAATTATTTTAAAGCATTCTAATCAGTGACCTGAGTTACTACATGCAGCATTCTTTGGTCATTCCTATTCTCATAGGCATTATTTCATGGATGCCAATATTCACCTCTTTTCACCCTAATAGTTTTCTTCATTCTTTTTTATTATTTCACTGTTCTTTACTTCCTTCTTGTTCTGATTCCTTTTGCTGCACTTCAATACATTTAGATTTACATAAAGCAAGTACAGTGTTGTTTATACAAAAAGTATTATATTGTTTTGAAAAAATGATTATGAATATGCATTTCCAGATAATTTTTGCATACTGATTTAATATAATACAGTTAGCAATTAAACACAAAATATGATTTAATACCTGTTAATTTTTAATACAGCATAATTTAAATTAAAAATATAATTACATAAATTAGAAATTTTGCATGAATTAGCTAGAATAGAATAATCTGTTTTGTGACAATTCTTTTTTTCCATATTGCAGTGATTCATCCTACTGCATTAAAATCAAGCAGTGTTTAACCTACTTTCTAAAGATTTTTCCTTTATTTTGTGAATGACATTTTCTGAAGAGAAAGCACATAATTACATGCAAAGGACATTTTAAGTAATTAAAAGAGACACATTTCATAACAGTGATATAGATCAATGGGCTCTTCAGTATTCCTCAGACAGTCTGCATCTTCCTGTGATATGACTTCTCTTATGATCCATTTTCATAACATCTGTCATATCATGGCCAACTTGAAGATAAGGTTTATCATAATGTGTTTTACTGCGCATTTTATTAAACTTTATTTATTGTATATATGTATATTATCAGATGTTATGTAAAAGAAAATGCATGGAAACAAAACTGCAGACATGAAATATGCAAGAAATTTGATGTTTACAAGCTATTCAAAATTGTAGCCCTCTATTAAGACAGTGGCTCTCAGAGAATGGTTACTTTTAAGAGATTGTGTTCTCTCTCTCTCTCTCTCTCTCTGTTTTTTTTTATTATTATTATTAATTTCTATTTTACAGAAAGCATGATTTTTTTTTTTGAAATAATATGAATTATACAGTCCTAAAAATGCAGAGGCAGCTTCTTTTTGATGACACAAAAATTGAACATAAATTAGATATTCTAAGATATGAGGAAAACTAAAACATGTTAATTGTTCTTCTTATTATTAAGAAGAAAATTTCTTATTCATGTTATTATTTTCAGTTTGCAATATCACTACAAGTTTTCAGTGAAAAGCAACACTGAATTTCTCTTTTTATATTGATAGAGGAGATTTTATATCTTTAATGATTTTGTTTTTCTTTTGCAAGTGTCTACTTCTCTTAACCAAAAGAAAGATATTCTAATTTGATTGGGTGTGAGTTATCATCACTATTTAAATTATGTTATTTCATTAAAAAAAAAAAAAAAAAAAGAGATAACTAGATGTGTTTCAAGGTCACAGCTTCAACATGGAACATTCTTTACATACTAATCTATAAATTTATGGAATTAACAAAGAGAAATATTAATATCTCACAATTATTAAAGAATAGTAAAGCATATGGAAAACCATGCATTATGAATAAAAACAAACAATGATCTCATACTATAAGTCTATTTTAAAGGGCACCAAAATTATGTTGGATTTAATATTTGTATTCAGAAAAGTACAGGATTCTTTTTAGATTACATGATAAAAGACTCGTACTACTACTCTCACCCACAAAAGGATGTATATCTTGCAATACAAGATAGTGCATTAGTACTATAGGAAAGTTTTAGAATAACAATAAGTAAATATGGATGCCACTTATATTAATTTATTATTTATTGGAAGTTTTTCCACTTTGTTATACTATAAATCTTTTATCCAAGTGTAAGCAAACAAGTTTGTACCTGGACTATTTTCAGGACTGGAGCAACTTGTAAAAAGAAGCTAATGACGTCACATCACTTTCCTTAGTATCCCATAATGCAAAGCACATCTCCTTACAGACATGTATAATGCTATGCATGATGGGAAGGGTCACTACCCAGACCGGTTTTAACCTTTATTGAGGTCTCATTATGGGATACTAAGGCAAGTGATGTGAAGTCATTAGCTTCTTTTTACGAGTTGCCCCAGTCCTGAAAATAGTTCAAGTGCAAACCTGTTTGCTTACACTTGGATAAAGGATTAAACTGAGTATATAATTTCTTGGGAGCTTTAATTTATACTTTATTATTAATTTTGTAGAATTTTTGGCTATGTTTCATGCCCATTTTCAGGGCCGCGCCAACCCAAGGGTGCACTGCACCTGGGGGGGCAACATTGATAGGGTGGCATTTTATGTAGCTAATATCTAATTTGTATTAGGGGCGGCCAATAAAAGTTTGCACCCGGGCGGCAAATACCTTTGCCGTGCCCCTGCCCGTTTTTAATACAATGAGAAGAGATAAACATAAAAATGAACAACTGTTAAATTGAAAGCACATGATATTATATTATATGCACTTATAAACAACAGGATAACTCCATCTACATTATTAGATTTTAAGGAATAAAATAAAAATAAAATTTCAAATTTAAATAATCAATGAATTTCAATTTTTATTAATCATAATAATAAGGTATTTAGGATAACTTCCCAAAATTGAGAAAGTTTAAGGCAATTGTTTTTGTTTAGGTTAGGATTGTTAAACTGACTCTAAGCTTAATTTAGTCACATATATTGACTGAACAAGTCAGTCAATATATGTGACTAAAAACTGAACAAGTCAATATATTGACTTGTTCAGTCAATATATGACCGAATAGTCTAATATCCTGTAGAATTTCGCTAATCTCAGCTATTTAAAGATAATATAATAGGTTCCTTTTCTCCTAACTTCTGCCTACACAGTGAACTAATGTAATGCAAGTTCTGCCACCTCTTTGATGTGAGACTCGTATTGAAAAAAAAAAAATCTATTCCTACTGCTATTATACTACTAGAGGCATCAAGATGGTAAGGAACAACAAGACATTGTCTTTAAGCTTTGTCCCCAGTGCTCTTGAGTAAGGAAAAAAAAAAAAAAAAAAACACTACTTCCCACAAAAATATAAACTGATAAAATATAAAAAAAAAAAAAATGAATTTATATATAATGATTAAATAATACAAATAAATAATACATCAAGAGATAATGATAAATACAGCAATACCTTGCATAGTCCGGTTTTAAATCCTAAAAAATTAGTACACAAAATTTTTTTTTAATACATAAATGTTCGGTTTTTTCCCTTTATACAGTCACGTCTCTTTTTGTGCAATCTTAAAGTTATGCGATATGATATTTAAATTTTTTCAAGGGTTCCCCATTGTATATGTATGTACCTAGACTCAGCGAGAATGTAAATGCAGCATTATGCTGAACGTCTTAATATGTAAGCTATGTATAGTACAAGTAAGTAGTGGACGTTTGTGAACTTGAATGTTGAATTTGTGATAATTAAATTTTAATCCCATTTAAAAAAACTACATAATGAGTGCAAAAAGAAAATGTGAAAGTGATTCTGTCACCAAGAAATGTAAATGGCTTACTTAAGAACAAAAGCTCGATATAATCAAGCTTCATGAAGAAGGTGCATCCTTTACTAAAATAGGCCATGAAAAAGGAATGGACGAATCATCAGTTCGAAAACTTATCAAAAAAAAAAAAAAAATCAATACAAATCGCTATGCCAATTTGTATTGATCTTTTTTAAGATCAATACAGGTTGATAAATAAGAAGCCGTAGCCATACCAAGGTATGGCTACGGCTTCTTATTTATCAAAATTAGTGACTAAAACCAGAAGCACTTGAATGCTAAATATGGAGCAGCTATTATCCATATGGATCGAAGATCAAAAGTGAATTCTGCTTAGTCAAATGGAAATTCAAGCCAAATCATTAAGTCTTTACAATGACTTGAAGACTATTGATGATATAGAAAACGAAGGTGAGGGAACTAGTGAAAATTTCATGGCAAGTTGTGCGTGTTTTTTCATTTTAAGCAATGAACTGGTAATTCACAATGTTCGTATTGTTGGCAAATCTGCCAGTGCAGATAAAGAGGCTGCTTTAAGATATCCGAAGGAATTGAGTGAAATCATACAAAAAGGTGGCTACAAAGATGAACAAATATTTAACTTTGATGAAACGGGATTATTCTGGAAAAAAGTTGCCATCATGCACTTTTATAGCAGCCAATGAAACATCATGCACTGGATATAAAATTTCAAAAAGAGTGTCTCATACTGTTATTAGGTGGAAATGCAGCAGGGGATTTCAAATTAAAACCAATGCTTGTGTACCGTGCAGAAAATCCTAGAGCTCTTAAAAATGTATCAAAAAATAATCTCCCAGTGTTGTGGCGTTCAAATAAGAAAGCATGGGTCACAAGAGTTTTATTTGAAGATTGGTTCGCCAACTATTTTTGCTCTACAACAGAATGTTATTGCAGAGAAAAAGGATTAGATTTTAAGATTTTATTGATCTTAGATAATGCCCTCGGTCTTCCGACTGGTCTTTGTGATTTAAATGAAAATGTACAAATAAATTTTCTTCCACCAAATACGACGTTTGTGATCCAACCAATGGATCATGGTGTCATTGCGACATTTAAGGCCTATTATTTGCGCCGCACTTTTTCACAAGCCATAAAAGCTACAACAGGAGAAAATGTGCCTACTTTAACGGAAATTTGAAAGAGCTACAACATCAGAAACGTTATCAAAAATCTAGGCGAAGCATGGCATGAATTAACGGCAAGCAATATGAGAGCAGTATGGAAACATATCATACCAAATTGTGCAAATTATTTCATTGGTTTTGAAACTCATTTTGCTGATCACTAATAACATAGAGGAAATTGGACAGCAACTTGGTTTCAAAGAGTTAGATTCTGTTAGATTACGTAATTGAGTGCATTGAATCGAACACTAATGAACTGGATAATGAAACACTTATTAACATGGATGAACAACGAGCTTATGAAGAGCAGGAGGACAAATTAGACAACGACAACTGTGTTGAAGTACCTACACGAGAATTAACAGCTGAACAACTATCGAAAATTATTGGAATGGTTGATACCTTGTCAGAGCATATTATGGAAGCTGATCCCGATATTGAACGTAGCCTTACAATTCACCGAACAATAAACAATGCAATTCGTTGCTACAAAGAAATGTATGAAGAGAAAAAAACCAAACAAGAAAAATGTGCAGACATTAATATTGCAATTTTTAGAGAATAAAAAATGAATTACGAAAAACATGTATTTTTTGTTTCATTATTTTTGATAAAGACAATTGAATTTATTAATCTTGTTGTATTTATTGAAAAACAGGGAGAATATTTTTTTTGTATGTATTTAGTTCCTCGATTAGTCTGGTTTCAAACAGTCTGGGATATTGGTGGAACCGATTACCCGGACTATGCGAGGTATTGCTGTACCATTTTTTATGAGGACTCTCAGAAGAATAAAATTCTACAAAATTATGACTGAAACAAAACATTTATACCTATCAGGAAACCAGCAGCCTTACCTGTGTGAGGTAAAAGCCAGCTGGATAATATATATAGTTTCCTACAGGCCTGACAAAAGGAAAATGTAGATGGCATGCTTTGAGAAATTAGCTTAATGAACACATGGTGAGCAATCCTTATGGGGAACTTCATTTATGGGGACATAGACTGAATAATAATAATTATTATTATTCAGGACTTCCCACAAGGACCTATAACCATGGAGTCACAAGACTCATTGCAGGAAGTTCTACACAAAGTCTTTGTGTTGCCTAAGATGGGCCATATGGTCTTAAGACATACAATCCATCATATGAATGGCTTTCATACCATTCCTTAAACTCATTTACTGTTACACTCTCACCGTCCTCTTAGAGAATCCATTCTATAGTCTAACCACTCTTCATACAAAAAAAAAAAAAAGATACACTCATCCTTTACTCACCACTTCCTTTCCTCTTCCAGGTAGCCCCTTATCTTTCTACCATACAAACCCCCCCCCCCAGTGTCTTTACTGCTCAGCATTTAAGCTGTGGAGGGGTAAATGTCTCTCAACAGCTTAAATGTCTCAATATATCACACCTTCATCTTCTATCCATTAAACTCTGCAGTTTGTATGCCCTCAATTTATCCTCTTATGAGGATAAATTGAGCACCATACAATCTTGATATCATTTTTTCTTACCTGCTTGTGTACCCTCTTCAATGTTGTTTGATTCCCCCTATAACCAGAAAGGAGCACAATAATTCAGATGTAGTCTGACCAAGGCTTTATATAACAAAGACACCACTCCTCTGCTGGTCAGGTATTTCCGAAGGCAACAATAATGGGTTGCCTTCATTACCTTTACAATGTATTTCCTGACCTACTTTGCTTCTTTCAACCCTTATCCCAAGAACTCTTGCCTCCTATATCTCCTCCAGCATAGTTCCACCTTTAGGGTATATGCTATTTGGGATTCACAGATGGGAGGCTACATAACAGCATCTCACTAAATATTCTGCTCTGCCCACCTCCAACTTGTACCATACACTCTCAAAACCATCAATGCAATTTCTTTTCTTCTTTCTAAATTCTCTACCCTAATATGGCTTATAAATAACCACCATCCCATTTATTCTTCATATCCTGCTGAAATATGCTAAACTCTTCTACTTCTTTTCCTTACAACAACATCATCTTCTCTCAGCTGTATTTCACTGATCCCAGTAATCCTGGAATGGTTGAAGCTAACCGTGCTGCAGACTGATTTTTTTTCTTCTGATATTTATTGCTTTTGTATAGTGAACACCAGTGCACTATCACTATTCCTGTACCTATTAGTATTCTCCCTGGACTCCACTCACCTCCATGATCCCCCTATAACTATAAGATTACTATACCATACATCCTCCAAGCCACTATCCTTACTTGAGGCCACCTGCTACTACCTTTCACCCTTGTGCCAGAGTGATATGTCAGAAAAAACTCTAGTTTATCAGACATATCACTCTCACTTGCCCAAGCACAGCACTCTCCCCTAATGCCTATGTCCTTCCATGTCCAAATGCAACCCATCTCTTCTATCATCAAATATACTCCAAGCATCTACCTATCCAAACCCTCTTCACCAAGTCACACACAGAGATATTTTCAGATCATTTTTACTTACTATCACTGTTATCTCATCCTCATTTTCACCTTGCTTCATCACCATAGTCACTCTCTCTTTCTCTCTCTCTCTCTCTCTCTTGTTCCTCCAGGCAAGCACTCCTCTAACATTCTATTCTGCACACAATGAATCACTGAATCCCCCAACATCACACTCCTCTCAGATGTGCATTCCTTCCTCCTCACTCTTTCCTTCTTCTCTGACCTCTCAGTTCCATGCTGCTCTTCCCTCTCCCTCCCTCAACTTCCTCTGTTTTTCCACTTCTCCCATTCTCTTGCCTTCTCTCATCACCTTTATTTTTCTTTCTCTCTCTCTCTCTCTCTCTCTCTCTCCAAACATCCCCTTCACTCAGTGTTCATCAACATAGTAATTGCCATCCATCAAAACTTCTGTATCTCCAGCCATACTATCTAAAGTTAAATCCATTGACACTTTACCTTCAGTTATGTTACTCATATCTCTGCTGATATTTATTGATTTCAACACATCACATTTGCTACTACTATAACCTGAGATACTGATATAGTAGCATTCACTTTGCATCTCCCATTGTCTTCATTTTAATCACACTTACGTAACCTATATCAGATTTGGTGATCACATTGCATCTTGGTGATGAGGATGTGGTGAAGAGAATTCAAAGATAGATGACCAGTATGATGACAAGTTTATGGAATGTTCCTGTGAAGATAAATCAAATGTCTTTGGGTTACAAAAATTGTTTGATAAGCAGAAGTGATGGGATATGATAGAAACATATAAGTTACTAAAGTGCTTTTATAGAAGAAATGCATTGAAAAAAATTTTCAGTACATGACATGAGAAGAAATAACAAAGAAGTCAGCCTTGACTGTTGAGTAAGTAACCACAAAAATGTAAGAGCTGGATTGGATTTTTTTTTGAGATTATTTTCTCTCAGAGATTTTATTTCCATTCACTGAAAACATGCTAACAGCTACTTCTTGTAGCTGTCAGCATATTTTTCAGTGAATGGAGTTAAGGAGAGCAGTGTAGGCATTGTGTATATAATGGTTAATATGGATGACCACAATAAGTCTTAGGACTCCAAGGACGTACCTGGTTAATAATATTATCAAAATAATATGGTTGTGAATGAATTGTTGGATTTTTATCTCAGAAGGTGGTGAGATGATTATATGGGTCATTACTTTAGAAATAAGAAGGGATGTAGATGTTGGGATATATATGTAGAATTAATACATGATACTGGCACAATAAAAGCTGCTAAGTGGCAGTGTGCTTGGAATATTGCTCAAAGGCCAAAGATGTGAAAAAAAGACATACTTAATGGATACCATAATAAGTATAATGACCAAAGCTTGGACCAGAATTGCATTAATTTGATGGAATTGCTAACTTTGCAAGGAAACTGCATAGCAAAGAAAAGTTACTGACAAAAGTTCTTGCATCATCTTAGAAAGGCTATTCTAAAGTTTCAAATTAATAAGGACTGAGGATGATGGTGACGATAATACAGGTGATTATGACAGAACACTTTTGAAATTTTTCTTAAGTGAATTCCCCCCCCCCTTAGAAATGGCCATAAACCTATGACACAGATAATCTGAAAAAGTCTGCTTTACAGATCAAACATGGCATCTTTTGAAACCACTTTGCACAACCAAGAAGTAGAATGGTGGTCTGGAGGAACAAAAATTGTCTCTTCCCCATTCTACTGTGGACGTGAACCCAGAGGCTGTTGATTAAAAGGCAGGTATCCACTTGGCCACTGCTTATTGTTACAAGTAGTTAAGATGCATTTGCATAAAGTAATATTTATTTTAATATGATAACGTTTATTGGGATTATGTCAGACTGCAGACATTATTAAAGCTACCTTTGTTATAAATTTGTATCTACAAAAAAAAAAAAAAAAAAGCACATCAACTGTTGTTCAAGATTTTCTCAAAAAAATGAGAAATATTTTTGATGATCTAAAATTCACTATTTTGACTACAAAAATTGTTAATGCAAATGAAGTGGAACAAAATTAAGTATTGTATTTAAAAAGGTACCATTGATTATTCCATTGCCACTGTTATGATATTTTAATGTAAATTAACTGCCTTTGCTGTAGCTAATTAATTAATAAGTAATTAAGGGATAAATTAGCAAATCATAAATAAAACATAAAAATTTAATTGACATTAATTTTTAATAATAAGAAAGAGAAATGTTGCAAGTGAAGTCCCAGCAATTTCTGTTTCTTGGAGTTTTGCTGTAGTAATGTAGTTGGCATATTCTTGTCTCTTACATACTTTCAGATGTATCATTTTTAATACTGTCTTTATTTTATGCACAAACTTGTGAAAATCATTGTATTTCATTTCTTTGAAATAAGTTATAATTATCATTGATTTTACTGTGTCACACTATGCAGTCGATTTTTCTCCTTGCTATAAAATAAATTCCTTAAAGAGAAAACGCTTTCTACTGAAACAGTTGAACTATGTGATATCAAAATAAATTCAAGTAATTTTCATATTCCCAAAAGAAATCTTTCCATGATGAAAGTGTTGGAAAATTTATTTCCAGCTATCAGTTACAGAAGCCTGACAATAATTTCAAAGCATAATTTTTCCTTCAGTATAAATTTTCAGATATAGAATTCATTAAATAAACAACCTTGGTCCATGACCTTTGCTACTGTAAATGCTGAATTTATAGTGTTAAGCTAGTGATGATATTTTTCCACCCTGCAGTTTTAATTTGCCTTGTTTGAATATGTGAGACATGCCTTGTTGTAATAAGTGATACATGGTTGGATGAGAATGACATCCTAACAGGAATAGATATGGAAGGGTATGATATGTTTTGATGTTGAAAGTTTATTTTTCACTTGGTTAGACTATAATAAATTTAGTTTAATCCTTTATCCAAGTATGAGCAAACAAATTTTGCACCTGAAAATATCTTCAGGACTGGGGTAAGGGAGTACAACACCGGGCAACTCGTAGAAAAGGTGAACCAGGCTAACATCACTCCTATCTCAGTATCTCCCATAATGCAAAACACATCTGCTTGCGGAAATGTATAATGTTATGCATTAAGGGAAGAGCTACTACCCAGACCAGTTCCTACCTTTATTGAGGTCTCTTCAGTGGGAGCCAGGCCCAGAAGTGGAGATACCAGGCAGAAGCAATGGCAAGGTCATCTTTACCTATAGGAGTTGCCAAAAGGTGTGCCACTTTTTATTAAATTACTCTGGATCGCCCACTGAAGAGACCTCAATAAAGGTCGAAACTAGTCTGGGTAGTAGCCCTTCCCTTAATGCATAACATTATACATATCGGCAAGGAGATGTGTTTTGCATTATGGAAGATACTGAGATAGGAGTGATGTTAGCCTGGTCCATCTTTGCTACTAGTTGCCCGGTGTTGTACTACCTTACCCCAGTCCTGAAGATATTTTCAGGTGCAAACTTTGTTTGCCCACACTTGGATAAAGGATTAAACTAAATTTATTATATGATATGTTTTATGAAGATAGAAAGGGTAAAAAGGGAGCAGAAATGCTATTGATGATAGAAAAAAAATTATGTCCATAAAAAGTAGAGATGCAAGAAGGAAATAGTGCCAGTGGTTTGAAGCAGTATGGTGTGAGATAGAGGTGAACAGAATGACATACTTAGCAGGATGTTGTTATAGACCTGGTAATGTTGATGGTAGTGACTATAGAATATATAATCAAATTAGCCAAGCAAATAAAAAAATGCTGATCATAATGGGCAATTTTAATTACGGCAATATAGACTGGGATGATGAGATAAAAACTGGAAGTAAAGAAAATGAATTTCTCGAGTCTTTGAGGGACATCTACTACTCAGACAGTATATAACAGAGGGTACAAGAGGATAGAGGGTCTTGGATTTGATCATCTCATCACGGGACATAATTATAAATGAAGTGTCAAATCACCCTCCAGTTGGTGAGAGTGATTACTTGGGTAGTTGTCAACAGTGTGAGGACCTCTGTGAGAAAAGGGTATATGTGGAACTACAAGGCTGGTGATTATAAGAAGCTCAGGAGACTGCTTGTAGGTGTGGCATGGAATGAGGAGTTGGGTGAAAAGAAGATCAATATTACTTGGGTGATATTCAAGAACCATCTAGTAAAAGCAATGTCTAAATGTATTCCAAGGGTCAGAAGATTAAATAAGGTAGGTGTGAAATATATGAAAGAAGAGATTAAGCATGTAATACAGAGGAAAAAGGCATTATGGAGGCAGCATAAGAGAAGTGGTAATAATCAATTCCATGACGATTACAAAGAACATGCAAGGCAGGTAACTTGGTTGGTAAGGGTAGCAAAAGTATGAGAGGTATGAGCAGCAGTTAGCTAATGAAGGCAAAAAGAATCATAGGAAGTTCTTTCTTTATGTAGCCAGCAAAAAAAAAAGAATGATTATAGAAAGATGACATTGATTGAGAAAATGGTATATGGACAACTGCTGTGGAAGATATAGTGGAGATATTTAATTGCAGTTCCTAAAGGTCTTTCATTCTTGTGAATGTGACATCATGGAGAGTTTGAGAGCAGTTGATGATGAGGAGGAGAGACGAACTGTAAGTGAGCAACAGGTATATGGGGAAATTGAGCAAACTTGATGTTAATAAGGCTGTGGGACTTGATAATATATCACCACATATGTTGAAGGAATATGCCAGGGAGTTGGCATCTGCCTTGACATATTTTTTTAATATGAGTCTTGCAATGGGTCAAGTTCCAAAGGAGTGGAGGGAGGGCAAGATTATACCTTCATATGGACTCCCTGGAGGTGTCAAATAATAATAATAACAATAATAATAAAATTATACACCTATCTGTGTATCATATGGTGTGGTTAAGGTGTTGGAGAAGCTGGTTAAAACTAGGATCCAGAATTGAGTTGACAGCAATGGTATTATCTTTGATGGACAATGTGGATTTGCTAAAGGAGGTCATGTTTAAGTAATCTACTTACTTATTACAATTAGGTAATGGCTTCATTGGACAAAGGAGATGGACACACAATAGTACACTTAGATTTTGCAAAGGCTTTTGATAGATTACCACATGATAAGTTGATAGTCAAACTAGAGCAGATGGGTTTGGATTAGTGCATTGATCGAAGACTGGCAATCTAATAGTTATCGGAAAGTTTTGTATGGGGAAGCAATATCCCAGAAGGGGAAAGTTACTAGTGGTGTGCCTCAGGGGTCTGTTTTAGGACCATTGCTGTTTATGTTAAGTTGTACGTTAATGATATTGGCAAAGATTTGGATGGAGATATTCAGTTGTTTGCAGATTATACAAAGTTGGGATGAACTATGAAGAGTAGAGCAGATGTTGTGGCTTTACAAGAGGACTTGAATAGATTGAGTGAAAGGGCACAGGAATTTGGATGCTGATTCAATGTTGCAAAATGTAAGGTTTGGGAAACAGATGTGATGTAGAAGTTACGCTTGGTGGGGATATATTGCTGGAGGTAGAGGAAATAAGAGGTTGTGGGGTGATAGTAGATAAGGGTCTGAAATTTAGGGAACACATTGCCAAAATTCTGAGGACAACACAATGAATTCTGGGAATGATGCAGAGGATACTGACTTGTAGAAATAAAGAGATTCTTGTTCCATTGTATAAAGCTTTGATTAGGCCACACATGGACTATTGTGCACAGATTTGGTCACCTGGTTTTCAAAAGGATGAAGAGATGTTGGAAATTATCCAGAGGTGCCTGACCAATGTAGTTTCTAACCTCTGGTGTCGAATATGAGGAAAGGTTGAAAAGATGCAATGTACACTCTAGTATATAGGAGGAAAAGGTGCTGATATGATAGTGACCTACAAGTTGGTAAGGGATTGTTATAGGGTCAATATTGAAGTGGTTTTTACAGAAAATGGTGGGAGATCAGGGGAGAACCAGAGGTCATCCCTGGAAACTCTATAGGGAGGGTGTGAGCAGGGGAGTGAGAAGCAGGTTTTTTGCATACAGAGTTGTGATTGATTGGAATTTTTTGCCTGAGAGCCTAGTGTCTGCAGAGAATTTAAGTGTGTTTGAGGTGCCTTATGATGAGTTGTGTGTATGACAAAAGGACCTCCTAGATGAATCTTTGACACCATGGGGTCTTAGAATAATAATAATAATAATATAACCTTTGAATGTGTTAGAAAAACAAAGAAGGCATTGGTTTAGCCACACATGCACACAGACTATTCTTGTGCTCAAATTTGGTCACCTAGTTTTCATTGTGATGTAGAAACACTAGAGGGATGATCCAAAGATGAATGACTAAAGTGATATTGGAACTCTGGAGCATTGATTATGTAGAGCAGTTGAGAGAATATAGATTTCAGAGTTTGGTGGATAGGAAGAAAAGAGGAAATATGATAGAATCCTACAAGTTAGTTAAGGGATTCTACCAGATTAATACAGAAGGAATTATAAAAAGGGTTGATGTGTGAGTAGTTTTTTACATGAAGAGTTGTTGGTGAGTGGAATACATTGCATGAATGCATTGTCAATGCAGAGAGTATAAATAATTTCAAAGTTCATCATGATGGACATGTTGCTGATTGAGTGGGCCTCCCACAATGAGTCTATTTACTCCATGTTTTTTTATGGTAATAATAATAATAATAATAAGTAATAATAAGTGGAATCTAGGCAACTGAGGGTGACTAGTGAAGCGTCCCATGGCTCGGTATTAGGACCACTATTCTTTAATTTGTACATTAATATGATATTATGGAAGATTTTAGGGGGATGGATATTCAGTTGTTTGCTGATGATGCAAAACTGGGGAGGGAAATAGTTGATAAAGGTGATGTAGATATCTTACAGGATGATTTAAATAAATTGGAGGTGTAGGCAAAGAACAATGGTTATTAATTTAATGTTGTAAAATGTAAGATAATGCACTTTGGGATTTTAATTGTCTCTGTAACGCAATTGAAAGAACAGCAGAACATTGTTTCCTTCAGTTGGAAAAGACCTGCTTTCGATTCTCATCATGATGTGAGGAATTTTTATCTTTTTTTCATTTGAAGTTGAGTTTGTCGATCTCATATGGCGGTAGCAAGGTTTTTCTCCCAGAAACTCGGTTTTTTTTTCAATCCTATGTAAGGCAAATTGGCCATGAAAACACATGAAATTTACAAACAAAAAATACTGTTTTTGGTGGTAGGTGTGTTGTAATTGGAGTGGTAGGGAAGATTGTGAGATGCATAGCTGAGTAGATTAGAGTGCCCTCCCTGCGATTAGTCCTTGGATTCCTTTAGAGGTGTCACATTGTAATAATAATTTGATGCAGAAGATGCAGAGAGGAAAGATAGTGTGCGTGTTGCCTAGGTATGATAGTGGTGAGCTGAGAAGAAGAGCAGTAATATTGAATAACATAATAGCTAGAATGTGTCAGAAGAGAGGATTGGAATATGTGGATGCTTGGAGGGCATTTAGAACAAAGAGGAATTGTATGCGAGAGACCGATTGCATTTGAATGAGGAAGGGCGTAGGCATCTGGAGAAATTGCTGTTCTGAACGAGTCAGTGTGTCGATGCAGGGAAACTAAAATGCCCAAGGTGGATGATAATAACAGGGGTGGCCTCTTGTGGGAATGGGTACTTGGGTGAAGGGGGAACGACATCAGGTAATGTTGAGCCCAGTGGAGTCTAGAGGGGATAATGCTGGGTATAGAAACAGTGGCATTTTTATGCTTTATACTAATGCCAGGAGTATCCGGATTAAAGGAGAGAAATTGGTGGCACTGATAGCATCAGCCTGAGCAACGATTATTGGGATAACTGAGACGTGATTGACAGAAGAGGATATAATAACAGGAATAGAAGTAGCAGGGTACAGCATTTTTTGGCAGGATAGGAAGGGAAAGCGTGGTGGTGGAGTACTGCTTATGATAAGTGATGACTTATGTCCTCTAAGAGTGGAGGCCTTCGAAGGCAGTGACACTAATGATTTTGAAAGCATATGGTGTGAGGTAAAGATGGGAAAGACGGGATATTTAGTGCGGGTGTTGCTACAATTCAAGCAGCACAGAGGGTGTGGACCAGGAGATGTTTAGACAGTTGAGCTTGGCAAATGCAAGAAGAATGATTGTTATGGGAGATTTTAACTACAGCAGTATTAATTGGGGAGAGGAAGATGCATGTAGCAATAAGGGAATGGAATTTATAGAATTCGTGAGGGAACAAATGTTTTAGGCAACATGTAATAGAGGGAACAAGAGGTTCAAGAGTTTTGGATTTGGTTATAGAATCAGAAGAGTTGATAATAACTGAGATGACATCTCTCTCACCAGTTGGAGAGAGTGACGATATGGTTTTGACTTGGAAAATGAATAGACATGCAGGAGTATCAAAGAGACGGGAACGTATGTGGAATTATAAAGCAGTGATTAATAGTCTTAGACATCAACTTGGTGAAGTTTCGTGGAGGGAGGAATTGGAAGGCCGGGATATCATTAGTGCGTGGGAAATTATGAAAGAATATTTGTTAGCAGCAATGGTAAGTTGTATACCATGAGTGAACAAGAGGACACAATTTGGAGTGAAGTGGATGACAAATAATATTAAATAGGAACTGCATGTGAAAAAGAGGCTATGGAAGAGATATAAGGAGACAGGTGAAGAGCAGATGCATGAAGAATATAAGACACAGGCCAAGAGAGTGACTAGTATGGTAAGGAAGGCGAAACTGGAATATGAGTAGAGATTGGCCCTAAGATCCAAAGAAAACCCTAGGGAATTTTTTAGCTTTGTGGGCAGTAGGAGGAGAAATGATTGTGAAAGAATGACATTGTGGGATAAAAATGGGAATAGAGTGACTGATGCAGAGGACATAGTGGAATTGTTCAATGAACACTTTATTGGTGTATTTCATCCTGGAGGAGTAAATTTTAATACTAGAGGATAGGACAGGTTTGAGGTTTAGAGGTGCAGGAGGAGAGTGTGTTTCAAATACTGAGTACTCTGGATGTCAGTAAAGCTGTGGGACTGGATGGTATTTCACCACGAGTTTTGAGAGAATGTGCTAGGGAACTGACAGTGCCTTTGACCTAGCTTTTCAATGTAAGTATGGCTGCTGGAAAGGTGCCCGTGGAATGGAAGTAAGGTAAGATAGTGCCATTGCATAAGGGTGGTAGTAGACTGGAAGTGTCTAATTATAAGCCAGTTTGTGTGTCATCAGTAGTTGTTAAGATCTTGGAGAAATTAGTTAGGGACCGTATACAGCATTGGGCAGATAATGTTATCTATGAGAGTCAACATGGATTTATGGGGGGGGGGTGCTCTTGTTTTAGTAATATGCTAGCCTTTTATAATAAAGTTACAAGAGCATTAGATGAGGGAAAGGCATATACTGCCATTTTCCTAGACTTAGCAAAGGCATTTGAAAGGGTGCCACATGATAAGCTGATATTCAAGTTGCAGCACATGGGTCTGGATGTCAGATTGGTCAACTGGATTCAGGATTGGCTGTCCGATAGGTGTCAGGGAGTTGTGTATGGTGGAGCAATATCAAAGAGGCAGAAGGTTACAAGTGGGGTTCCACAGGGCTCAGTACTGGGACCTATATTGTTTAACCTTTATATCAATGACATTGTCCGTGGATTGCAAGGGGATATTCAGTTGTTTGCGGATAATGCAAAGCTGGGAAAGGTTATTAGTAATAGTGCAGATGTGGTAGCCCTGCAAGAGGATTTGAATAAGCTAGATAGATGAGCAAATGAATGGAGGGGGGGTATCAGTTTAATGCATCAAAATATAAGGTCTTGAGCTTTGGGACACATCGATGGGACGCTGCATACTGTATTGGAGGTGCTATACTGGAGGAAGTACGGGAGACAAAAGATCTGGGGTTGATGATTGATAGAAACCTGAAATTCAGAGGAAATATTGCAAAGGTGGTGAAGGTAACACAGATGATTGCTGCAATAATGAGAAGTACGCTGACCTGCAGAGATAAAAGAGTTATCATTCTGTTCTATAAGACCCTGATCAGACCACACTTTATTGTTCTCAGATTTGGTCCCCAGGATTTGAAGGGGATAAATTAACTGTGGAAATGATACAAAGGAGGACAACAAAGATGGTTTCAGGTCTGTACAATGATAGTTATGAGGATCAGTTGAGGGAGTGTGGACTGCAGAGTTTGGTGGATAGAAGAAGGAGAGGTGATATGATTGAGACTTTTAAACTGTTGAGAGGTAGTTATAGGGTTGACACTGGGGATTTCTTTTGCTTGGTTGAACAGCAGGAAGGAGTGATGACAAGAGGCCATCCCTGGAAGTTCCGAAAGGAAACTGTGAGCAAGAGGGTGAGGAGTGGTTTCTTTGCATGGATGGTGGTTGAACTGTGGAATGCATTGCCTGATAGAGTGATGAGAGTGAGAACGATCAATGAGTTTAAGGAGTGATATGATGGACTTTGTGTTTCCTAGGAGGGACCTCCCACAGTGAGTGTTGATAGACTTGTGTTTCCTAAGAAGGACCTCTCACGTGGAGTCTTTTGACTCCCTGGAGGCCTGAATAATAATAATAAGAAGAAGAAAACATTCATTAATCAAATCATGCAATAACTCTTCAACAATGGGAAGAAAATATTCTTCATTTTGTTTTGTCATTTTAATTTTGTCCATAAAGATTTCAATCTGAGTTCTTACTTCAAATCTTGATGCATCTTGTTTTTTAATTCATTAAATTAAAGATGAAAGAGTTTAAGTTGCGTAAGGAAATGTATCAATATAAGTGAATATATATATATATATATATATATTAATATGGTTGTACATTTATCAATGAAAGAAAAATATAATTTAAGTCTTCTAACCTCTCTACTGGCGAAGTGGATGAAATAGTGAGACCAAATTGCACTTCTTATCCATGCTATTCAACAGGTGTTACAGATTCGTATCCAGATTTAGCTTGACGTCTATAGACGTCATGGCTGGTTGGGGTGTTAAAACAGTCTATTTGCTCTTTGCAAAGCAGGCAATAAAGTTAACTGACATGATTTTCTGTATCCTGATCATAATACAGTTTTTATATTGCATCTAAAAATCTTTTTAGTTACATCTACAGAATTAAAAAATGATTTTTGTAATTTTGTAGATGTAAATAAAAACTAACACTTCCATGGAGTCATGACATCCTTACTTCTATACATCAGTTTCCTCTGCATCATTGTCATAATCCTCTGTGCTTCCCTTAATTTTAACAAAATATCCCCAAGATCCCATATCCTTCGTATCCTCCACTAATCTTATACTCTGGATTCCATCTTTGCTTCCAAAATTTTAAAATCTTGCACTTTGCTCCAGTGAACTGGCAGCCCTTCACCCATTTACCCAGTCTATTCAAATCCTCATTGCAAGGCTACAATATCTGTTCTGCTCATACTTCTTCCCAACTTCACATCATCTACAAACAGCTGTATATCATCATTCAAGCTCTTTCCCAGTATAATTAAATAACAGCTGCCCCCCCCCCCCCCCCACCAAAAAAAAACATTGGGCATGCCTCTAGTAACTTTCCTCTTTTGGGATATCACTTCCTCCATACACAGTCTGCTGACACCTATCAAATCCTGCAATAACTCTTCAACAATGGAAGGAAAATATTCTTCATTTTGTTTCATTTTAATTTTATCAATAAAAAGCTCATTCTTTATTGAAATCAGTGATAAATCTCACAAAAATACTTGAAAATATATTAGCAAAGAATCTGTGACACGACACTCTGCATGCATGATGTATGATTTTGATGTATCAATTTATATGATGGTTTGCTGCTCATCTCATTCTAATGATATTGTGGATTCACAAATTTTTATAAACATATTCTTCTTTCATTTTTTGTTTTCTCAGTGTTATTCACTGAGAAGGCAATAACTTTTTTCCAATAGCTTGAATTTATCCAGAAGATTTAAAATATGATTGATTAAATCAGATGTTTCTCCAGATAAATTAGTAAACTACAATACTTTCCAAATAAAAGTATTCTTAAAAGAGTAAATAATAATGAAAATTGGTACTAATTTTATGTTCAGGTAATGTTTGGAGCTGTCAACTACAGGGTGAAAAATTTATCATGATTTAAATCTGTAATTACTGGTTCCAATGACACCAAGGAAGAGAACATTCCCAATTATTGCTTATGTTTTGGTGTGGGAATTTGGGAGCAAGAAAACTTTGTCATATAGTTTTTTATTATTGTGGTTGTGCAATCCATTGATCAGAAATAAGTAAATTATTTTTTCTTTGTCTGTTTCACTTGAAATTTTGTTTGTTGTTGTTGTTTTTATGGGTATTTCTTTGTTTTGATATGTTACAAAAAATCCCACGATGAGGCTTGTGACTGCATAGATGTCCTGAATAGTAATAATAATAGCAAAACATCGGAATATCTTCCACGATGGCTGATAAAAAAATTGTTCATTACATATGTTGCACTGAAACATCATTATGTTTGTGACTCTTTTTCGTGTGAAAAAAAGAAAGCACATTCTTCCTTCATTGATTAACTAAAATTACATCTTCTTTTGGCCATGGCTATTGATTTTAATGGAAAATTTAAATTTTGTGACAGTAAATGGTTCCATTGTACTGCACTCTAGTTTTGTCTTTGTAAGAGAAATATCACTGTTAACTCTTTGCTGTTGGCTCTTACCCTTAAAGAAGAGAAATAAAAGCCTTGACATTTTGATAACTGAAATAAATTTATATGTGACTTACAGTTTATCAGAATATAATAATAATAATAATATTTTTTTATTTCTGCAACAATTGTTTGCTTAATGAAAACATTTCATCTTGGAAATCAGAGATATTGAAATATGGGATGGCATCTTGAAAGCATGTCTGTGGAAGTAGGAACAGTTGTTTACGAATATGAGACTGTCCCATTCAAAACAGGATGGATGACCACCCTAGTTATAAATATAACCAGATTACTATACAAATAACATAATTGGCCTATTGCATACCTTAGTCTACATAAAGAATCAGGCCATTAAATGAGAACTTGAGTCTTTACTAGGTGAATACTCAGAAATATATCCTAGTTTAATTCCCCCCAAAAAAGCTTAATCAGAATTTTTCTTCTTCTAGTGTCTATATAGATTATTAGTGCACTGTAAAAGTGACAATCTTGATATAGTCTCTCGAGTTGTTTCTATCCAGGGATGTCCTTAACAGGGCAGAGAACAAAGAATCAGTTCATTTTCTAATATTATCTATACAAGTGATTCTAGGTCACCCCCAATGTTTTTTTACCAAAGTCAAATCTTCTAGTGCTATTTCAAGTAAACTCTCAGATCCAACTGGAGCTGGTTTCAACATAGTTTACTGATGATATTTTCTTGTGTTCTGGCGATGGAGCAGATTTTCTTCCTAACGGCATCATTTGTCATGTGTGTGTGTGTAGTGTATGGTATCTTCAAAAATTTTCTGTAACACTTCTTCTTGAAGGCACCACAGCATAAGTGAGAAAGAGTAGCTAATCTTCCCCGGTTGGTGAGAATGGCCATGAAGTTATCATCTTGGTTGTAACTGGTCATATAAGAACCTCTGTGAAGAAGGGATACAATGAGTGATCAAATTATTAGAGCCACATGCAAAAAAGGTATTTTGTGAGTTTCAGGTAGAAATAAAACCACATTGTCAATGTTTTTATATCAAATTGATTTTATTAAAATTAGTCCTCTAATGACACACTTAAAGTATGCTTAGGAATGGAGGAAAGAGTGCTGTAAAAGGAGTTAGAGTTGATAAAGGTGACATGAAAACAGGAGAAAAAGATATCCTTGAAGTATGGAGTAATTACTTTGAAAAACTGCTAAATGAAACAAGCAGTGATGACAGCATAGTGATAAAAAACACTGACCAGGCATGCAGTCAGGAATACATATCCATACCTGAAGTAGAAAAAGCCATCAATGGCTTGAAATGTGGAAAGGCAGCAGGAGTAGATGATATTCGACCAGAAATGCTGAAGTATGGTGGTATAAAAGTCTTACAGTGGCTGCACTGCATAGTTCAGAAAGACTGGACAGAGGGACGAATTCCCGATGATTGGAGTAGAGCTCTCATAGTACCCATATATAAAAAGGGAAATAAAACTGAATGTGAGAATTACAGAGGTATTTCCCTACTGAGTGTTCCTGGCAAGATCTATGCAAGTATACTTGAGAAACGGTTGAGAAGAATTGTGGAAGAAAAGCTTGGTGAAGAACAAGCTGGATTCAGGCCAAATAGAGGCTGTCAGGATCAGATCTTCACTTTACGACAAATAGTCGAGAAAGCATGGGAATATAACAAAGATCTGTATTTAAGTTTTGTCGATTTGGAAAAGGCATATGACAAGGTGCCAAGAGAGAAGCTATTCAATACGCTGCAGTTATATGGTGTCAATGGGGCATTGTATCAAGCAGTACTTAGTCTTTATTTGAGTTGTAAGTCAGCAGTTAGAATTGAAGGAAGTACAGGAAGATGGTTTAATGTTAAATCTGGTGTGAGACAAGGATGTACATTATCCCCTCTGTTATTCATTATCTATATGGATCACATTATGAAGGAAAGTGGTATTAAACCTGATATCAAAATTGGAGATGTTAATGTCAGCTCTTTGCTTTATGCAGATGATGTTATACTTCTAAATAAATCCGCTACAAGTCTGCAAGATTCTCTGTCTAAATTGAATAGCTGTTGTAATAGATATGGTATGAAGGTCAGCAATAAAAAGACAAAGACAATGAAAATAGGCAGAATCATTGAAAATGTCAACTGTGTTGTGAATGGAGAACCTGTGGAACAAGTAAAACATTTCAGCTACTTAGGCACAATTTTTACTGAAAATGGTAAATTAAATATAGAAATAGACAACAGAATCAACAAAGCTGGTATGGTGGGAAGTCAATTGAATAAATTCATATGGAATAAGAGAGAAATTAGTCGGAACACTAAATTAGCTGTATACAAGACAGTGTTCAAACCAGTTTTAACTTATGGATCTGAGAGCTGGGTCAGAAGTAAAACACTTGACCAAAGACTAGAGACCGCAGATATGAGAGTCCTGAGAAAGATTAGAGGCGTGAACAGATGGCATCAATGGCAATATCATATTAAAAACGAGGATATTAGGAAAGAACTTGACATTGTCAGCATCCAGGAATGCATTAACAGAGCTAATCTCAGGTGGTATGGTCACTTAAATAGAATGGGAGAGGAAAGATTAGCAAAACAAGTGTTCTCTGCCAGGTTGGCAGGAAAATGACCCAGAGGAAGACCAAGATATAGGTGGATTGATACGGTACAAAGTGCCTTAGACGATAGAAATATAAGATCTGATAATGTTGGAGTCTTGACAAGTAACAGACTGATTTGGAGGAAAATTGTAGATAGGAAGTCAGTAATGATGTAATTTTTTCATGTAGTACTGTTATATCCTGTACACCCCTTGAGGGTACATGGCAGGAATTTGATGATGATGATGATGATGATGATGATGATGAAGCATGCTTATATAATTAAAGAAAAATATATATAGAAATAATTATGAGGTTAATATATGATAACACCGCCTTTTGCTGCAATTACTACTTCAATTCTTTTGGGCATACTTTCTATGCATTTGGCACAGTTTAATTTTATTGATTTATTCCTGTGCCACACATCAATCAAATGCTCTATTAATTGGCTTTTGTTGGTGACAGGTTCCTTGGAAATTTCCCACCTCACCAGTTTCCCAAAAGTTCTCGATGAGGTTGAGATCCAGTGAATTTCCAGGCCAGTCAAGAACCTTGACTTTTTTTTGTCATTTGTTACTTTTTTGTAGCATCTTGGTCTCCAGTACCTTGATGTATTGATCATGCTTCATTGTTCAAGCCCAAGTCCTTGATGTGTCGACGAGCTGTTATTGAAGATATCTTAATGCCAGCATCCTGCATCATTTTTGTAAGAACCCTCTGAGGTGCCTTCCTGTTTTCCACACAAATATCTCTAATTTTTCTTTCATCCTGTGGGGGGGGGGTGGTAATTTTTTTTTCAGCCACATTTCTTCAAACGCTTCGGTATTAATTCAATATTTGCATCCATTTTTTTTTTTTTGTTCTGCCATTGATGCTCATGAAACATTAGCAATTAATGCTATCTTCCTTTGAGAATGTTCAGTATTCATTAAGAGCATTTTTATTTCTAAAATTTTCAGTGGAGAAAGATCTTTAGCTTTGACCATGGTAAAAATACACTCTGTCAAGAAAAGAATAAAAAATCATAAAATAACACAATACAACACTTATAAACCATATGCAAATCTTGAAATAAACTATTTACCATCAAAATATTATAAGAACACTCCAAAAGTAATTAAAATGCTTGAATAACCTCAATAATTTATAAACAAACACAATCAAACAAGATGGCTGTCAAGCAGGTGGCTGAGAATCTAAACACAAAATTGCATCCATATGACAGGTTATGAAACCAACAGTACAGTATTGTCAACTCTATATTTAAAATCAGTAAACATAATTATTTAATAAAAAAAATAAAGAACTCCATATAACCAGGTTTTCATTTATTATAACTGGTTGAAGTGTAAAATTGTTACTGTAATTTATGGAGGTGGTGCTAATAATTTGATCACCCATTGTATATGTGGTACTGCAAGGCTGGTGATTATGAAAAGCTTAGGAGACAACTGGAAGCTATAGCATGGAAAGAGAAGTTGAGTGAAAAGGAGACATGGTGCTTGGGCATTGATCAAGATCTATTTAACAGTAGCAATGTGTGAGTGTGTTCCAAAGGGGGGGGGAGGCTAAATAAGTTAGGAGTAAAATAGATGAATGAAGAAATTAAGCATGAAATATGGAAGAAGAAGAAAAAGGCATCATGGAGGCAGCACAAGATGAATATTTGTAATAATTTGTTGCAAATGGAAAGCTAAGATAGTGACTTAGTTATTGAAGACAGCAAAAGTGCAGTGTGAGAAGAAATCAGCCAGTCAAGCTAAGAAAAAACATAGTAAGTTCTTTTGATATGTGTCAAGTAGAAAAAAAAATGACTATGGGAGGTTGATGCTAGCTAATGACATTATCAGAATGGTAACTGATACAAAGAAATATAGTCAAAGTATTCCAGTAGTTTATCAGTGTATTTCATCCTCATGAGGGTGACATCATGAGAAGCTGGAGTAGAAGATATGGTAAACGCAGGGACTGATTATGAATTAGCAGGAGGTATATGAGGAATAATGTAAACTTCATGTTAATAAGGCGGTAGGACTTGACAATATATCACCACATATCTTGAAGGAATGCTCTAGGGAATTAACAGCACCTTTGGCACACCTGTTTAACATGATTCTTTGCAACAAAATAAGTCTTGAATCAATGGAAGGTAAATAAAATTGTTCCACTGTGTGAAATAATAGTTCCAAAATGTGTCTGGAGTTGTTGTTAAGGTGTTAGAGAAGTTAGTGAGGACTAGGATTCAGAAATGGGTTGATAATAGCAGTATTTATGATGGTCAGCATGAGTTTGTTAAGGGGGAGGTCGTGTTTTAGCAATCTTCTTATGTATTACAACAAGGTGACAAATTCACTGAATAAAGGAATGCATACATACATACAGTTGTATACGAGGATTTTTAAAAGGCCTTTTATAGACTACCGCATGACAAGCTGGTAACTTAATTGAAACGGATGGGAACATATAGGACGTTGTGTATGGAGGAATGGTATCCATCCCAGTTGGATACCATTCATGAAGTGATAGTTACAAAATTAACCAATTACAAAAGAAATATAAAAAGAAGACTAGAAAAAGTGACATAGAGAGAATTATGAATCTTTTGCCAAGCTGAATCTTGGATAGTATCGTACACCCTTATATTTACTGTGATTTTGAAAATCTACAGAATCTGAAACATTCTAAGTTTGTTAATATTACCAGTATGTTCCTTTCTGAATTTTGAGCTGTGGGAACGGCATTACCACAGTTTTTAATAACTAGGGGGGGGGGGGCTTTCTAACACTGCAACCAAAGGCCAAAGGATGCATACGATATCACGTCCTAAAACCAATTGCAGGAGATTCACAATAATCATTACTTACACAAAGCCTATCATACTTTTCATTATAATTATTCATAGACATTGCCCACACAACTCCCTGTGCAATTCGTCACTCATTCCCCACTGTTCAAGCAAGGAATCCAGATTTCACATGCTGATTTCTCACTTATTCAATTTACATCCTTGTTCTCTTCTTTTCTTCTGTGCATTGAAAATTTCTCCTACTTCGATCCTATAAAACATGTTTTTACCATGTGTTTCTATCATAATCTTCTCTTTTTTACCAAATTCCGCAACTCAAAAATATGTCACTCTATCCTTGTATTGTGCCTGTAACTATTTTATTCATGCAGTTCTGGATATTCTACACCATTTCCTTACCGTCAAAGAGGGATAATAACTTTCTTATTTCTACTTCTTGTGTTTTTTTATTCATCCCAGTGATCCTCTCTGAAAACTTGTCCACTTCTGCAATATCTCCTAACTTTACCTCCCTATCCACTATCACTCCCAAATCTCTAGCCTCATCAATCTACTGCAGGCCATTTCCATCAGTGTAATATACAGCTTATAACCTCTTTTGTTTCCAATGTGCATAATGTTACACTCTGCCACATTGAATTTACAGTGTTATTTGAATTTCAGTGGGCAATTTGCATCTATATTTTGATGATCATTTAAATACATCTGACAGACAGTGGAGTGATTAAAAGTGATGTGATATAGTGATTCTGCAGGATCTCTACATCACCATTTGCTGATGAATATCCAGTCATCAACAAATGATTGGATATTCCCATCAGATCAGTCCCAACAGCATCAATGCATTAAAAAAAAAAGTACAGCAAATCAAGTACAAAGCCCTTTGGGTTCTCTATACTATACTCTTTCTATATCTGCCCACCTGCAATCTTCTTGATTCTTTTCCACCATATGCTAATATCTGATGTTTGTCTATAATCCACCCTCTTATCTACATTACCAGCTTCACACCCGTCTCCAGTGCTTAACCTATTTATAGTCATGTGCAAAATAGTACCTACAAGCTATTCCCACTTTTGGATATGGTTACTATTGTTATTTAGGCAACATCTTTTCAGTTGGCAGCACTGTGAGTATGTTGATTATTCAGGATATTTATTTCAGGATATTTAAGTAGCTCTATGTATCCATAGAGCTACTTAAATAATATAAATCCTTTGTGTTCTACTTAAATAGGACACAAAGAGCATTTGTATACATGCAAATATATCTTTATAGGACATATAAAATAGATAAGGCTACAGATTTGCGAATAGAAGTGGACTGGAAATTGAAGTTGTTCAAAGGAACATATTTCATACATAGGCAGAATACCAAAAAGATCCTTTGGATGCAAGAACATATGACAGATCATGCCACAAAACTGTATAGGAGCATTACACAGATGAAGTCTTTTAAGAGATTTTATTTCTCAAAAGAGGAGAAATAAAATTTCTCTCTCTCTCTCTCTCTCATGAAAGATGGCTCATGAAAATTTTGCATGTGTTGGAGGAGAGATGCTGTATTTTACATCATATAAACAATATGATTTTTTTTCCCTCTCGAGTGAATGTATTTATTTTTTTATAACAGTCTTACCTACACTGGTACTATGAATGTGTGATTAATAGTATGTATAACCCTTGGATACCCCCCCCCCCAGATATATAGGTCTTATTGTTCACGCTAAAAATCAATATTCCTATTTCATTAGCATCTAATCCAAGTTTCACATTTCTAAGCAACCCTAGATCTGGATCCCAACTCCCCATACCTCACAATAGACCCTTACACTTAGCTCTTATTGATGGATTCATTTTATTCCTCAGTGTTCATAGTTACTCCTTATTACATGTTTTCTAGACAATTTGCCAGTTTGCAAAATGACAATACTAAGTTTCCTGCAGTCCAAAACAAAACTGCTCCATTCATATAACTGCACCATACATCCATAATTATACTTTTTTTTTATTCACGGAGAATTTCTGTTTGTCCCCCATCTTCCAGAAAAAAAATCTGGAATGCGGAGACTACATAAGGATTTTGGGATCCTCATGTAGCTCGTGCATTCCAGATTTTTTTTCTGGAAGATATTATGCACTGCTCACCTCATTGAAAAGAATCAAATCTAGTTCTTTTCCAAACAAAGGGTACATATCACATTTAGAGTGCATTTCAATTGTTCTCTGTGTTAGGAGGAGATAAAAAGAATTAATTTTTTTGTTGGCAGATATTATTGCAGTTTATTAATAATAAAAATATGGCCTTAATTATTATTAATACTTCCCTTTCTTCAGATGTTCCAAAAAATCCATCAGAAATTCACTTATTATTATTATCCTAAGACATGGAGTCAAACACTCATCTAGAGGTCCTTTTGTCATACACAGCTCATCATACCTGGTCTTAAACACAATGAAATTCTCTATAGACACCATACTCTCAGACAATGCATTCCAATCATTTACAACTCTCAATGCAAAAAAAAAAAAAACCTGCTTCTCAAACACTCTCCTTATACAACTTCCAGGAATGACCTCTTGTTCTCCCCATGATCTTCCACCATTTTACGAAAAACCTCTTTTTAGCAATCCATTACCAATTTGTACATCTCTATCATATCACCCCTCTTCCTCCTATCCACTAGACTCTGTAAATTGCATATTCTCAACTTTTCTTCATATTCAACATTTCAGTGATCAGAAACTACCTTAGCCAATCTCCTCTGGACCCTTTCCAAAGATGGAGTGTAGAATTTACTCTTGGTGTGAATATATTGTTGGAGGGGGAGGATATAAGAGCTCTTGGGGTGATGGTGGATAAGGATATAAAATTTAGAAGACATATTGCCAAAATTGTGAGGACAACTCAACAAATTCTGGCAATGATGCAGATGACACTGATTTGTAGAAGTGAGGAGATTCTGATTCCACTGTATAAGGCTCTGATTAGACCACATATGAACTACTATGCACAGATTTGATCACTGGTTTTCAAAAGGACAAAGAGATGTCCTTTTGAAAACCAGTGATCAAATCTGTGCACCTCAAGAGCTCTTATATCCTCCCCCTCCAACAATATATTCACACCAAAAGTAAATTCTACACTCCATCTTTGTTTTCCAAATTTTAAAACCTTACGTTTTGGAACATTCAACTGCCATCTCCACTCCCATGCACATTCACTCAATCTGTTCAAGTCTTCTTGTAAGCCTAGAACATCTGCTCTGCTCCTCATGGGTCGTTCCAACTTTGCATCATCTGCAAACAACTATATATTCCCTTCCAGCTCTTCCCCAATATCATTAATGTACAAGTTAATTTAAATAGCAAAGACCCTAAAACAGACCCCCAAAGCACACCACTAATGACTTTCCTCTTCCAAGATATTGCTCCTCCATACACATTTTGCTGACACCTATCAGACAGCCAATCTCCAATACAATGCCCTAATCTAATATCCAAACCCTAACCACTCTAGTTTGACTGTCAACGTATCATGCGTTAATCGATCAAAAGCCTTTGCAAAATATAAGTATACTACTGTGTATCCTTCTTCTCTGTCCATGGAAGTAATCACCTTATTGTAATAAGTAAGTGATTACTAAAACATGACCTTCCTTTAGCAAATCCATGCTGTCCATCAAAGATAATACCGTTATTATCAACCCAATTCTGGATCCTGGTTCTCACAAGCTTCTCCAACAACTTAATTACAACACCTGACACACAGATAGGCCTATAGTTTGATGCTTGAATTTCATCATCTCCCTTATGAAGCAGCACAATCTTGCCTTCCTTTCACTCCTTTGGAACTTGACCTATTGTCAGACTCATATTAAACAAATATGTCAAAGCAGATGTTAACATCCTGGCACATTCTTCCAAGTCTCTCCTGCTCATCATCCGCTGCTATCAAACTCTCCATGATTTCACATTCACAAGAATGAAAGACCTTTAGGAACTGCTCATTAAATATCTTGACTGTATCCTCAGCTCAGTTATCCTTATACCATTTTTTCCAATCAATGTCATCCTTCCATAATCATTCTTTCTTTCTTTTTCTTTTTTTTTTTTTTTTTTTGTTGCCTACACATTGAAAGAACCCCCCTGAGAATTTTTTTGTTGTTGTTGTTCATTAGCTAACTGCTGCTCATATTGAACACATGCTACCCTTACCAACTGAGTCATATTTCTTGCCTGTTCTTTGTACTCCTCATGCAATTGATTATTACCACTCATCTTATGTTGCTTCCATAATACCTTTTTCCTCTGTATTGTATACTTAATCTTTCATTCATTCATCTATCCATTTAACACCTACCTTATTTAACCTTCTGACCATTGAAATACATTTGGGCATTGCTTCTACTAGATAGTTCTTGAATATCATCCAAGTAGCACTGATCTGCTTTTCGTCCAACTCCTCATTCCATGCTTCCCCTGCAAGCAGTAGCCTTGTAGTTCCAAACATACCCTTTCCTCACAGAAATCTTCACACTGCTGGCAATCATCCATGTAAAATGAGGAAACACTACTGATGCTATCAGATGGTAACTATGGTGACAAATGTAAGAAAAACACAGCACACGCAGATTGTAACATAATCTGCATTTGTGTATCAGAATGGATAAACATGAATTTTTTCGAACTGTTATTCACACAAATAATTATTGTCAGTTACAACAGAAAAATAAAATTAACAAGCAGTGCAAAATGTAAGACCTGTGCAGCTCAGCAGAAGTTGCATTTGTATCCACAGTACTATGCTGCCTGAAGAAATACTTAAATTCTAGACTGCAACTAGAGGAACTGTTTCTAAACCTTTCTACGATTGGTTCCTGAGCTAGTTGATCTCTAGCACAGGCAAGTAGGTTTTTTATCCCATAAACTAAAGAAAACTGAATGTAGAAACCACACTATTTCAGACAATAACATATTATATTAGGCTATATGAGGTGGTATTACTTATGATCTTTTTATTATCTTATTGTCACTTATTAACTGGAATTCCACTTAAAGTTAGTCATAGTCTTGGACCAGCTATCTCTGAATGGCTACCAGTGGAGATTGAATCCCACTCAGTCTCAGAAAGTTAGACAGTACTAAAACTTAAGGAAATAGAAGGCATTAGCTGATTTTTTTTAACAAAATATAATTAACAGATATGGAGCCTGTGTAGCTCAGTGTAAGTGGCGTGTGTTGTCTACAGTGCTAAACTGCCCAAAGAAACAACATCGCAAGTTCAATTCTGGTTGATGATTCGAGGAACTTTTACTATGTCTTCTTTTCAACTGCTTCCCGATTTAGTCAACCTCTGGCATGGACAAACGGATCTTTTCTTCTAGAAAATCCACTGTAGAACTAACACTAATTTCAAACAGTTAACACTTTCATTGCCAAGCTGAAAATTTGAATTTCGTGTGGTGGCCAAATTTTTTATATTTTTTTATTTAGTTAGCGACGCCCACACGATAATGCGTGATCGGCCGTTTGGTGAGAACTCGCATCACGCGATATCGCTTTATTAGCAATGAACATGTTAAACAGTATTAGGATTCACGAGATGGCAGTACCTGCTTGTCAGCCACATCTCTTCTCTGGTGCCATGTATAATTAGTGATAGTCTTGGACCAACTATCTCTGATTGGCTACCGGTAGAGGTTAAGCTTCCCCATCAGTCTCCAAAAGTTAGATGGGGCTAAAATGGTCTTGCCCACAAGTAGCAAGAAAAAAACAACCATAAAGTCTTGGTAAGCATAATACCAGTGACTTGATATATCACCTCTTTGGACACGAGCACTGACTCAAGCAGTGGAATCATATCATACCTCCGGGCATGAAAGTGCAGAGAACAATACCATAAACGTTATACACTGGTGTCCAAAAGCTAAGGATGAACTGCATTTTTACTCAAAACACTTTCATGGCTACTGCCAAATATGGACATTTCACCCTATAGGGAATTAAAAGGCATTAGTTGACTAACACATGAAACGATAAACCTCAAAATTACACCAAAACGTATCTAATAAAAAAGACTACAACTACTGTTACCAAGAACAAACAATACCCTCTACCAAACACATCTGAAATGAAAACAATAACTGCTACTCTGGCCTTTAAAGTCAGTGAAATTAACATATCACTTCTTCAAAAACAAAACAAAAAAATACCTTCTATGCCACTACCAGAAACATGGGTATCAAGAGCCAACAATATACTACTAAATACCTCTAGCCTGCAGCTCTCTAAAGCTAATCTGACTTGACTTTTTGAACTCAGTAAAATCAAGGTACATCCACAGCTGTATCAGTCACAAAAACATAAATGCAAGTATCAAGAAGAACAACAACCATAAAGTCTTTGCACTGACTTAAGCTGTGGAATCATATACCTTTGGGCATGAAAATGCAGAGAACAATACCATAAATGTTATACACTGGTGCCCAAAAGCTAAGGATGAACTGCATTTTTACTCAAAACATTTTTGTGATTACAGCCAAATGTGGACATAAATTGATTGCCAGCATACTAATAAATTATATTACACAAACGTGTTATAAATTTTGTAAAAATTAAATTGCAGTAAGTGTATGGCAAAAGTTACAAATATCCTAAAGACCTAGTTGAGGAATTAATGTACAGTGCTTACAGAAAACTATACGGAGAGACATTTTAATATGGAATATGTCCACCCCAAACTGTGATGCAGCTCGCAAAATGTCATACCATACTTATCACCACCTAATCCTGGAGTTCTTGAGGCAAACTACTCCACTCCTTTAGAAAGGAAAATAATAATGTTTGTTTTCTAGAGGGCAATTTCGAGTAGTAGTGCACTCTTTCCATCCAAAATTGTTCTATGGAGTTGAGATCTGGGGAGCCTGCTGGCCACTTGATTCGATTAATATCCTCGGTCTCCAGAAGTATCTCCAGTGCCACATAAAGTGTGGTATGGCATCGTGATCCATAAAAATGAATTCTTCGCCTACAGCACAACGGAAAAATCAAACTTGAGGTTGAAGAATATTGTTCACTAGTGTTATATCCCCATTCTTTTTGTGGTTTTATCTTTAATTGCCTTTACTTTCTTTAGCTTTAAGTTTGTATCTCTTGCTATCAGATATTCGGTTGCCGACAAATTTGTATAGATATAAGACTGCACCAGCCGGCAACTAAATTCTGATACATTATCCAGTAATACTAAAAGAAAATTGTAGGGATCAAGATATATGCAGTCATGGTCCCTATTCTCACATCACTATTGGTTTCCCCTTTAAATGCATGGTACGAAATTTTCCAAACAGTAATTCAAATCCGCAGAAGATATGACAAACTCAATTGATTATGTAAAAAGAAACACATTTATTATTTCACCAAGACAAGTATACATGTTATTTAAATTCTTAACCTTAAAAGAGTCTGGGTTCCCCTTACTTAATTAAACACATTTAAACTTCTGCACTATGATCTCTTACTGGGCATAAATTCCTCACTTCTATACATATATCTATCCTCAGACTCTCACAATTAAGTTACCTGATAATATCATACATGAACATTACATATAAACACTAGACAATTCAATAAATCTGACATGTAATTCTCTATGACAATAGTACTTAATTCTCTCCCCCAAAATATCTGTTAGCACTTAACTACTTTCTGATCATATGACATTACTTTTCTTAAATCACTTAAACAGTCCGGAGCCCGGCCTCCTGCTTGGCTGGAGCCTAATATGCTTTCTCCTTAACAGTAGACAAAAGTGTCCAAGTTGCAGACTATTCCTATACCACAACACGTAGATAGCATGTTTCCTTAACTTTTGTTTCTTTACTCCACGGCTACTTTAATTCAACATTAATATAAGAAAATCTTCGCTTACCGTTCTTGCTTTGACTAGGTATTCTGATCTGTTCACTGTACCTCCTCTGATGGCGGGCTTTGTTCCTTTGTTCTACACGAGCCGAAAACACTCATGCACAGATCTGTACGCTGACGTGGATTTCATCAGCGGCTCTTTCTCCTAATGTGTTTGAACACATTGTAGTTGCAGCTTTGACCGATGTAACATGCATAGCAAGGGGAGATCCTTGCTACACGTGGCGGCAAGCTCTACATAGCTCTCCTACGGGAAACTAGGCGCCGACGAGCCTCGGAGACAAGACACAAGAGATCGGAGATAAGAGATAAGAGATCGATTCGAACTCCCGCCGATACGTTTATACTCCGAAACAGCTCCCTCACTCGGCGGTGTCGTCACACATACGGTAGCAGCCGATTGGACGCCGTGGCTACGAACTGTCTTCACATGTCTTAAAACTTGTACTTAGCTTATACATATTTACTTGTTAATATTACATAACTTTCTACTTTAATTCATTCACAATTGTTATCTTAATAAACTTATGGGCTATCTTAACAATGTTTAGAATTTACACATCTGGTCATTTACATTTTCCTGGGACCTTATTCGGTACATTTCCCATCAGGAGGCATAAGCATCTTATCCCTTCCTTCTGAGGTAACGTAACGTTGGGTGGGAAAAAGGGATGACTCATCACTTTTTCCGACACAACACTAGTGATAGTTGCTTTTTCCAGCACTCGTAGCACGGTGCGTCTATTAAGCACAATGCTTTCCCACACCATGACCTCAGCACTGCCGTATCTATCCCTTTCAAGAGTTTTCAGTGGTGTCTTGTTCAATTTTTATGGATACAACACTGAAAACGTGCTCTGCCATGAGTTGTGGATAAAGGGATGCGGACTACACCTACGAGCGTGCCAGGCCTACTTGTCGCAGACGTCTTGCCACAGTTATCGATATATCCGCGTACTTGTGCTTGCAAGCTAACCTGCTGTGGTGCGTCGAATACATTATGCTGTTATAACCAAAAATCCAGGCACTGGGATGCGGAATCCGCCCAGTCGAGATTGTGTCTTTGAGACATTACAAGATCCAACTTTGCAACTTCAATCTTCACGAAAAAGCTTCCTTCAAACACATTTCGCTTCAGAACTCAGCACATTACTGTTTCATAGGGTGAAGCAAGATGCTTTTTATATTTTCCGTTGTCGGATACCTAGGAAACAATGAAGGGGGAAAAATTATGAGCCATTAGCTCGCCCTGTGAGGGCACGGGGGTTATATATCTTCATTTGATATGAAGATGGCTTTAGGTCTTTTATGTTTGTAGAGGTCTGTTTCATTGTACTTTGCAGCTTGTTGTACCACATCGTTAGAGTGGGTAGTTGTTTTCAAGAAGAACTTTTCTGCTAGAGAGTGTAAGAAAGAGGAGATATATGGGATATTTGTGTCCCAATGAATCTGAATATTTCTGACGAACCATGGAGAATTTAGTATCATTCGTAAACATTTGTTTTGCACTCGTTGTAATTTAAGAATATTAGCATTGGAGATATGGCTCCAAGCTAGAGAAGCATATGTAATTATAGGACGAATCACCATCTGGTAGAGAAGCAGTTTGTTTGTTTTTTTGTGTTTAATTTGCTGTGTCTATTAATCAAGGAGTAGAGTTGGGCGATGGCTTTAGATGCTTTGCACATATGTTCCTAATATGTGCAAAGCCCACTTAAGAAGCTTAGTCTTTTGTCTAATAGTAGTCCGCGGTATTTAGCTTCTGTTTGCCATGGAAGTTTGGTATTAAACAGAAAGATGTCCCCTTTGGGAGATGTTAATCTTCTAGTCATGAATATAGCTATGCTTTTCTGAGGGTTAACTTGCAATCTCCAGTCAGATAACTGTTGTTCTAGTTTTAGAATGTTTTCTTGAAGTTTTTTGGTTATAAGGTGGATAAAGTGATCTAGCTAATACAGCCATGACATCTGCATAAAGAGCCATAATGGAAGACATAGGGTTATGTGGGATATCTGCCATATAGACTGATAATAGAATCGGGGCCAGTAAGGATTCTTGCGGAACCCCAGCCAAAATACCGCATTGGGTTGAAATTCTGTTTATCTTGACCTGCACTGTTCTGTTCATGAAATATGATTGGCTTAATTAGTGATAATTGGGTACCAGTGGATATTGAACTGCCCACTCAGACTTCAAAAGTTAGATAGGGCTAAAAACGGCCTCGCCTATTTTGTACCATCATTTTTTATTTTGGTTTAACCAATAAGAATACAATTTGGTCGGCTAAATCCCAAATTGCCAGCCCATCCTCGTTCGTTTAGTATCAAAGTAGATACCCAACAGGGTGCACCACGAGAAGGTGAGGATTGGACATTAGGTCAGAAGCCCTGGTCGGTTCTCCGCATTCCTTTAAAGGCTATGTGGAGGTCTCCTCTCAGTTATACAGCTTTGACCCTTAAGCACCCCCTGTTCAAACCAATTTTAACTTATGGATCTGAGAGCTTGGTCAGAAGTAAAACACTTGACCAAAGACTAGAGACCGCAGATATGAGAGTCCTGAGAAAGATTAGAGGCGTGAACAGATGGCATCAATGGCAATATCATATTAAAAATGAGGATATTAGGAAAGAATTTGACATTGTCAGCATCCAGGAATGCGTTAGCAGAGCTCATCTCAGATGGTATGGTCACTTAAATAGAATGGGAGAGGAAAGATTAGCAAAACAAGTGTTCTCTGCCAGGTTGGCAGGAAAACGACCCAGAGGAAGACCAAGATATAGGTGGATTGATACGGTACAAAGTGCCTTAGACGATAGAAATATAAGATCTGATAATGTTGGAGTCTTGACAAGTAACAGACTGATTTGGAGGAAAATTGTAGATAGGAAGTTAGTAATGATGTAATTTTTTCATATATATATATATATATATATATTATATATATATATAAAGGCATTAGCTGATTTTTCTTTTTTCAATGACATGTTAGAAATAATTAGTTTATACAGCAGCCCATGGTGCCAAATTTTGTCAAAAGCTTTCGCGATGCCTAGGAATACAGCACCGGTGTTTGTCTCCAGTTGTATCATGGGGTGATGAATTCGATTATTTTGTGAATTTGTTGGACGTGCTGTGATGTCTACGAAATCCAAATTGTTCTTGTGGAATAATTTTTAGTTTGTCTACTGAATCTTGGAGTCTGGAGATAATGAATTTTTCAGCAATTTTTCCTAGATTTGAAAGTAAGCTAATGGGATGATATTATGTTAGTGAGATGTACAATAGCTTTACGGAATAATAATTTGATAACTTTGTTTGTGGTGCCATCAGGACCTGGAGCTTTTTTTTATTCTTGAGGTACTTTATGATGTCAGTTATTTCCGCTGGTGAAGTAGGCGTGATCAGGCTGGAATTATGTTCGATTGTTTTAGTGGGCATCTAACATGATGATACATTCTGTATATATATACATGGTTGATTAAGTTTTCATATACTGGTTTACACTGCTTTTCCAAATTCCTTGCTATGTCTTCTGCTTTTTCAGCATCCGCGTGTGCAACGCCCAGATCCGATTGGAGAGGGGGAAGAGTACTCTTGTTTCTGAGATTCCTCAAGAGTTTTTCCAGATGGAATGATTGGCAGCGGGTGATAGATGAACTTATTTTCCCATAATTGATTTCTATGATTTTTGAGAGCGTCTCTGACTGAACTATTCAGTTTATTAAGGATTTTTTTTTTTTGTCTTGAGGAGCGCGTGTGTTATAATATTTTTTCCTTGCTTTGTTTTTCTCTCTTATTAAATCCATGATATCTTCTGGAAGATGATTGGGCTCGAGGGCAGCTGTAGTTTTGGTGACCGCTGCTAGAGCTTTATTGATTTGATTTGTGAGATTTGTTATTGCTATTATCAACATTGAGGAAGTACTGTAGATAATTTAGATAGATGAATAACCACCCTGACGGTGGTTATTAACGCTCTTAAAAATCTCTAAAGAAAGCAGAGATTCTGCTTTCTTGTGTTGAGTTTCGTGAGACTGGGGAACCGAAGACTCCGATACCTGAATTTGAGAAAGAGAGGTGGACTGATTGTTTGAAACTATCCTTTTTTTTTTTTTGGATAGCAAATACATCCTCTATAGTGGATGGGTGTGGAACCACTGCATTTGGCCTGTGCAGGTGTTAGTGGGATGATCTTCACCACATTTTAGATATTTGTAGTCAGCTTTACAAAGCTTTTGAGCATGCCGATATTTCTGCCCTCTGTGACACTGACCAGATGAAATTTTTTTCCTCAGAGGTTCAGGTATGATCCTGAGCCCACAGATTGATGTTATATCGTAAATATTTTTTGTAGTAGTTTTGTATCTCTACAAGAACTAGTGGCAGGGTAACAGAGATCTGCTGCTATCTCTTCCGTTGTGATGTCCTATGACACACCTCGGAGCACCACCTTTAGATTTTTGTCGGAGCTGAGGGAGAATTTGTGGTATTGCATACCCAGGCCATCCATCATTTTAGTAGTTTACGGCAGTCTAGATCTTTATGCCATCGTCCACACTTTTTGCCCCCGCATAGGTTATCTGCAGAATTGTCACAGTGAACCTTAGAGTCGTCCATTTGTGCTTTTTCCGCATTATAATCGGAGGTACCTTCTCTTTGGGAGAGGTAGGGGAGTCCGTAATGGGGGACGTCTTCCTGCATCCCATCGTCCCTGTGAGTTTCTGCTGTTTTGAGCTTCTTGCGCACATGCACCTCTTTATAATCTGAGGGTGAGGAAATCACCAAGTCTAATTTTTCTTCCCCTGTAGTTGTGTCTTCTCCTTTCGTTTCATTCCCTGTCATGGAATACAGATTCAGGAAACCCGGCCACTCGACTTCTAATTTTTAATAACTTTTTCAGCAGTTTTAATGCCAGTTTCTTATCTAATGTTTCAATCAAATCGTCTGGATCAATTTCACTCATATTTATTGGCTTACCTGAGAATTTACTGTTTTTTCTTCTGATAACACTACGAATAACCTCTTCGAGCTATCACAGTATACTCGTAAACAAGACCCAGTCCCCACAATTCGCTTAGCGCAGCCTTTTGCCTTTTATCCCGTTGAGTGCCACCATATGACTGCTCTGGGTGCGATTCGAAAATGTGAATGTGTACTCGCGTTCTACTCGAAATCGTCAGTTATACAAATTGCCACTAGCTGATTCGTCTGAATTTGCAGTTGTAATCTTTAGAAATAGTGTTTTCCCTTAGGTTTTTGGATATCAGTGTAGTACTAAGAACTACGGAAAACATACATTGATGCTCAAAGTTCATTCTATTCCTAACATCAAAAAATACCTGCGTAAACATTATGGTAAACAACTAATTACGTCACTTTCGATGATGCAGGCCACGTGATTTGCTTCACATGCCTGCCTATCGGAGTTTAGTTTTCGTCAACTAATAGCACGTTTATATGCGATGTAGCATTCTTATTTCGGAACCACTAATCGGAAGGAAGATAGCCTTTCAGTTAGCTACTTTTTTTTTTTATACGCCATATCAGCAAGTTTTGTAAGACTACAGTTGGCTAAAAGTGAGGACCCTATTTGTGGTACTGGTTCGCTCATGCGCACTACTGTGATATGACAGTTATCATGCATAACAGTAATAATAATTTTGAACAGTTATTAATTCTGTATAGAACATAAGAATTCAGAATGTAAGTGTTGGAGCTAACTTAAAGTAAAACTTAAAATGGAGTATTTCGTTTGCAGGTATGTATTGCCTGCATAAAATATTTCATGTCTATTAATGGACATAATTAATGGGTTTTAGCAAAGAGTTATAGAGAAATAATAAGCGCTTTCATTTGAACAATAAGAAATCAATAATTTCTTGGCATGCAATTTGAACCCAATAACGATCGTGACATCCACAGAAATGAAATTAAAAGATTACCTTTGACCATTTTGCACTTCAAAACGAGACTGTTTTGCAATCGTGGCATCAGATTGAATTTTTGATCTCGCTCGAATTGATTTATACCATAGGTTATGAAAAAAAAATAAAGCTTTTTGTTACCAGCAGTTCCTTATCATGAATTCTAAGACTTGAGGCTCTCGAGGTAGCCTACAAGATATTTCTTGCTATTTTCAAGCTTTTTTGTTGTTGTTTTTTGTAGATTTTTTATTGCCTTGAAGTGCTACATCAGAGCCACCTAACTATAATTATTTTAATATATATCCCTATCCCTTTATATATATATATATATATATATACACACACACACTACTGCCAAACCTGGCCACATCACTTAGTGCAGGTGTTTTTATAGTGATTTGTTTCTAATCTTGTCTGCTGTTATCACCTACTAAAAATAGTTTTGAAATGAATGTGTAATTTAGTACATTTCGTTTACGAAAGTAACTAATATTACTTTTAACTAATCGAAAACTGAATTTGAATTGACTGTGTTCATATAAAGTTTGGCATCATGGCAAGTTAATTGCAAGGAAGAAATATCGAATTGTGTAGCAGCGGAGATAACATCAGTGTCGTCAGAGATAAGCATCAGTGGCAGCCTCTACTTCTGCGATCCGTCTTCAAGATATAACGTTTTTGATGTAGCACAGCATTTTTAGTCGAACTCTCAGCAAGCACAGTTATGGCCACTTGTGATATTCAGATATAAAGTGTAATGGTTTTAGGTGTGGAAACATCTAGTTGTTTCTAATCGAATAGTGATTAAGAATATTATCTTCGAGGTAAGAGAGGATTGGTCTTGCGTTTCATAGCGATCTTCCTTGAATTTTGTGTGATCTTAATGTTTTCGGTTTTTCTACAAATAGCTGTTTGTTATAAGTTGAGTTTGTTTAAATATTCATTTATAGCTGACATTCATGATAACTGTAAAATGCGTTATTAATGAAGTATATTTGTTGATTGCTTGATAAAGTAGTGATTAATATGAGCAAATGACTTTTAATTACTGATTTAGTTCTACATCCTGGTATTTGACGTACTAAATTTGAGTACGAATCAAATCCTCCACCTACTCTTGGAGTATCACCAAAACGACTTTTCAAGCTGCTTGCTGTAAAAAGGTCAATTCAAGGAGAACAAGGGGAAAAGAATATTTAGTTGGAATCTGTAATTTTTTTCATCTCTTCATTTTTCATAAGTTTTGTTGTTCCAAGAGTATTTAGTTACTATTTCTGTCCACACACAAAATGAAATTTCTTCGTGTTTTTTCGTTTAACAAATTATTATTATTATTATTACTATTATTACATTAACTCTTCCTTGAGTCACATACTCATGGATTAATTTTATGCAATATTACAAAGGTCCACAGGATTATCACGTAAAATCGGTACTGCTTGCAGCATATCTATCATATTGAATCTTGATCTCATTCACAACGCATTGAAGCAACGCATTCCACTCACCACGTAATTAATAAAAATAAAACCTCACTCTCTTGTTCATCATTCAATTGCTCAGTTTCCAAGGACGTCCTGTAGTTCTTTGTCCCTTCCTTTTATTTCATCATCTGAAAAATCTATCTCGCACAGTAGCTGTCCGGTAAATACATCTCAACAGCTTATATTATATCAAGTATAGTTTCTGGGAAAATTCTCATGTTACTCCTCTTAAACACTATTAATATAATTACGGCTATTATAGCCTGTTTTTGTTTAGGAGTATCCCTTATTTTAATACATTGGCTAACATTACTCAAAAAAGGGGTATAAATATTTTAGGACATTATGGGTGAGTATAGAAGGCAATTATGGCAGAATAAAAGAAGTGGAAAAATTTTGTACATACCTTGTTTTTGGTTCTATGATGCCTTCCCATTCCAAGATCCTGCTGAAGGTTGTTTTTAAACGGGGGGGGGGGGCGGAGGAACATGGGGGGGGGTATTTTGACGCGGGAAATAAGTTGGAAACCCGGGTTACTATTAACAATATATATATATATAAATATATATATGTAGAAAGTATTTTACCTTGGGTATAATAAGTGTTAAAGATACCAAGCTATTTTAAACCTGGTTTTACTCCATTTCCCAAGTAAACAAACAGACAAACAAGTCAAGTTTGCGCCTGCAAGTGTTGCAAGTATATATATATATATATATATATATATATATATATATATATATATATATATATATATATATATATTATTTTGTTTAGGGCCGCATTTTTGTGGAGGGGGAAGAGAGGAGGACGAAGGGGAAGGGTATCCTTATGTGGAAACTGGGACAGGAGTTAACGGGGTGTGGACCGTTTCGGTCGTCGTCTGACCATCATCGGAACTTTGTCGGAATGAGTGTAGGGCTATGTCAAGGCTGCAAGTTGCATCTGCCAAATTAGGGCATTTGTGGTCGGTACATGGCCGGAGGCGTGGCTTAATTTGTAAGTTCTGGATCGTCCAACATTTGGAAATTAGGTAGGGGCGGTGGATTTGATAGAATTTTCATCGCATTTTATGGCAATAGTTTCGGATATTCTAAGCATTGTTTCGTTGTCTTGTTTGTCTATGATTATTGCCTTGTCAATTTGGGGGATATGTTTTAGTTCAAGGGCGTAAGCTGCAATTTCTGTCTTCCCTGTACTCTGTGTTTTGTTTTTCTTTTTGATGTTGCGATGTTTTTTTGTGTTCAGATATTCCGGAATGGGAATATTGCAATCCCTGAAGTGCTCTTGTAGTCTAGTCCATAAGGACCTAATAGTTTAGCCAGTGTAGGTGACGTCGCAGTCTTTTTGACAAGGAAATTTGTAGACTACATTGTGGTGTTCGAATATTTCTTTGTGAGTGAGAGATTTAGTAGGTTTTAGGAGAGTTGCTAATTTTTGGTTCGTGGTGAATACTAGCTTATAGTCCGTGTTTTTGAAAATGTATTTGTAGGCTTTGTATGTGTTATGGATGTATGGCAATTTGATGACCATGCTTGTCGGTAAGTTTGCTTTGGTTGTATTATTGTTAAGACGGGATTTTGCCGCATTGTTCGCGTAATTTATTAGATGTGTGGGAGTAGTTGCGATTTTTGAAAACCTGTGTTAAATACTTTAGTTCCGTGTTAAGATAATTGCTGTTGGTTGAGAATTTGTAAGCATTGATAAATTGTGATAGGATGACTGATTTTTTAACGGAATATGGATGGTATGAATTGAAATGGAGGTAGTTTCCGAAATGTGTGGGTTTGTGGAATATCTTCGTAGCTATCCTGTCATGGCTTCTGATTAATGTCAGGTTTAAGAAATTGATGGATTTGTTCTGTTCTGTTTCCATGGTGAATTGTAGTCTGTTGCTATAATCGTTGAGGGATGTTTGTAAGGCGGGGATGTGTGAGGGTTTGCCAATGCATAGAATATCGTCTACGTATCTGCCATAAAAGGTGATGCCAGGGGGAGGGAAGGGTGGAGTAGAAGCGATTCAGTGTGTGCCAGGAATAATTCTGCTAGTTGTCCACTGATGTTTGGCCCATTGGGAGACCGAAAATTTGAACATATAAGGAGTTGTTGAATTTAAAGAAGTTGGCGGAAATTGTGAGCTTGATCAACTAATGATGTCATTTGGTGTTAATTTTGTGCGTGTGTGTAGGGTGTGGTCCTCAGTGAGTAGTGTGTGTACGATGTCTAATGTTCTGGGGACATCCACGTTGGTGTATAATGAAGTTGCATCTAGTGAGGTGAGGATGTCATCATGGGATGGAGTAGTGTTATTTATTTTCCAGAATAGGTCGTCCGTATTTTTGATCATACAGATAGACGTTGTTAGTAGTGGTTTCATGAGTTTGGCAACAAATTTTGATAAAGGAGCTGTGGTGGTGTTCTTGTAGGAGACTATGGGTCGTATATCGGATAACCGTCTTTGTGGGTTTTGATGTTCCCGAACATATAACGGACGACCTATTCTGGAAAATAAATAACACTACTCCATCCACAAAAAATGCGGCCCTAAACAAAATATATATATATATATATATATTATTAATAGTAACCCGGGTTTCCAAACTTATTTCCCGCGTCAAAACACACCCCCATGTTCATTCCCCCCTCTTCCCCCCGTTTAAAAACAACCTTCAGCAGGATCTTGGAATTGGAAGGCATCATAGAACCAAAAACAAGGTATGTACAAAATTTTTCCACCTCTTTTATTCTGCCATAATTGCCTTCTATACTCACCCATAATGTCCTTAAATATTTATACTCCTTTTTTTGAGTAATGTTAGCCAATGTATTAAAATAAGGGACACTCCTAAACAAAAGCAGGCTATAATAGCCGTAATTATATTAATTATATTATATCATCTTTTCGCTTGCCTTCTATCTGCCTAGCTCTGCAGATTACGTGACTTCAATATACCCTCAGAGATAACATTCTATAGTTCTGAAATCATTTTCTCCAACCATTTCTGCATCCTTTCAAACACCGCTACCAGATTCGAGCACAGTTGCCTGATTAGGGCCTTATACAACGGAATAGTTACCAATTTATCCCTACAACCTTTGAAACATGCCCGTTGAATTTCAATCCATCATCACACCTAGATTTTGTGTGTGTGGGGGGGGGGGGGGTAGTGATAAGTCATAAGACAACTTTTAATGTCCAGTCACTTCTGAATGGAAGATTTTGAACTATTTTCAAAATCTTCATTAATTAGTTGGGATTATCTTCCTTGCGAAAGCCCGCTGTTAGGTAGCAATGAGTAACACAGTCATTTTAAGTTAAAATTTCATAACCCGAAATTTTTTCCATAGCCGTTTTTTCAGGATAATTTGCATATGTCCTAATTACGTAGTCGGAGTCTGTGTATTTTTGCGCACATTTTCTGATTAATCGTAGAACATCGTAGCACTATAGTTTAGTTACTCTCATATTGTTATTCATTTATGTAAAATGCATTCGATGTTCGAATGATCTAATTTAATAGTATAAAAAGAAAAATGCTTTTCGAGGTCAGATATGGAAAAGATTTATACAGTATAAATTTAACTCGGTTTATTGTATATGATACGCAAAATGGAAATTTGCTAAGCTTTTGATTTCCGTTCCTATTTTTAAAGTTTGTTTTAAATGTCCTTTAAAATGCTTGTTGGGTCTCTAGTTGCCTCCTGTCTACGAAATTCAGATAAAAAGATAATATTCTTCCCTAACATTTTTATTCAAAACTTATGGATGACAGTTTGCGTCAATTAAACAATATTTTGTTTCTAAAACTTGGTATGCATTTGTGCAAACTGGTAAGCAAGGATTCGTCCGTATTTGATTTTTATTATGTATGCAACAATATTGAGTTTATTCGGTAATAATTTAGCAGTTAGTTGTTTTGAAATCGCATCGGACGCAAAGGATATGAGCCAGTTTATAATGTCTATTAATTACATGTGTTCATAGGCCGTTTTGCAGATTCGAATCCTGGATAAGATTCGAATTTGACCCAGAATATATTTCTCGGTCAAATTTCCCTATCTTTTCATCCAACAGATGAAAAAAAACCTGGATTCCAGTATCTTCTAGAATACGAAGACCTGCATAAGGATTTTTCAGTTGAAAGTAAATTAGCCATTCAGTACGGAGGTTGCAGGTGCTTTCTGCCTGAAACTCGGGTTTTTCATCCCCCCAAACAGGCCAGAAGGATCGTAATGCACTGGCCTCGTAGCCTTAGCTGTTTCGGGCGCAAAACAACCCAAGCAAACGCTAAACGATTGAAAACGGCCAAGAGATTTTCTGACTTGCGATTACAAATTTATTCCCCGTGAAAAATTATTTCAGGAACTTCACCTAGTAATACAATAAGAACTTTAAAATAAATGCTATAAAGTGAAACAGAAATTAAAGACCAGTTGTACTAATAAGGATACAGGACTGAAATTAAGCACAGCTAAAACAGAGAATATGCTGTAAGGGAGAGACATAAAATCCAATCGATAGGGTTTCTTCACAATAAAAACCATCAAAAGATTAAGGAGATTTAAATATTTGTGCTCGGCGTTGGAGGATCTGAAAGGTGAGGTGAACCACACAGTGCACACTGGATGGAATAACCCGAGGAAATCGTCTGGTGTACGTTTGCGATAAACCACAGCCTATGAGACTGCAATAAGAAATCAGCAATACTGTACATCACTGAGAGCCAATAAAAAAAAAAAGAATGGAGTATTAAATAAACTTTGAGGAATGAAAATGTTGAGATGCATTTGTTGTGTTAAGAGGAAAGATACAATTAGGGATGATGAATAAAAAGGGCAATTCAACTATTGGATGTTTCAAAGAAAGCCCAAACAACTAGATTGTAGTGATATGGGCATTTATTGAAGAAAAGGAGAGAGAGAGGGAGAGAGAGAGAGAGAGAGAGAGAGAGAGAAGTATGTAAGCTTAACAGTTATGAATGTGGAGTTTCCGGAGAAACGAAGAAGAGGAAGCGCTATGTTGACCTGTAAGAACATTAGACGACTAGGACAGAACGAACTGAATGGAGGAAGAATTGCAACAGCGATTCTTCCCACCCAGATCCTCCATATTTCACTGAATAACGAGAATCCTATTTGGTTCGAAAAACCTGAGTTGGAATCCTAGGATGCAAGGTACCTTTGTAAGGACATTTCAGCTGAAGGTGAGTTACCTCGTCTCATACGATGAAAGAAGAGTTGCTGTTTTTTTTTTTCCCTTTCATCCCTCAAAACAAGCAATGGCCCTTATAGCTTTAGTTGCATAAAAGAATGTGAACAGCACAAAAACCACCGGTGTACGTCTGCTATATCATTACATAGAAATTGATTAACACTTGAATTGCCGATGTTTGCTAAAAAAACAGATTGAGTAACTTGAAATAAACAATATTATAAAAACAAAACACTAACATCAGGGTCTGCGCACTTTGCTGTGTCACTTACCTTTCAACGAGGATCTTTTTGTACTATCACGTAAGTGATATTTTTCCTTTATCAACTTATTTCTGTTTTATTAGTAAACTGTAGCTTTGCTTAACTCTTTGTGTGTTTTTTTGAGACTGGCATTGTCCAACATCAACACATAGATGATTTTTCGAGTTTAAACTTATAAATTATACAATTTTTGCATATTTAGATCGAATATGTAGCATAATTTCTGCACATCTGGATAAAATGACGTCAGTTTTGTTTGGAAATTTGCCAATACATTTGCCAAAACACTGTTGCTCATACTATATGCGAGTATATATATAGTATGCTGCCGTTGGGCATGATGGAATCACTCTTGACTTTTGGTACCTTTTGGATGTTTTTTCTGTCTTGTTTACAAAAGTTTTCTTTGTTTTTCTTTCCAACAAAAGTATTTTTTTTTTAAGTTTGCTAATGAGGAAATCATTTTAGACGCCTCAATATGTTTACGTTTCCGGATATATTCCAGAATATAGGTCACAGAATTCAGGTGAGTAAGTGTGTCTGTGTGCACGTGCTTTTGCATGTACTGTACTGACCATTTTGGTATATAGACTCTCTTACTTTGTTTATTTTAATAATTGTAATTGTATATAACTAGATTGGCTACTTTATTATGCTTATCATTTGCTTGATTTATTTCTGAACTCGTCGAAACATGGCAATTTAAAGCTAGGTATTTGAAGCAGTGATAAATCCGTCTACCGATTTGGTGTGCTGGTGTTTCGATATACGGATATTCTATTTAAAAGGGATAATTCATTTCATATCCCTTGATTCCTTTTCTTCTCTACTTCATATATAACAATCATTATTAGTAGTAGTAGTAAAATGGACATTGTGTATTTGATACGTAAATGAACTACAAATTAGACAAATCATTCAAGCGCAGTCTGCTATAAAATTCTGAATGCACATTATCCATAATACACTTTTTTTCTACTTTCTTTATCTTAGCTGGAATTCCCGTATGACGTTGATTATTTTATTTATTGGTCCAGTATGACATTGATTACCCCAACTTTCTGGGAGAAAAACTCTCCCCCTTCGTATGAGACTGGTCAACTCGCCTTTAGTCGAAAAGATCTAATAAAGGTTCCTTGCGCCAGAGACGGAAATCGAACCTAGGTCTTTAGGATCAAAGAATTCATCTTTGCAGACTGATCTACGGAAGCTCCGCTGATTATTTTGATACTATTATACAAAAACAGCTTTATGTTCGGAATGCTGTTGGAAAGTACCTTTCCCGGCAATCCGAGGAGCAGTACAGAGAAGATTCATTTATTTTCAACGTATCGTTAACCGATCCATGAAACTAATTTAAACCATATGCAAATTAATATTTAAATAATTAATTTAAATTTTTAATTTAAATTCATGCTAAATTGATTTCATACTTTATTTTAGCTGACACTCATATGATTTTCTTTACTGTAACTTCAATTTGTTTTCTTATATGTAAATTAACATCGTGATGTGTGTGCGTGTGTGCGTGCTGATTAACATTGCTTTTAGACATCAGTGCTTAATTGAATTGAGAATATTGTAATGTAAATTTATTAATATAAAATAAATTTAATGAACTAATAATAGCCTTAAAGTATGCAACAAGTAATAGTGCTACTGGCAGTTCAGAAGAAACGTGCCAACAAGTTCAAGAACAAAATACTTGACTGCCACGACGAAGAGGCTGTTGAGTTTAAGAGAAAGCACCTCACGCACCATCAGGACAATAAGGAAAAATAGGGTACACCGTTACGTGATTTTAATTCTACATGCACGCGTAGTATCCTAATGGAATGGATGGAAAACTTGCTGGCAAAATAGCTACGTCACTAGGATAGATAAAATATTCCAATTAATCTCAGATTAGTATCAATAAAGGCGAAAACTATGAAAATTTAAGAACAGAAGAAGCGAAGTAAGAGAATTTAATGCGAGTTCTGGATGATTTTGAATGTTTCTTCGAGGGAATTTTGGAAGATTCTGTAATCTTCTTTCCATGCAACCATGCAAGAAGATCTTACTTCCATGAAACTTTGATTACCGAAAGAGCATCTTTAGTTAATCAAGATTGCATGGAAAGAAATTCTCCAGTAGTACACGAAAGGACAAGAAATTCTTCGTGAGAAGAGGAAGTCACAAACTCAAACAACTCTGGAATTCTTGCAAGCATCCACTTCTGCACTACCTACTTCAGAAAAGTAAGAATCCCATCCATCGCAAGTCGCATAAAGATGATTCGTCATCATCACTCCTCGTTGAATTAGAAGTTCATAGGTGAAGAAGAAGAAGATCATGCCTCTGTGAGGGATCCTACACTCAGACATCTAAAAATTACATAAACTTTTTAACCAAAAAAGTTGACGTAATAATTGTTTATTATGTATGTGTGATATAATTAAATAGACCAAAACAAGAGTCATATGGTGTGTCATTTATAGATGTCACGAGGTGGTTGAACGCATCTCCCACACTTTATATGTATTTATGGAAAATCATGTTCATTTTACGTTCGTTTACGCGAGGGATCGTAGGAATACATATAGCGTAATATATACACACACACACACACACACACACACACACACACACACACACACACACACACACACTATTATTGCAATTTAATGCGAATGCCTTTTATTATTTATTTGTTTGTTTTTAAGTATTCATTCATCTATTTATTTGTATTATAAATATATATATTCATCTTTGGTTGGTCGAATGGAAAGCATGTCCATTCGACAGCCAGAGACTACCCTGACTATGGGATGGTTGTTTGTAAAGGGCCTTAGATGAAAGAAAAATCGTATAGTCCAATATGATATTGCTTATTGGAGTCCGAAATTTTTTGTAAAAGCACCGCGTTTGATTTCTAGATTAGCTTTCCGAATTATTTACCTTTAACCCACCCTAAACTAATGTATGATACCTTTCGTACATTTCGTGGGATTATCACAAAAAGTTGACGTGATTAGAAGTACTTTATGAGCTGATCAAGGAGGAGTGGCAATTTCCATAATTTGAGCAGATCCAATTCGTTCGATACTCGATAAAACCTGTAATAGGGGAAAAAAGCTGAAAATAAAACTGTTATATTATATTTAATTTTTTTCTTTGAGTCATAATAATACATTTTAATATATATGCATATATATATCATATTCAGGTTATTCAAAATATGGAATACATTTGGTACGCAAAGTGATATTGTTAATTTCCATTAATCATATGATGAGAGCTAAACTGCAGTATATAGAAATAAATAGTAGTCAGGATAGATCACAGCATAGTGACTCGGAATTATTATTATGTGACACCTCCAGGGAGTCCAAAGACTCATCGAGGGAGAGTGTGCCAACAGCATCACACGATTGGTCCCCTTGTAGCTACTAACCGCGCTCAAACTTGCTCAAAAGTTTTTACGAGCCATTAGTAGCAGTGGCTCTACCAATCGACCAACCTTTGCTGACAATGATGCGTATTGGTACAAAATGTTTAACTTAGTTTTTAAATTAAACTTTAAACTAAGTTAAACAAAATGTTTAACTTAGTTTTTAAATTAACATCAATAGTAATTCCAGGAAGTAAATAAGAATTTCTCACTTGCTGTTATGCCTGTGCTAAGTGTTTTTAATTCAAAAACTCTCTAATTATAAAATTCTCATTACAATACAGTATTTATTGCATCGCTTGCGCACCTCCGTAGTGAGTTCTTTGAACACGAAAACTGTCTATAACACGAACTGGCTAGTGAGGGCAATGTTGCAAACGTTCACATGTGGCCAACCTTTTCTAACACCTGTAGGATCGTGATTGCGGCGTCACAGCGAGTTAATACGATGTGTGTGTAAGAGAGAGAGATTGTTACCTGCATTCTCTGGAAATTTTGGTTTAGTATTATAATAGAGTTACGTTTTAGATATACGCATTTAAACATAATGCATAGTACATAGTGCCATAATTTGTTTTGTTCTCCCATATGATAACTGCTTTGGCTGAACCGATATTATTCATTGTTATTCCTGTTTAATAGGGGGAAAATGGGATAAAACGACGACACAAATTAATTTATAACAAAGCAGAAAAAGATTCTGTAGTAAAAAGACAACAGTAAATTCTTTTTTTTTTTTTTTTTTTAGTTTTTGAATTATAATCCCACCCAATGAAGTTTGTAAATCTATAGTTCATTAGTACTATGGGGAGATTAAATATTATAATCCCGAAATTTAGCTTTAGAGATTCAACATTCTATTTTTACAAGCCACTCAGGTCTTTGATAAGCAGAATAATGGTCTCACACTAGAGCTGAACCTTAAAATTACTTTTAACGAATAGTCGCATAGAAATACTATTGAGAAACGCATCTTTATACATTTCCCTTGAATAAGAAAAACATAAAAAACAATTTTGCTGCATACACAGTTAGTCGTGTTAATCTCTATTAGAAAGTCCATTTATTTTCCTATCGAAAATTAAATTATGAAAATTAATCTTACTCTTAGAGAGAAAGAGCTATGCTTCTTTTAACGCATAGCCCCCCCCCCCCCCCCCTGCAAAGGACAGATTAGTTGGTTTTTAGGTCTGCATGAACGGTAATCTCATGTTATGTAGTGAGTTGAACTTCCAGATCAGCTCCCCTCCCCCCCTTGAATGGTGCCGAAAATATCCAACGTAATTCATACTCAAGTCTTGAGAACATCTTTGCCTATACGAGGCCAGTGTTAGCCATAGAATAAGCGTATAATAGAAAGAGGATACGCCTATCTTCCTTATAAAGGTTCTCATTATCAGCTGGCATAAGTTTTTTCGGCTACTTTGAATTGTGAATTTTCTTTGAAATTCATGATTGCATTCTCATGTTATGTGAAAGTGCTGTTTGCTACTTCGGGAATTACTATATATTGATTTATTTAGGAGTAATAGCAGTTTTAATTTAAGCACGGGTTGGTTACAATGTTAAACCGAGTCGTGAAAGATCTTTTTTAAATCAACATTCTTTCCATATGAGAATTTACACTTGACATATGAGAAAGTGACTGAAGTTAACTCTGTGCAAAAAAGGAGGGTAATCTGTTAACTTGATTTTCTTCTTCTGGATAACGTCAAGCGTTTTAGGGAAGTTTGATGTACTATCTCAAGAGTGCTCTAAGTTGAATAAAATTTGGGATTTATATATTGTTAGCATTTGTGCAGTTGAGAAACAGCTGTCATCAGTATAGGAGGACATCATTTTTTCCCTTTTAGTTAAGGAGGTTATTGATGTGTTTGTGCCAGGAAATGGTAGAGGAATAAGGTTGTCCAAGAAGAGAAATCGGATCTTGCTTGATCTGAGTATTATTGAAGGAGAAATGAAGTGAGATATTTCTTATAAGAAATAAGTCAAGAAAGACCATACTTTTGTAGCATTGAAGTTAACAGGTTATCCACCGGCCTCTGGAAAATATCAAAATTAATGTTTTAGGCCCTATGGAGGAGCTTGTAGATTGGAACACGAGAATGGTACAAAATATGTAAATAAAAGAAATGCTGTTTATTATAATTAAGAAAACTATGGAATAGTATTTGTGGTTAGGGAAGGTCATTGGTGAAAGCACAAAGCACTGGAGTACTCCGGCATTGAGTAAAGAAATTTGAAGAAATGAAGTCCTCCATTATGTCACTAGAATGAATAATCAGAGAGGGAAACGCGAGTTTTCCCAGACGTTTGCATGATTTGCGTCTAACAATGCATATTGTCGGCTAAGGATTTACTGTGGAGTTAAAGTGGCGGAATCCATATCACTAGTCGCTGACTAATTGGTAGGCTTCCATGTAATGAAGTTGGCTGTTAACGGGGGCTTCATTGTTTTTGAGAAAAGTAAAGGTAGTAGGACAATATTTGACTCTTTTCTGTCTATTTGGGGGGGGGTGAAAAAAAAGGCACGTTTACTTACTGTAGAGTAGATGACAAACGAGTATGAAATATTGTCAAGACGATATAGATGGGGGTTGATTCTGGAGCAGAGTTGGGAGGGGGGGTGGTATCATAAGGACCAGAAGACTTGGCATCCAAGCTATTAAGAATTCTGATGACTTTCTGGCGAAAGACCAGAGGAGGCATGCACTGAGATGTTCTTTGTGTACTGAGAGGTGGTTTGCCTTGGTTGTCTATATACAAGGGTTGAAGAAAAGAATGATGACAGTTATTTGCTGCAAGGACTTTAAAATTTTGGATATCAACAGCGAAAGATTTGAATACCAATAAAACAACAACAAAAAAAAGTAATATCGTAACGTGCAGGGATTAGCTGCATTAGGATATTTCTGTAGTCACCATTTAGATTGTTTTGATTAGATCGGTGAACAAACTGCAATAGAATTTCAAACTATTTTACGTCTGCTGAGGGATGAGGAATCTGCATATAAGGCATAATAACATAGTGACTTTAAATTAAGGGGATAAAAATCCCTTATTGTTTTTCAGCCAGTATGCGAAACTCTAAGATCGAAAACTACGATCTGAGCGTTTCGTGCCGACGAACTATCGGCGAATCCAAGCGTAAGTGACCACTTGGTAGTACCACACCAAGGCAACTCGATGCAAAGGTGGAGCAAGCGCCCTCATTATTCTTGATATTTTCTCATAATGTAAAAACACACAGCTCCTAGGAGATATAATACTGCTTTACATTATGAGGAGAGGTCACTACCCAGACCGGTTTCAAACTTTTTTGAGGTCTCATCAGTGAGTAGCTAGACCTAGAAATAGCCGTTTGGCTTTTCTTCTTAACATAGTGATGACTTTCTCATTCTTTTCAGCTAATACTTACTCATAGAATTTTATATTTTATTATAATTTTATACTAGCAGTTTTATATTTTTATACGACAAAATTAACATAGAAAAAGTATCGAGCTAATTTTCGTCTGATTTGATTTGTTTGGTTGGGAGATTACAGGCGAAGCAGCTAAGCCTACGAGGCCAGTATATTATGTCGGTTAAGCACGTGTGTTTTCTTCCACCTTTGTATGAGACTGGCTAACTCGCCTTCAGTGTTTTTTTTTTTTCTCCTTTATTTTCTTGCATTTGTAATATAATTCTTGTTGCAGTATATTGTTTGGAGAAAATCTTTTACTGTCCATATCGATTAAATCCTCAATTTTAAAATTTCAAACTTCCTTGCAGAAGGAAAGAATTTACCAAACGAACTACAAAGCAATAATTAAATGAAATTTAGTATTAAAGATACTTGCTAAAATGTCTTCACGATGAAATTATTTATACGATGGAATTATTTCATGTTTGTATTAATTTTGTACTAGTTTCTTCAAGTAATAGCCGACTTCATTAAAGCTGGATACAATAGTGTAATTCGTCTACGGCAACGAAGTATTAACATAATTAAGAATATCCGAAAGTTAATCGCTTTATTTAGGTGTCTTTGTCCGGATACTTAAACAAAAATATCCTTCCTAATACACAATATGCATCACGCTGGATGCAACAAAAAAGAAAGGATTCTTTAAACTAAGTAAGAGAAGACTAACAGAGTGTTTTTGTAAATGACAAGACCGAAGAAGTGTACGCAGAATCATATAACTTGTTTTTTTTACAGATGTAAAGCGTAGAATTTCATTAATTCATTGATCAACGTGACATGATACCTACTTTAAGGACTGACATATAGACCTTTATAGACTCCCATATAATCTCTAAAGAACGGGTAAAATATTGTGAACTTACAATTCACATTGGTTCATATTGTAACTGTAACTGCAGAGCAAGGTGCTTCTGCCACTAGATCTACACGCAGTGTTCATTTCATAGTGTTTGTTGGCTTGTTTATCAAGTTCTAGACATTTTCCCCCATCACTGTTGTTTAAGATGCCCTCTCGTCCTTTCCCCACCTTCCATAAATTGAAAAATCAATTGAATTCCTGTATGACCTTTTCAGAAGTTTGTAAGTCTCAATCATATCACCCCTCTTTCTCCTGTTTGCTAGCGTCTGCAATCTACAAATTCTCAATCTGTCTTCATAATCGGTATTCCACAATCCTGATATTATTTTTAACACTCTCCTTTGTACTCTCTCTATATTAGAATCACAACGGAAACCAGGAGACCAGACTTGCGCACAATAGTCCAAGTGAAGTCTTATCAAGGCCTTGTAAGGAGACAAAATAACATCCTTATCTTTACATGTGAATGTTCGTTTCAGCGTTGTAATTATGTTTTGAGTTGTATTTGCAATCTTTGCCACATGGCCCCTAAACTTCAACTTCCTATCTATTAACACTCCAAAATCCCTAGCCTCATCAGTTTCTTCTAGCCTAATCCCACCAATATAATACGACATTGGATATCTAATCATGCTGAAGTGAATGACTTTACATTTACTGACATTGAACTGACACCCATTTTCCATGCCCGCAATTCCAGCCTATTCAAATCATTCTGGAAAGACTGCATATCAGCAGCATTCCTGATTACCCTACCTATCTTTGCATCATCAGCAAATAACTGTATGTCACTTGTCAAATCCTTCCCAATATTATTCATGTACAGATTGAATAACAGTGGCCCAAGCACTGATCCTCGTGGTACACTACTTGTTACCTTAAACCTTATAATTATGTAACCCTTACTTTACGCGGACGTAATGTACGATAGGTTTTCAGCCTTCGGTGGGTGGAATTCATATATTTATACAAAATGCGCTTGTTCTCCAGCTTGTCTGCTTTGTGGAATGAAAAACTCTAATTTCCGTTAGGAAAATCTCTGATGCTCCCTATAAGACCAACTAACTCACCTCCATTTCAACAGTCCTTATAAACGTTCCTTACATCTTAGTTCCTCACCCTCTAATTCCCTCCTCCCCAAAAAAAAGTTGAATGGAGAGTCAGATTCCCCTGGTCTTCGATTTTTAAAAAGTTTTTTTTCTTTATAAATGAAAACAACAATAAATTACAATATTCCACTTCTTTTTCCACTTCAGAGGGCCCAGTAAGTTTTTCCCCGTTAGCTGTCCACGCCACTGTGTACATTCGCTCAAAAATGGGTGGGCTCTATCACAAGACATGAAGAAAAAAACTGAGGGAAGAATTACAGTCTCTTCTCCAACTATTCTAAGAAACTTGTACAAAAATTACTATTCTCTACTTGCTTTATAGCAAAATCCCGACATTCACTACAAAACTTGAGTTTCTATTTCTTGCCTATTGCTTTTATCACTATTGCTATAGTGATAAAAGGCTTTATTAATATATTAATTAAAGGTCGAATAAAAGTAACTGGTAATATAAGATGTATTTCCATAAAACCAGTTCAACTAACATAGGTACTTTCAAAGAATAATATAACTTGAGCCTCAAGAAAAATTTTTAATTTATGCAAGTACATATTATTCCTGGAATGGACTAATGGCTTTTCTTTTTCACGAAAGAGGAAAAACCTGTCTGAAAGGAGCTCAAGCCACGTTATCCATTTAATATTTTTTCTAATTAAAAATGTCCCTCAATGGTAATCAGTTCTCCAGAAAATTTCCAATTATCCAAGAATCTTGCTAAAAAATAAACTTCATTTTTTACTTTTAACTAATTAAAAAGTTGTTAATCAAAGGATTAATGAAGATGTAAAATGGATTTAAATAATTGATAATCCAAATGGCAAATTAATGCCGATGGCTTTTATTAGCAGTTTATATGGTCAAAGATTCATTCTCATATTAATCAGAATGGAAACATTTCGAGCACAAATATCAGGTGGTGGGTGGAGGAATGCGTAATACTACATATATCGTTGGACAACAGATGAAGAGAAGTTCGGGTTGCACTTTAAGGTCACGGCGAAGGAGCTAAATATGCTCTTGAACGGGAAACTGAAATTATGTCTGGAAGAGCAAGGAGCAATAAACTTAGCAGGCAATAAACTATTAATAGCTAAGGGGAGGTAAAATGCCAGTGTCTTGGTCCTATAAGGGGCAAGAGATCGTTTGATGCCACAGTTGGTAGCAAACACTTTTTTCTGATTGTTCCTTTAAACCATAATATTGCTTTTCCGTCTAGCGAATATTTGTAATGTTGAAAGTTTTTCCTAACTAAATATTGCTTTTGGTTAGAAAATGTGTATTCATAGTACCGTGTCATAATATGAAAGGAAACCACGCAGAAAAAGCACAACTACATCTTTAAAATGAAATGAAAAACTCTAAATAAATATATAACATATGGAACCTTTTAAGGCATGCATTCTATTTTCTGTTTGTTTAAAAAAAAGTTTTAAAATTAACAATATCAGTATTTAAAACTCTTTTATGCAAGGATTACCAGTTTGTTTACTTCTCGCAAACGGGGAAAGAGGTGTGTGAAGGCGAAACTACTGTAGTAGAAAAACAATAAAAAATTCAGTAATTGAGAAACAGTAGAATTAGTGATAATAAAAGGTCATGTCGCTGTTATGGCACCACTTATTTTAATTTCCTTTTATTATAACTGAATGATTGGAGAATATCTAATAATATAACGTAAATTACAGCATTAATTGATGAGGAAAAGGGTGCCTTTTTTTCCCCCAAAATATTTTCCCCGGAAGTCTGAGTCAATTTTTTATACTATTCTTGGATTTGAGTGTTTTATGACAAGGCATCTATGAAGTAAGTGTACTTATGCTTTGGCATTGTAGTGTTTTAGCCGCTTTTCTTTTTTTTTTTTTTTTTTTTTACGTGTACATCAGGTGCAAATATATTTGGATAATTCTTGCTGTTCCATGCCATTTTTATGTTTCCTGGTGGAAGGCCAGGATAATAATAATAATATGAATAAGAATGATGATAATAATATAATAAGAAAGTTTAAAACGTAAGTTTCCCAAAGGAAGGATTCTGTTATTTCCTTGTGAGTGAATATGTAATTAAGACCTTTTCCTTTTACAGTTAAAAGTGGCGTTTTACACGTATTGTTCGTTGCGAGGTACACAAAAGGTTTATATTTCTTTAATGAAAGTTTCTTATTATTAGCATTAATAGGTAGATTTTATCATTTTTAGTTACGACGCTGTGTTTAGGTATTGAGGACGTTCTCAGGGAAAATTTGTTTGTTCCTACAACATTAAGTGGCACATCACGGTAAAAAGTTTTTCATAGTGATTTCGAAAATATATTTTGCGCATATATATATATATAGTCGCTGGGCAACTATTGAACAGTATAAAAAAAAGATGTAAAACTGTAACACATTGTAAGGACTCTGCGCATCTAAAGATCTTTTTTTCTAGTTGATGACGTTAATTTCTGTGCAACGTTTTTAGAAAGAAAACAATGCATGCTATTATTACAGTAGAATTAACAATCAGAAAAAAAAGGTGGGGAAAACTAACTGTAAAAGCTACAAATTAGCAATAATCCAATTTTTGTGTTTTGAAGTTATATTACAAGAATTGCTTACTTTGTAGATATATATTTTTGTTGTTTGCCTATTTTCCCCTCTTTCATTTTTAGTTTTAATCAGCAAAGAATAGAAAGCTGGGATACTGTATGTTCATTTGTCTGTCGGTTACAAAATCTTATTTTTAAAAGAAATCATAAAACTTTTAAAAAAATGTAATAATAATAGTGCATAACATGCATTACAACCTATGAAAGGTTGATTCAGTACAGTATATTGAATTATACAGAAATCAGATTAAAAAAGAATGTTGAAAAGAAAGCTAAAATCAAGTAGTACAGCTTCTATACCCGAAGGTTTATTCTCATAAACTCTCCTGTAAAAATCGAAACTTTGTTTCATTTATTTGCTTTTAAAATGATCACGGGTATTTAATATTCTCATTATGAAATATTAACAGTGTTTAAGAAACATAAATTGGACTATTTTTGATCATATCTGAAAATGGAATCTTACTAATTAAGATATAACAGTAGTATGGATAAAGGAATAGGTCATAGGAACAGCATCTAAGTAGAAAAAATGTGTTGAACAAAAAAAACGTGAATACTCACTATGCTTTTCCTCTGTAATAAAAGTAACTTTCACATGGTGATGGCATCCGCGTGGTAAAAGACATCGGGTTTGGCTGACGAACTGCTGCAAAGGAGGTACTTGAGATTTCATTCTGCTGAGTAAAGTTTGGCTGATGTATGCAGTAAGGTAGCCATTTGAAATTCTATTCTGTTGAGTGTGCAGTTAACACTTCTGATCCTTTGAGCTAGAATAAGATTTAAGAAAAATTAGCACTTAATTTAGAGAGAATTTAGATTCTGCTAGAAACTACGGCATAAAACTATTGTGGGAATAACAGAAATAGTAGAATTTACATGAAGTTCAAATTTACTGAAATGATTTTTGAAACATAACTACCTAATATTGTACATCATGGTGCATGTAAAATAGAAAGGAACTGTATTAATCGTATTAAGAGCTCGCAAATTAATTTATAGGAGACAAATATACAAAACGCATTTTTGAAGTCACAATAAAACGTGACGCCGACAAAGAAGAAAGTAAGAAGGGTGGAAAAACGGTTTGCTGAGCCAGTTCTTTTAAGCGCTATGCGCATGTACAGAATGCCAAAATTCGCTTTTTTTTTAACTAGCGTAACATTCCCAGTGCTACAATTTTAGAAATTAAGTCTCTAGCGCCATCTGTGCTTTCTAGACTTTTGAATAGATGAGGGAGTAGATAAGCAACATGATCTGCAAAGCCTGAAAAAAAAAGACTTTTTTACTTTGTTTATTCTCTTCTTATCAGCCAATTTTCTGTCGACTTGTAGACAGTTGGCTCCCCAAAATTCCTCCAGTCTTCTCAGCGTTGAGTTTTTATGTGCTACCGATCTTCATCCTTCCGTCTATTTGGTTTTTTTATTTTCTGTCTTTCTTACAGTGTTATTATATGTTCATTGCCATATCTGAAATATCGCTGGATATTGGAAACGTCAAATAATAAAAATAATAATAACAATAATAATAATAATTGCATGTTCCAATATTTTGCGAATATCGTGTAAAACTTGTTAAAATCAAGAAAATTAGCAATCAGTCCAATGCATTTTATCTAAACGATATAATTTCATTTTCTTTGGTATTCAAAATATCCAAGTTTTTTTTTTTTTTTTTTTTTTTTTTTTGTTCTGGAGAATAGCAAAACGGCCAGTTTCTCGTTTTGAATTCAGGATTTAATTGTAGCACATTTTGTAATCAATTTAAATTAAAATAAAAAAAAAAAAACTTAACTAGACAAACAAAGTCTAGTTCCGTAGTGCAGCGAGGGTCAGGTATTTCTTGTATATAGCAAGACACGTGTTTATATATTTGTAAAATAAAGATAATTTTTATATTATAATATATATATATATATATATATATGTTTGTGTGTGTTTGTGTGTATGTGTGTGTGTGTGTGTGTGTGTGTGGTTCTCGCCCACTGAAGGTTATTTGAAAACCTGTAACACATTTGTACCATGTGTGGACTAAGGATATATATATATATATATATATATATATTTTTTTTTTTTATTAAAAATTTTTACATGTCCACAATATTCAATCACAGACATCCAAGAGGCTTCGAATCCGAGGCCTCTTGGTTGGAGAGCAGATACTCTAGCCACTCCGCCAACCAGGCAAACCAAACTAAAAATATTTTTAGATAGTCTGTAAACTCTACTCCAGAGACCAAATATAGAACTTTTTCAAGCCACTTCAGCCGGGCGGTGATCTCAAACCAGGCCAGGAAATTCATCTTCTACGTAAAGATATTCACAAACATCTTTTGTAACAGTGAGATTAGAACCGCGGTCTGTTTGACAAGCAAGTACTATAACTATTTGCAACTCAACATCTCGCTCATAGTATTGAATTCAAATCTTTTAGAAATTGACGTCGTAAGTAATACGTAGTGAGGTGGTGCTTCTTGGTAAAATGGTTTTCAATATGACAGACGCCAGAAGAAGCTTACTAACATTTTTTCTTGTTGTTTTCTTTCGTATTTGTTTAAAGAATATATGAACTTTCAACATCATTCTATTTAAAATCAATTTTCTTTTAAAAAATATTTCTTTGAAACAGTTAGATTTAATAATCATCGCTTCACAGGTTTCAGGAGAAAATGTTTTTTACAGACACAGGACTTTCAAATATAAAGGAATCTTATACCTGCTGATTAAAATTCTCTGTGCATTGCAACGCACTTTCTATAAGATTTGCTGTTTTTATCAGTGATTGCACATTTCCGCATGCGATAGTATGATCCTCATATCCACAGTATATAAACTGACTGTTCAATTAATTACTTTGCATTCAAATAAACAGACACAGTATTTTCTCGTTTGTGAATGCAGTTATTATTAGTGAAACACAAGTCGATTTTTACATCACTTCTACGCGCATGAAAACAATATCGTCTGCAGGCATGTCAAGAGAAAGGCATTCTGCCGACAGAGGTCTATGAGTTCGGGCCCCAGGTGAACCACCAAAAATATGATATCGTTCCAAGACCAAACGGAGTTATACGTAGCAGGAGCGAAAAAGAATGATATTTTTTTTTGGTTTTTTAATACCACTACCCTTACATATAAATCATGTGTTCAGTTTTGACTGCATGTGAACAATTGACACATGGTTTGTATCGTCAAGACAGCATTATAAGCTGTTTATAATGACATTGAAAACATTAATCAGTCTAGAGTGTGCTACTGTAATAGCCAGATGTTATAAGATGTCCATTATTAATAGTATTCCAGGAACGACAAAGAACTATAAAACCGTCAGTATCGAAAGAAGTTAAATAGTTTATAAATAGAATGACTTGTTTATAGTGAAATACGCTGTACGTGCAGGGAAGAGGACATAAAAATATAACTTAACTAGTTTGGTGAGTTAGCTTCTACATCATGGTATGATATTAGAGATAGGAAACGTTAGGGCTGGACAACTCTAAATATATCAGCACTAAAGATACAAGAAATCTAAGAAAGAAATCTGTTAATTTTCGGTAGAGGATCACACAAATAGAGTGAAAAAAAAAGGGGAGAGGAGTCCTTCGACTGTACTGTACTTACTATACAGTTTTCTTTTAGTTTACACGAAAGGTGCGTGCTTTAGTTGTCTCATAAAATATCTTTTTGTTTTTTTTATAATTTTTCATAACACGGAAGTTGCTTTGTTTCATAAAAAACTTTTTTCCATAATCGTTTCATACAATAAGGTTTTTCATAGTTTCAGAAGATATCCAGGTTTGCTGAGATATATACTTTCCTTATAAAGTTAACACGAACTCCTTTATTGTTGACCATTCAAGTTTAAACTTCTCCCATTTTCACAACACGCTGTTAAGTGTAAGCTTACCTACCAAACTGGGGGGCGTGTTACCTGCACACAAATCTCTCTCTTTCTCTCTCTCTCGTGTGTGTGTGGGGGGAAATGGGGGCTGAATTTTGGGATGCGGACTCTTAATGCGAAAGTGTGTAATAAAGTAGTATAAGCATATTTTTCTCAAATGTATCCTAGTTATATTTTATTCTTATCAGCCACATTAAATGCCGGCCTGGTTGGCCCTGTGATTAGCATCCCCGCTCTGTGACCAACAGGCTGCGGCTTCGAATACCACCGTGGGCATGGATGGCTGTAATTGTCTTTGGGTGTGAGATAAATGTCATCGACTGGAGTGAGGCCACCGCACCGCTTACTGGAGGACTGAAGTGGCTTGAAAAAGTTCTATTTTTGGTCTCTAGAGTAGGGTTTCCGGACTGTGTAAAAATAAATTAAAAATACAAAAAAAAGAATATAATATATATATATATATATATATATATATATATATATATATATATATATATATATATATATATATATATATATATGTATATATATATGTGTGTGTGTGTGTGTGTGTGTGTGTGTGTGTGTGTGTGTGTGTGTGTGTGTGTGTGTGTAAAATTGATAAAAATAGAAAAAATATATTCTTAGCTCGTCCACGTTACAAAATGTACTATAGGTTTACAGATAACCTTTCTTGGGTAGGTGCAACATTAAAAAGAATCAGTAATAATATAATAAAGTTTTTTTTTTTAAATTTCAAATTTAACTTTGATTTCCGTAAGATTTTTTTTTTCTGTAGCTTTGTCATACAATATTTTTCTATCTAAGGCCACAGGCAACACTGTCTCAGTGTTTCCGGAAGGTTGCCAGAAATAGTGGAGCTCACGTGTTTTCAAATAAATATATCAGGTCTCATCCTAAGAAAAATAAATGCGCACTTTCGAGTAAACGAGAAAGAAGTTCAACCGCTTTGTAAAATACTACATACGTTGCTCCCTTTTAATATTATAGCGGTTTCTTCTTCGAGAAAAAAAAAAACGACACAAAAGAAATGAAAATAATTGTAAATTTTCGCAATTAGAAGTATAGTTTTGCATTATACGAAACTTATTTTAGAGTCTAACACATCTAACACAATATTCAAATTGTGTTAGATGTGGATGTCTTTGATTTATTTCTAACAGGAAGAAAGTAAAGATTGACATGTTCTGTAACGACATTATTCATGAACAGTTGTTGAAATGCTGTGTGTGTGTGTGTGTGTGTGTGTGTGGGCTGCCTAACCACTTTATTTGAACTGTTAGCTGATGAACTGAATTTAACCGAACCTTTATTAGAATCATGGGCATCAATTTTAGACTGACTTTTTATACTCTGACAAGACGTGACATAGCGTTTACAAGATGTTGACAGATGTTTCGAAGAATTATATGCCATTCAATTATCACTAAAGTTGGCAAATCCTTCAACATAGTTGCCAGAAGGCAGAATGATGAATGTAGCTTTCAGATTCATCCCACAAATGCTAAATTGAATTAGATCCAGCATTTCAAAATGTTAGATGCCTGGGCAAAATACTCCAAAAGTTTATGGAAAAAAACTGTATCTTGTGGAATAATTAGAGACAAATATGATACTATAATCTAAGAAGCCAATGCTGTGCAGAAAAAAAAAATATATATATATAAGGAAGTAGTTAAAGAAAGAGCCAAGCACGTGCCATCTACAACCAAGGAAAGAGCACACTGATAAATGCTTTTTTTTTTTAATAAAAAAATTATTACCAAAAATACTCTCCTAGACAACCAGCATCCCAAAATAATCAACTTTACAGTCAAATTATAAAACCTTTCTGGACCCCATTCTGATTCCTTCTTTGAAATAAAAATCAGTCCTCCAGCATTATAATCCTAAAAGCTAATGATTATATAACATCAAGGAAACCCGATCCCCCTACTCATTAATGCTGAAGAAGCAGAATTAACCAAAGGATGCTAGAAAAAAAAAACTTGGGACTTTCTCAGAACCATATTTAGACTTCTGGCCACACTATGATTTACTTCAATCTAAGAAATCTAAACATGGCCTCTAAATTATCCCGGTGAACTTTCATCGACTTTGGTATAATTACAATATTCCATATTAAAATACAGGGGGAAAAAAAGCTATAGAATAGCGTATAAAGAACTCGTTGCAAACCTCACTTTTTAAGAGATCTAGTACCTCAGCTCTAACTGGACAAGTATAGCTCAAACGACGACCAGTTTAAAAAAAAACGAAGTTAGATGGAAACCCTCAAATCTTATACCGATGTTATCACGAAAATTGAAAGGCAAAGAGAGATATCATAATCTGTAGTTATTCATTCCTTTCCGCCTTAACTTTTCAGCTAATTCTGTACAAATCCCAAATCCTCCCAACCTTGGAATATTGCTCTTACATTTGGGGTGATCCTAAAATCGCTCTAAAAATTCCTGATACTGTACGGAAAAAAACAGTTCGGCTAAATGACAACACCCCCCATCTCTCTCTCTCTCTCTCTCCAGACATGTTTCTTCTTTAGATATTTTCATAGGCGCTGCTCTACAGAAGTGGCATTTATTATGCGTCCCCCCCCCAATTTCTGCCAAACCTACAATAACATAAGCAACAGCTGCCCAGTATCCATTTGCAGTTGAATTGCTGACTCATTGAACCTACTACTTCTATTCATCTTTTATTCCGTCCACCTCTATTGTGTAGAATAGTCTTCCCCGCGAAGCATTCCCCGAAGACTACAACCTCCAGCTCTTCAAAACGAATATCAATGGATTACTCTTTTTGCATTGATCCCCCCTCCCCCTTGATCCATACGCAGCATTGAGTCGCTATAGGCTTTGTGACCTCTATTGTCTGGCAGTAATAAAAAATAAAGAATTCTGTGGATGCGTTGTCCAGTTTAAAAATGCCAACATCTATATACAGTTTTGAACAACTGCAATCCTTTCCTGATGTAATGACGACAATTATTGTGTATTTATGTTTGTATTTCTCTGAATCTTTTCTTCTCTATATATTCTTATTATTACCACTATTATCAGCCATAGGGAATCAAACACTGATCCATGGAGGCCACACATTACCCACACTTGCTATCATATCTTCTCTTAAAATCATTCACACTAAATGAACTCACTACTTCAACATGCGAACTGTTCCACTCACTCACAGTTCTGTGAGAATAAAATCTAGCTCTCATCCCTTTCTTAACCGCACACAAACTTAGCTTCCACAAATATCCCCGTGTTCTCTCCCCACCCTCCATATAATGAAAAATTTCATCAACCGATATCCTATAACGTCCTATCAGAAGTTTACATATTTCTATCACATCACCCCTAAGTAAGAAAGGTGGGCGATGAGAAGGTATTTACCACATATAGGTCTAGTTGGCATTTCCTCTTTCTATGGAAAGTATGCCTTGGCAGCAAAGACACTCGTCAGATGCTCCACAGCCCCATTTATGGGGCTCTGGAGTTTCTGACCGGCTTACCTCGAGAAGGTGGGAGTTGACTCTGAAAGGCTATATGTTGCACATCGATAACCATTTACTTGGATATACGAGTATGTTGAATATTTGAGAAGAAATGAGAATAGAAATAAGCATTGAGAAGAAATGAGAATAGAAAGGTTTATTGCTACTGAAGATAACTTGTATGCTGTAATGTTAACTGGGTACAGATAAAAGAAGAGTAAATAGGTAATAAATTAAGACTTTGTGAACTAAGGGAAGGGGGGGGATTACAGTTGACTCTGAAAGGCTATATGTTGCACATCGATAACCATTTACTTGGATATACGAGTATGTTGAATATTTGAGAAGAAATGAGAATAGAAATAAGCATCGAGAAGAAATGAGAATAGAAGGGTTTATTGCTACTGAAGATAACTTGTATGCTGTAATGTTAACTGGGTACAGATAAAAGAAGAGTAAATAGGTAATAAATTAAGACTTTGTTAACTAAGGGAGGGGGGATTACAACTCGAGCAAATTATTCTGGAAAAGAAAAACATCATGCAAAAACAAATATTTAAATAATTAAAAAACTTAATAACCAAGTAACATATCAATCATATAATTTTCATTGAATTTGTATCAGAGTTAAATATATTACTGATACATGTCAACATTCGAAATGTAATCCTTGCTAGCTGAAAATGCGGATCCCCTGTTGTCTAACGAATGTGATATCTTAGTACTCTTATGACAAATTCGGGTCTCATAATAGTGTGCCACCTAGACTAGTAAGCAATAGAGAAGCGTGTCTTGATTATATTAAAAAAGTAGAATTTAACCGTACAAACTGCATTATATCACTTTCATAATTTGCAGTCCCAGTTCACTAGTCAGACTCAGAAGTAGGAATATTGCGAAAGCCAAAGAAGAATAATTATTATTATTATTACTATTACTATTATTACGGGCAACTCCAAGGAGTCATTGGACTCATCGAATACCCCAATAATACCCTAATCATGAATTATACTCAGTAAACTATGTAGTACCAGCTAATAGCTAAGTAATTGTGCGTATAACATTGGGTATTGTTACACAAAAAGTTACATAAACTGTAGCTTTTTCCTTCTAAACTCTCCATAGAGTCCCAGAATGTTATTATTCAACTAAAAAAAATCAATATTAAACACTGTGGATTACTCATGAATTAAGAGATAAGCTAAAATCGAGGGCGAAAGTATTAAAATAGAGCATGAAATATTTTCACAACCAAAATTGATTTTAATTAATTCTTTAAAACTGAGGATTGCAACTGCCATAAAAGAGCTACACAATAATATTTTAAAGCGGAATTCTAAAAATGTCCGAATTCAAACAAGAAGTGGAAATTTGCCAACAACAAGGAGAAGTGCTTCCAAAACAAACACCACCCGAATTTCGCGAAATTTGTTTTTTACCAAATTAGCATTCACACGTAAGAATCAGAGTAATTGCCTTTAACAATAATTTTGTAATACACTGATAACGCACGACTCAAATAACAAAATACGAAAGCTAATTTTTCACTAAAGTTAATAAATATACAGATGAACACAGCAGCGTTCTGTGTTTCTTGTCACTCTGTGGCAAAAAATCAGTACTATCAGAAGCAACCTAAGCAAATTATGAACGTGGTGTGATGGTGGGAGCAGGGTGGAGTGCAAGTTAAGAAGTGTAGGAGCACCACCATAAGAATGATATAACGCACAGTGTCCAAAATATTAGCGACACGAGGATGTCTGTATTTATTCAATAAAATTTTGATAAAATAAATTATTTTATATTATTAATTTTAATTTATAAGTAAATCAGTTTAGTAAAAGAATCCCACTAGTAACACGTCACTGATGACGTCACAGACAATGGCAGTCAGTCGGTTGTTATTTTGGTTTTGTTCTTGTTTAAGGGATTATTCAAAGCAACCAAGAATATGTAGCCATCTTTTTTTCTTTTTTTGTTAATTGCTTGTGTTCGCTAGCATGTTAGTCTATTTTGTGGAATGAAAAAACAGAACTTCCAAAAGTGAAGGAGCTCTGTCACACCACCTTGTGAGACCGGTTTCTTCATCTTCAAATGAAACGTTCTTATAAAGATTCTTCTCATCCTAGACGGCATTCGAACCGAGGTCTTTCTCTAAATATGGCATACCAAGATGGTGATGTGCATCAATCTTGAGTATACAGAAAATGATATGATAAACAATAAATATCAAGTCAGCTTTGTGTAGATTATTAGAAATAACTGATCAATGTAAAAAGACAAGAAAGGATCGACAGGATCTCAAAGGGCCAATAGTCTTACTACCATTCGTTCAAATAACTGGTAATACACTGATACTGCGAGAAAACGTATCTCAACACACTCGATGTAGCACTGTAGTAAAAAGCAATACAGGAGTGCATCCCAGTCACAGTTTGTAAAAATAAAATAAAATAAAAAATTGACAGTACACACTGCATTATATCACTCGCATCATTCAGCAACTGCTGTTCGCTAGCAATCAAATAGATGTAACAGTTAACAACTAAGGGAATGAACACTCCTAACAAAATAGACAGCTGACGAATAAACATCAGCATTACATATTAGAGAAAACATTTAACTGAGTGATGAATTCTAGTTCTTATTTCATGCAAACGGAAGTGTAAGAGGATGACAACAATAGTACGAAGACATGGACCCCCGATCATTCTTGATTATAATGCCAGGCGGTTGCCATGGAGTGATGGTCTTAGGTTTTTCTAACCTATCTTGCAGTTTCACAGAATAACACGCATGATTTGTTATATGTCTTCCAGGAACAGTTCAGGGCATGATGCTGGCTTTACAACCTCCCTCATTGAATCTTAATTACTCTGAACGTCTTTGATAAGTAGTAGAAATCCATCGCCAAAAAAGCTGAAAATAGCAGAAATGTATCACATGAAATGCTCATAATCCTTTCAAAAGGAGAAATCCTTTAACGCCTTATTTCGCTGAAGGGAATGGGCAGAGGTTTTGGCCCTAAAGTAGATTTTTTTTCCTCATAGTATTTCGGTTCATGGAAGACAAAAGCACTGGCTATACGTCTTTTTAATTTCACTTTTAAGTTGCCAATAGCATTCAACTTCTGACAATATGCTTTTAGACAGGCATAAAAGGTGTATTTCATAACAGCATTTCTTGTATAGAGATATCATTCATTATCACAATTGAAGTCAGCAGCCATTATTGTGTAGACATACAACTGTGCTTCTCTCATTTGTCACTAAAAATGATCCGATTGAAAGGAAAATTATGATATCTCGACAAAGTCTGATAGATTTAAGTAAAGTTGCTACTGCATTTCTAGTGACTCGAAATTTGAGCGAGAGAACAGCGTTTCCAGTCCACACACTGTGGGGTTCGCATCTCTCTCTCTCTCTCTCTCTCTCTCTGTGACCGATTATTTGTGAATGTCTTTAGGTGGTGGATGATTTTCATCCTTATTGTAGGACTGAACTCGTTTAAAAATGCTTTATATATATATATATATATATATATATATAACTAAATGGTTTTTGAAAAAGTGTTTTAAGCGGTATTTCTTCATATTTGATCTCTAAAACATGAATACAGTATTTTGCCGTTGTCATCCACTTCATTTATATCTACATTCGCTTCGCTGGCCTGGTTGGCCGAGTGGTTAGCGTAGTCTGGTATGAGACACCGCCCCGCTTATTGGAGGCCTGAAGTGGCTAAAGTCTGCTTCCATGTTTGGTCTCTAGAGCAGGATTTCCGGACTATATATATATATATACAGGGTGTTCGGGATAAATTTGACATATTTATAATTAATTATATTTTTCCGTAAGTTACATGTATTAACACACACTTCTCTTCATTTAAAAGTTTGGACCCTTCTTCATTCATATACAAGATGTCAGAAAGGATGGATAGCTGGAACCCACCTGAATCATGGAAGAGAATAACTTGTATCATGATGATTCGTGCCCGCCATCAAAATAAGGATATTACGACTGCTGCCCAATGCTCCCTGAATACAGTAAAAACAATCAGGCATGAACTAGAGACTTGCAATGGTGACTACGAGGACGTAGCAAGAAGAAAGATCCCTAGCAGACGATCTGATTGCGTTCGTACAGCAGAATTCCTCGCAAATCTGCAGGAACAGGTGTTGAAGAACCCTGGCATTGGAATTCGGGCTTTGTTCGTGGAGTTGCTAACTGTAGTCAAGCCCTGGATAACAAGGGTAGCCAATGGTAGGCCGTATGTATGGCAGCAGGATTCGGCCCCTTGCCACACCTCTGGGAAAAGTCAAAAATGGTTGTCTGAAAATTTCTACGACTTCACCAGTCCAAATGTTTGGCCTCCAAACTCCCCAGACCTTAACCCCATGGATTATTTTGTATGGGGCGCAGTTGAAAAAGACACCAATCGCACTTCCAGTAATACAAAAGCCCAGTTAATGGATAAAATTAAAACAGTTTTTGCGGCCCTTCCCAGGGAGACTGTAGCATCAGCTTGTTCGAGGTTCCGAAGCAGAATTGAAGCTGTGATCGATGCTAATGGTGGTTATTTTGAGTAAATCTTGTTGATAGTATTGTAATTAACTCTGCCTGTAATGTTTTTTTGTCAATTCATTAAATTTAATAGATACAAAGAAGATTTTCTTTTTCCTTACGAAACTGTCAAATTTATCCCGAACACCCTGTATATATTTGCTTTCGGTTTATGACCTCTTGTGGGTGGAATCGTCATTAAATTCTATTCACTCAGAGAAGATTTAATGCTATCATTTCGATCCCCTCTTATCAATGAAACTGGTCCAGTTGAAATCAAGACTACGTTGGCTGGACAATATATATATCGATCAATTGATCACGTGCTCTTTTGACTAAAATAATGTTTCGATAGAATCTCCAATATTTTGCTGCTGAAGCTAAGTTAGTTTCATATTACAAAGTTTATTTTCCTTCCTCCCCAAAAGCAAAGGCCCACCACCGGTTTACGACACATCATGATACACTCTTCTCGTGGCATATGCTTCTCGATATTAAATAAGCTATTTAAATTAATTTTTGCTATTTTTTATATTATGTAAATTAATTCTAAATAAATCACAATATCAGACGATCAATTTGATAGGAGATTTTTGAAGGGGATTCTCATTAGGCCACTTTTACACATACCGACCACTGAATTAAATACTTTTATTTATTTCGCAAAAATCAGTGGTTTCCGTATAGTCATGCAACTGCCAATACCCGTCCTCTTCAATCCCCTGAGCATACTTCGGTGAAATATGGGTCAGGAACAGCCTTAATTAAATGCTTCGATCAACTGATGCACGCAGGAAGTTCTGTTTATCCGTACAAACCTCAGACGATGGCGATCATCTTTCCTGACCGACTCTCTTATAACCCACAAATAACTGCAAGCAGTGTGGGTTATTTTTCCACTTTAAACGAGTCAGCTCAGCTCTTTTCAAAATCTTGGTTCCAGCCAGAAGGGCACCCACAATAAACCCTTTATCGACTCTAAAAGTTCCTTTGTTTTTCCCCATTGTGATCAACACTATTGACAATTACTGACCACGTGCGTCACACATGGTGACGTCACACGTGACTAAATTTTTTGCATATAAGCTGCGTAAGTGACGTCTACATATATCTGAGCAAAGATTTATAATTCAGTGTCTGGTATGTGTATATTCCCTTAATCACATTCACTTTGTATTCCAAAAAGATTAAAGTTTTGCTTTTATGAATACGTGGGCTGGGTTGTTATTCTCACATTATTTCATCGACTACTTCTTGTGGGAAAATCAGCTCCACCTTTCCACTTGAATGAAATCAGCATACAATGGTTGAGGTTCCCATTATCTTAATATTTCTTCCTCCTTCGAGTTTGTCATACTACATGTTACTCACAGAATGACTTATTCAATATGTGCTAGTTAGCAGTCCTCTGAAGAGCTGCAGTGTCTATCCAAAAGGTTATAACTGTAGAAATAGCAGAATTGTCTCATAAATAATGAATTTTTTTGTAAGAAGGGCTTGGAGTCATGGAATATTTTTCGTTGTGCAGTATGTAGCAGTGTAAGTCGCAAAAGTAAGTAATGTAGCTCCATCAGCATAGAAAAAAACTGCAAATCTATCTGCTTTTTTCTTTTAGCATGGAAACAGAGAAAATCCATCGTAAAGTGCTGAGATTTTTGCGTTATTATTGTCCTTTTCGTATGTCATTTAGTATTTATTTTCTGTTGTTGCTGATTTTCCCACTGGAAGTAGTCGATGAAATAATGTGAGAATAACAACCCAGCCCACGTATTCATAAAAGCAAAATTTTAATCTTTTTGGAATACAAAGTGAATGTGATTAAGGGAATATACACATACCAGTCTCTCTCTCTCTCTCTCTCTCTCTCTCTTTCAGTATTTCCGAAAGCGCGAAATGTGATGAAATATGATTTAATATGTTTGATATTTTGTAAATGCTATTTAAAAATGGATGTTTCTTAGTTTTTATTTATTATTTAGTAAGTTCACAGACGCTATTACAGAAGTTAGGATACTTCCCCCCCCCGCAAACTTTTGCTAGGCGTTTTTGCCTCTGAATGAAAAAAATGTAGATTTTATATCTCGCTTTAATATACTACTAAATAATATTTGTTAGGTAAAACCCTTTTATCATGTCTTACATAAGATTTACAATTAGATATCCAATTTGTAGCATACGTATTCTTACCCCCCCCCTCCCGTGGCGGTACCATCTATGAAAGGTTGCAAACCTATACTACCTGAATACCATGGTTAGTCTAAGGATGAAATAATTTTGAAACGCTTCTCTAGAGACTAAATATTGAACTTATTCAGACCTCTAATAAACAGAATGGCTGTCTCACACCGGGCGATGAAATTTCATTCCTCTCGAAGGCACTCATAAGCATCCATGTCCATAGTGGGATTCACATCCATAATCTGTTGGTTAGAGAGTGGGTCTCCTGACCATTCTGCATTATAGGCCAACATTTACCTGGATCGTGCTGAAATGCGAAACATTTCAGGATTGGAAACTTTCGAAAGCTTCTAAGATCAGTAAATTGTTAAAAACACATCACAGTGAAAGGCATATTTTGCCTTCTCCAGAAGAGAGGATGTTTTTTCTGTATTGTGAACCGTCTATACTCTACATCTACTGAACACATAAATTAAAACAGAATAAAAGAATTAAACATAAAATAAAAATTCTTAATTAATTTGATTAAAATTAAAATTTAATTTAATTTAAATGTTGTTAGCGTAAATATCATTGACAGTACAGAGCACCGCAATCAGAAATAAATACACTGATAATACTGAAATAATACTATAATAAAGTAAGAGTAGGGTTCTCACAATGATGAAAACAATGAAAACTCACGTTCGTTGACATTTTAGTGAACACTCGTAAATTATATCAATTTTAGGTATTTTTATTTATTTATTTCTAAGGAGGGGGGGGAAATAATTCCAGGAGGCTCCAAGACAGTAAATTATAAAGTAGTAAATTATAGGCCGATCAGTATATCAGGAGTATGGTTAAGGTTTTGGAGAAATTGATAAAAATTAGAATTTAGGACTGGGTGGACAGATGATTCTTTATAATGGGCAACATGGTTTTGTGAAGGGTCTTGGCTTAGTAGCTTGCTTGCTTTCTATAATGAAGTAAGAGTAGGGTTGGATAAAGGAAATCCTTACTCAGTGATACTGCTGGGCTTTGCGAAGGCATTTGACAGGATTCCACACGGATCTCTGTTACATAAATTGGAGCAAATGGGTATGGATCCGAAGCTGTTGATTTGGATTAGAGGGTGGCTAATGGACAGATATCAACTAGTGGTTTATGGTGGAACTGAGTCCAGTAGAAGGCAGGTAAGTAGTGGTGTACCACAGGGCTCGGTACTTGGTCCTCTGTTGTTTAATTTGCACATTAATGGTATTGGAAATAATTTGAAAGGAAATATCCATTTGTTTGTTGATGATGCAAAACTAGGAAGAGCGATAGTCAATTAAAATGATGCAGATATCTTGCAGGATGACTTAAATAGGCTGGCAGTATGAGCTAAGGTAAATGGCTGTCACTTTAGCGTAGCTAAGTGTAAGGTAATGCACTATGGGAGGATGAGATCACATGGTGTGCATTCTATATTAATGAAACAACTGCAAGAAGATGACGAGGCTAGGGACTTGGGGGGTTATTGTGGACAGAGAACTTAAGTTTAGAGGGTGTACTGCAAAGGTTGTCAAAATATCACAATTAAATTGTTGTTGAGGAACACACTGACGAATAGGGATAGGGAAGTTGTTCCACTTTATAAGTCATTAATAAGACCACATCTGGACTATTGATCACAGATCTGATCACCTGGATTTCATGGTAGTAAAGAAAAGGTTGAGAGGATTCAGAGACAAGTTATAAAGACTGTTGTGGTCTGTGGAATGTTTCCTATGAGATTGAAAGTCTATAGGCTCCGAAAACTAGCTGATAGACGTATGAGAGAAGATATGATAGAAGCATTTAAGTTATTTGAAGGGGTTTTATAGGATTTCCACTGATGACTTTTTTTGAACAGTGCAGGAAGGGAGAGAACGAGGGGTTATCCCTAGAGATTGTGCAAGAGTGTGGTTAACAAGGGTGCTAGATTTTTTGCTTGGAGAGTGGTGAATGTATGGAATGCATTGCCAGAGGTGGTTGCGAATGCTTCGTCTTTTGTCTTTTTGTTTTGAATCGGCAGTGTGGATATAATAATTCTAATACTACTACTGAAACCATAAATTAAATCAGTGACTGGATTATGTTTATTCCGTATATGTTTTGCATTTTTTAAATAATGATGTTTAAGATTTTAACAATATGTTGAATGCTACATGTCTAAATTTTCTTAATATATATATATATATATATTGAATAATAGTGAAGATACGATAATAGAAATTGAGGAATCACAGGCGTTGACAACATCTTTTGACAGTTTGCTCCAAGATTCATTGTCAATCCCAGTAATAAATACGATGCCTATTCTTAATACTGTTGAGTTAATTGAAACTCACTCAAATAACATAGAATCAGTGCTAAGTACAGATATCCAAATATTAGTTCCTTGTTCTGTATCACCTGAATTATCTACTTCTCTTCAAGTTGCACAAAGTATGATAAAAGGATATCGAACCTGGTGTCTCACTCTTATTACCTGGAGCTGCAGTTTCACCTTGTGCCAGTTCTTCACATCAAGACAGTAGATCCATGATGATGATGAAGTCTTGGGATACATCCAGGCCTACTGCTGTTATGCCAAACATTCCTAAAATACATGATCAGCAGCTTCCATTACAGGATCAGAATGTTGCTCAAGAGAAGGAAGATGGGTCAGTTAATTATCCTTGTATCCTCGTCAGAACATCATTATGAGGACTGATGTAGATGCTGCGCGACCAAAAATATCCAAATACGTAATATGAAACTACATGAAAATGACAGACAGGAATATATATTGGATGTGGACATGAAAGCAGAGTTGATGATGATGAAGCAAGATATGAACTGCATGCGAAATGAGATGAAAAGAATTAGAGACATACATGGAAGTGTGAATAAGAGCAGAAGGAAAGATGGCCATGCGAAAGATATATCGAATGATTAGAGATTGGTTCTCTATGGAGATTCCATTATTAGAGGTGTGGTGAATGAGAAGATGCATAAGGTTTGTTTTCCTGATGGTAGAATGGAGAGAGTGATTGAAGCGTTGGACATCAGGAACAAGAGAACACAAGAGTTGGTGGTTGTAGTAGGAACAAATGATTTGAATGGGAACAAGGAAAATGCCAGATTGGATATAAGGAGATTATTAAGGAGAGTAAAAGATACCAGTGTGGTAGGAAAGGTAGTCAGGGTGTTGCCAAGGTATGATAGTAATGAATTGAGGAGGCGGGCAAAGATTATGAATGATATGTTAGCGCAGTTATGTGAGGAGAATAGAGTGCATTTTGTGAATGTGCGGGAGGAATTTGAGGGACGGATGGAATTGTATAAAGAAGATGGGCTGCATTTAAATAGTTTTGGTGCGAGTCTGCTGGAGAGATTGTTACTGGCAGAAGTAATGACTGTAATGAATATATCTGAGGTGGTGCGAAGTGATATAAAAGAGCAAAAAAGTAAGGTAGGGAGAGGTATTTGTTCACTTGCAAATGGGGAGGTGAATATTATGAATGAAGTAAATGAGAGAGTGGAGGTACAACACGAACAGAGAAACGGGGGGGAGGGGAGTCAGGGTGGACGGGGAGAAACTTTATGAAACATGCGGGTGCTGAATTCAGAGGTGAATGTGTAAGCGGACAAACACAGATTGAGATGGCATGGGATGGGTGGAAAGAGTTTAGGCGTGAAGAAAGTTGTAGAATTGGTGATAATATAGAGGAAGTGACTGGGGAAGGTATTGAAGAGTCACATCGTAGGACTGACGTTCTTAGGACTTGTAGAAGCAGTAATGATTTCTTATGTTTATTGACTAATGCTAGAAGTATTCGAAATAAGGGAAACGAAATTGTTACTTTGCTCGAGTCTGTTCGCCCCAAAATTGTTGGTATAAGTGAGACGTGGTTAGATAACGATGACATCCTGACAGGAATAGAGATGAACTGATATGATATTTTTCGTGAAGATAGAAAGGGAGGAGGAGTACTCTTAATGGTAGCAGATGAGTTGTGCCCATCTAAGGTGGAATTGCAAGGTGCAAATAGTGGTCACGGTTTTGAGGCGGTATGGTGTGAGGTAGAAGTAAACAGGATGAAATATTTAGTTGGGTGTTGCTATAGACCTGGTAATATGGAGGATAATGAGAGGGAAATGTATAGGCAAATTGGCCTAGCTAGCAAGAAACGAGTTATCATTATGGGCGACTTTAATTATGGTAATATAGACTGGAAGCAAGAGACTGCATCTGGGGGTAAAGAAAATGACTTTTTGGAGTTTTCGAAAGATAATTACCTTAGGCAGCACGTAACGGAGGGTACACGAGGATCAAGAGTATTGGATTTGATCATCTCATCAGATGATGTTATTATAAATGAGGTGTCAAATCTTCCACCAGTTGGTGAGAGTGGCCACGAGGTGATCACGTGCAGGGTGACCAGTCATTCGAAGACGTCTGTTAGAAAGGGATATATGTGGAATTATAAGACTGGTAATTACGAAAAGCTCAGGAAACAGCTTGCGATAATAAATTGGAAAGAGGAACTGGATGGAAAGAATATCAATGCTGCTTGGGCCATACTCAAGAACTATTTGGTGGAGGCAATATCAGAGTGTATTCCAAGGGTCAAGAGGGTAAATGGAGTGGGTGTAAAATGGATGAATCAAGAGATAAGGTATGCAATATGGAAGAAGAAGGTATTATGGAAGAAACACAAAATGAGTATTTATAACAACCAGTTGCATGAGAAGTACAAAGAGTAGGCGAGGAAGCTTGATAAGGGTAGCAAAAATGCAGTATGAGCAGCAGTTAGCAAAGCGGCCAAAAAATCATAAGGAGATTTTTCGATATGTCTCCAGTAGAAGAAAGAATGATTATGGTAGAATGGGATTGATTGGTGAAAACGGAGGAATGATAACCGCTGCGGAGGATATAGTTGAGATATTTAGTGAGCAATTTCTAAAGGTATTTCATTCTTGTGAATGTGATATCATGCAGAACTTGAAAGCAGTGGGAAAGGAGGAGGAGGAGCTGTTAGTAAGTGAACAGGAGGTATATTAGGAATTGAATAGACTTGATGTAAATAAGGCTGTGGGACTTGATGCTATTTCACCACGTGTCTTGAGGGAATGTGCCAGAGAGTTAACAACAGCTTTTGTATATCTTTTCAACATGAGTCTCTCACTGGGTCAAGTTCCAAAAGAGTGGAAAGAGGGTAAAATTGTTCAAATTCATAAGGGAGGTGATAAGAGTAAGGCTTTGAATTATAGACCAGTCTGTGTGTCTGGAGTTGTAGTCAAGGTATTAGAGAAGTTAGTTAGGACTAAGATTCAGAATTGGGTTGACAACAGAAAAATACTCTGGTGGCCAGCATGGATTTACTAAAGGAAGATCGTGCTTTAGCAACCTGCTTACTTTTTATAATAAAGTGACAAATGCGTTGGATAAAGGTATTGCATATACAGTGGTATATTTAGATTTTGCAAAGGCGTTTGATAAATTGCCAAATGACAAGCTAATAATTAAATTGGAACGGATGGGGCTGAACAGTAGATTGGTTCATTGGATTGGAGATTGGTTGTCTGATAGGTATCAGCGAGTTGTCTATGGAGAAGCGATATCTCAGAAGAGGAAAGTTACTAGTGGTGTACCTCAAGGGTTTGTTTTGGGTCCATTTCTGTTTAATTGGTATGTAAATGATATCTGGAGAGGTCTGAATGGTGATGTGCAGTTGTTTACAGATGATGCAAAGTTGGGCAGAGCTATCAGGAGTAGTGTGGATGCTGTAGCTTTGCAAGAGGACTTGAATACACTGTCTAAATGGATAAATAAGTGGGGATGTCAATTCAATGTTTCAAAGTGTAAGGTTTTGAAATTTGGGAAGCAGAGATGGGATGTAAAGTACACAATCGGTGCGAATATCTTGGAAGAGGTAGAGGAAATGAGAGATCTGGGAGTGATTGTAGACAAGGACCTAAAATTACGGGGACATGTTACTAAAATAGTGAAGACAACACAGCGGATAATTGGAATGATGCGGAGGACATTGACTTGTAGAAGTAAGGATGTTATGGTTCCTTTGTATAAGGCTTTGATCAGGCCCCATATGGATTACTGCGTACAGATCTGGTCACCTGGTTTTCTAAAAGATGAAATTGCGTTGGAAAAAGTTCAGAGGCGATTGACTAAGATGGTTTCTGGTCTCTGGAATGTAGAGTATGAAGTCAGATCGACAAAATGGAATTTGCAGAAATTGGTGGATAGAAGGAGGAGGGGGGGGATATGATTGAGACATATAAGCTGTTAAGTGGTTATTACCAGATTAACGTCGGGGAGGGTTTGCACAGAATTGGTTAGGATAGCAGGAGAACAAGAGGTCATTCCTGGAAGCTGTATAAGGAGGGTGTGAGCAAGGGAGTGAGGAGCAGGTTTTTTGCACGGAGAGTGGTGAGTGATTGGAATGCTTTGCAATGAGAGTGGTGTGTGCAGAGACAGTGAATATATTTAAGGCACAGTATGATAAACTGTGTGTATAACAGTGGACCTCCCACGATGAGTCTTTGTCTTGATGGAGGTTTTTATAATAATAATAATATATATATATATATATATATTATAAATATAATATAAAAAAATATATATATATATATATAAATTTATATTACTGTTAGAAACATTGCATTTTTGCGAACTCCACTTCTATCTTCCAGTCGTACCCATTTATATGTTTTAATATATGGTACATGAAATGGTTCATGGCTCAACTTCATTAAAAATAAGTTATGAAAATAAATAAACAAAGAATGTAAAATATATTTAAATATATTTTTAATATATAAAATATTGAAGTACATTTAATATATATATATATTCATTTTTAATATTAACTGACTAATAATAATATGAAATATTTGATAAATAAATATTTAAAATATTTGTTTATTTAAATATAAAAATATATTATAAAAACCTTTCATAAATGACACTTGCTGTAATGATATTGCTTTAACGCCCTCTGTTGGCAAATTCCGCTGTCTCTTTCACCTGGAAACAGATTAAAATATTCCAGTGATATTATGAATCTAAGTGAATTAACAATGAGTAGCACGTATCGTCTGCACCATACAACCCGGTAACTAAATGCAGGAATCTGGCTGCTTTCTCAATGCTGCCAACTAACGGAACGAAAAAGAAATATTCGTAGTCTGTCATTCCCGTGCTGTCCTGAGAAACCATTTTCTGACGCAGTTTCCCAAGTTTTTACTTAGTAAACGCTCCATTTGATGCGCAATGTCCATTTTAGGTACTGACGAAGTGTGACAACTGACTACACTTTGCTATTTGTGACAACTGACTACACTTGCGAAAGTAATTTTGTTTTTTCTGGAATGACTTATAGGAATAAATTTACATTACTTGTTGCTCCCTTTTATTAATATCTTACACGCAGTATTTCAAAATTGTGTTTTGGGGTAGTTATTATTGGCTGGTAGATCTGCTTTTGCAAAAATGCTCCTTAAAATAGCAAAGTGCGTATTTTAGAAATTTCAAATAAAAGAAATATTCTTACTAAAGCTTATTTACAATAAACTATTTCAGCATGATAATTTTTTCGAACTGCTCGCAAATTTATTATAATATATGATGTGTATAGCTGCTAGTAAATCTGCTTTAGGCGAATTTTGTTCAACCTGTTGCTAACAGTTTTAGTTGATTGTCATCGCATCATATGATGTAATAACCGTATTTATTTATTATTTTATGTATTATTTATTATTTAATTCTTGGTTTTGCAAAAAAGAAAATTTACATGCACCGAAATATATAAACATATGAATAAATAAAATATTTCTTTCGATTATTCTAAAATAACTAAGAATTATAACTTTTATTTATTCATAAATAAATAAAATATTCACCCAATTTAAAATAGCAGTTTTAACTCATTACCACTTTTAAAAAAGTATTTATTAAAGTATATAATACGCATTTTCTTTGTCTTCCTAAAATTTTCAGGACTGAAGCTCTAGAAAAAGAGCCAGTCTTTTTGTCACCTTGGCTACATTCAGAGGAGTGCATCCAACCCTTTCAAACCGTATACTTGAATTGAAGTTCAAGGACAACATGCTAATGCGAACTACATTCAACTGCCCAAAGCCGAGATCATTGTCCTAGTTCTTATGCAGATTATGCACTTATTAAGATATTGAGTTTCTCTAAATGTCTCTTAAAAACAGAATTTTATTTAATCAATGGAGTAACAATTTATAGCCGATAGATTAGAATCTTTTTGGAATAATATGTTGATTTTATTCCTTATCCTTATAAAATCCTTTTTACTTCGATGCAGTAAAAATAGTATTTATGTAAGTACGAGTTAATTTGCTGTGTAATTTAGTTATCACATTAACTACAGATATGATTCATTTGCTTATATGACATTTTAATGGCAATAAGTTTTTAATGTAATTATTTATAACTTTCTAAAAATAATGTAGAAAGTCACAAGAAGCAAACATTCAGACATCACACGTGGAAATTTCCTTTGTTAGACGGCAAAATATGTACAAAATACTTTGTTTTTCCGCTCACCGATTTTTTGGCAGCTACACTATGCTGTGTGCTGTTTCTAAGGTGCCAGATTCTCAGATGCTCAGTTTTCTCATCACTGCACACGACAGCATCCTTACTCCAACTTAGACTTGCAGCTAAAGTTGGGGTCTGAATCAACAGTATGGCGATTCCACAGTATTAGAATCAAAACATTTAAAAAGAATTAAATGAATCATGAATTTAACTTTCGTGTATAGAAAATAATGATGAAAGAAACAGGGATTGTTGTAATTGTACAAATACATTTATTTTTTAAGTGTAGGTTGTCACAGACAAATGTTTAAAAAGTTACTAAGATGGGTATTTCAGTGTTATCTTCCCACTGACTGAAAGTGATGTTAACAAGAGTGTAGGAGAGATTAGGGAAGTGGATGCATAGACTCAGTTTCTGTGAGGGGGGGTGGGTTGTGATGGGAGGGATCGTGCTCCAAAAATGGGCTCTTGTAAACCGATCTATAACCACGTCCAAGTCAAGACACTAAAAATAGTTGTGCCTGTTTGGGACAGATTGGTGTTGGCTCGTTAATTGCGCATGCCCTGCAGACATATATCCTTCTGTTAGTTGGATTTTGGTATGGAACCACGCTCGTCTTGCTGCGCATAGATAGCTTTAGTTCGAATCTCCAGGCCTATGCAAAGTAAACCGGTAAGTCGGATTTTTTAAACAAAAAATAGCTTATTGTTTGATGTCCAGAAGTATAATTAAGCACTCGGCCTGTATTTTGCTTTTTATCGCCAAAAAATCGGGAGAAAATGTAATGTTCCTTGCTGAAAGTTAGGGATACTACAAACTACGCTGCTGCTTCTCCTGCTGCTTAACTGGAAACTACAAAAAATAAAAAATAGAAAATAAAGCTGCTGAAAAGTTCATTTTTTACATTTTGAGATTACCTTAAGACAATAAAGTTATTTTGACATTTAAAATGTGTGCAATCCTCATTTTATTCATTCACGCTTCGTTGCATAGAAAATAGAATCAAAATTAACAGAAGCTATATATTTTTATACAAATGTACAGTTTCTTAAATCTACCTGCTTAAACTGAAAACTAATGAAGAATTTCCCCTAATATCCATATATTATTTTAAAATGTTATTATTTTCCCATAAATCGAAGGTAATCATAAACTAAGCATATTAAGTATTAATTTATTTATAAACTAAAGTTCTTTTGAAAATTTATCAACATTGTAGCTTTCAGTATAAATTAAAATTATTAATTATCTTTAAATGAAAATATGCATTTAAATATGCATTTACCTTAAAATGTGCATATTTGAAATAAGGTATTTATATTATATCATATATTGCATAATATAGTATCTCATTATGATAATTAAATGCATATATTCACACATGCATCTAGTTTTAGAATTATTAAATTTTTTATCAGATGACATTTATGCTGAGATATATTTCAAAATATACTTCATCGTGAATAATCATATGATATTTTTTAAAATAATTTCAATGTTATATATATATACATATATATATATATAAGTGTGAATTCTGTCTCAACTTTAATATCTTAATGGCACACTGTATAATTTACATAACTTAACTTTTATACGAATTTTAAATAGTATAAATTGAATTCAGTTTAATTAAATTTTAAACAATGGAAATTAAATTTAAAGGCTATGATTTTAAATACAAAAAAGACAATATTATTGTTTTATCTTAATGTCGCTATTTAAAAGATCATCTAGTTCCTATCAGCGGTGGAGCTAGACTTTCGATTTTTTTTTGACCCGGGAGGGGGAAATAGATTTTTTACTTCATATATAAAAATACTTTGGATTTTTTTACATTTCTTGTTTCAGCATTTTTTTTTCAAATTTGAATCTGTATTATAATTACAAAAATATGAATAGGTTAGTTTTTTTTTTTTTGGCTAAAAATGCGCACTTTCATTTTTTACAGAATGGGAGATCATTTCTCTCTGGATCTGCCACTGGTTTGTTCTTATTAGACTAAGATAAATTTTATTCATACTAATGACGTATTACACCTAATAAGAAAATTTGATTGTTTGTTATTTCTTTTATTTTAGACCAGGGAATGGTAATCCAACCGCCTACGACGTAAGTTTTTCACACTCTGTTTTATTTTATACTTAATAATTGATAAACTTTGTAGAAAGAACTGAGAACTTTTCTAATTTAGTTTGGTGTACCCGAATTCTGCAAAAGCTCACAAATTTCCATTCTCTTGAACATAAACGTAGAACAAAAACAACAACAAAAAAAAAAAAAACCATGATCAGTGACAATAATTGTTTGATTTCAATATCATATTATGTCAGGAGTAGTCACCTAAATAGAATGATTATTGTTCTTAAAAAGAATGCTACATTTAAATAATACCGGTTGCTAACTACATCTTGTAATCTAAGAAACTTTTGGCTTCTTCGCTATCCGCCCCTGCATCCTAATGAATAGACTTTTTTTGTGGAATGTCGGTCGCCATTACTTACTCTAGTTTTGGCGCAGATTCAATATCCAGTTAAAAGGAAAAAAAAAAAAAAAACAGGAAAGAAAAAAAAAAGTGATGCACATTTCCTTTGGTAGGTGGAGCACATTTGAATAGTGACGCATCATAAAGCAAAGGGAAATGGATGATTAGAAGATTTTTTGTTCTACTGTTTAATAATTTGTCTTTGATTATCAAAAATACTCATTTTGTTTCATTAAAGATTAGCATGTTTTTGTTAATCTGTTTAGCATTTGGCATTATACAGTTCATTGTTGGTTGGTAAAAGACATTTTTGTGACTCCCGCCCACGACAGATTGTACACTTATAGTCCACTAGTATCGCTGATTGGCTGAGGTTTTATTTTTTTTCTCTTATTTTTAATAAATATTTTTATTTATTTTTATATAATCTGGAACCTCTGCGACAGAGGCCAGATAGGAATTCTTCCAAGTCACTTCAGATCTCCAATAAGCAAGAAGGTAGTCTCATACAGGATAATGATATTTCGATTTACCAGACCGGTAAATAGCGCCTAGAGATTATGAGTAGAAATGCAAATCTTTTATTCCTTCTTTAGTTTAGAATTAAAAAAAAAATCTACTAGGACGTGCGCCCCCTTGATCTCCCACAAAATAGTCCTCCTCATCTACACAACATATTGACAGGAGTAGGAAAAATTTAATATATCCAATATAAATAAAACATACTTATATTATGAACCAAGAAATGCTACGAAGGCAGAAATTCTCAATGAGCACTTTACATTTAGAAAGGCAATGAGTGCGATTACCTGTAGATGACAACGATGGAAATAGATAGCAATGGAAATTAACTAACACAAATAAATTGAACCAATCCTCGAGAATATACAGCATATTTTCAAAATCTCAATGAAGTGCATCGATCAGTAGGTCATCTGTTTAACGCATTCACGTAGACTACACAACATTACCCTTCTGTTGAAAATATCCGAATTTGAATCGCTTCTAAGACGCGAGTAACCTTTACGTGGGACTTTTCAACTGAAAGTTAATTAACCAGTCTCATATGGAGATAGCATAGATTTTCCTTTTGGGAAGTTATGGTTTTTCATCCTTCAAAATAGGTAAACCGGCCGAGTATTCATCTGTAAACAATTTTTATGAATTAAAAATTGTATCAACGAATTAGAAGAAAATAAAGATCATTCAAGTTTATGATAGAAAAAGTAATAAGCGTAACATGGTTAATAACAGGAAAAATTATCGAGACATTCAATTTAGAAACAGCCATAGCAACATTTATAGAAATCCCTTAGAAATATTAATGTAAGCGACTATTTTCACAGGATTTTATTTTAAGAATCGTAGTTATTGTAGCACCATCACTAACGATGTGGTTAATTGTTTGGATATACTGCATTTAAGTAACAGCACTAATAAAGATGTGCCAAAATCAATAGATTAAGAACTAAATTGAGCTGAGTGGGTTTACATTGAAAATTATTTCGTAATCTAACTAGGAATTTAATATGCAGCGCACAAAATCTGCAGAAACTTGACATTAATCGCAAGACATCGCCAAACTGTCGATGTCTTGTGATTAATGATAATACATATTTTTTCGTCTTGAGAGAAATAAGAAGTGCTTTTATTAAGCAAAGCTTTCGCACTTGTATTGTGCTCTGGACTGGTACAACAAGGGCATTGACTTGCTTGGAAGGGTAAAAAAGAAACGATAGGATCAGTAATTAGAACTCATGGCATAACTTAAAATGAAAATTAAGTGATTTAAATGGGAAAAATGTAATATGCAGACATTAAAATAGAAACGACTTTGGGATTATGATGCGGGTGTACAAAGATTTGAGTAAAGTGAAGAATATTGAGACAAGATTTTTTTCTGCTTTTTGAAAGTGGAACACATATTGGATAAATATTAGTTGAACTTAATGGATTGTAATAGCTGGAATGATTTCTTGATTTAATATCAGTTTAGATAAATGCAGTGGGAATTTGGAATGGAAATGGAAGATAAATATGGATTGAAAAAATTGATTCCGAAGTCATATGGAAAAAGAGCAACGCACATGATAGACATTCGATTATATGTATGTAATTAGAATCTTTATCACAGTTTTGATGTACATTCTTAATTGACTAGTTATCAGTTAATAAACTGAATCTGAATATAGTTTTTTTCTATTTTTAGAAGTAAAGAATTGTTTTACTACTGAGCCTTCAATAGTTCGGATATAACTCTATACCATACCATAGTATATTATACTCTAGCGAAAACCTTTTTATTAGATACGAATTCTTGACTACTTTGGTGTATACTTCTTCAGGCGAGTTACAATAGATAAGTAGGATGTCAAAAATCTTTTACTACACTTTAGCTAACTGCAATGGAATCAATAGTAGAAAATAACTCAATAATAGGTGCGTAGTATCATATTCAAGTGGTACTGTAAATGAATAATGTGCATGATATCATTCATATCTTAGGCTTGAGATTTTTGATGAACGAGGACCAGACCAGATGAAGGAAGGACAGTCCAGATTTGTGTTTTCTTTTTTCTTCAATTTTTTTAAGGGGAAAATGAGATTGCCTTGGGAGGATGTAAAAATCTTGAGATCTTGCATACATGAATGAAGACTACTTTTATGTTTTGTTGTCTAAATATTTTAGTTATTTTGTCCTTTAGTAGTAACACAGATGAACCGAATGTAAATACAGTCTTATCCTGTTTCAAAACGGATGTAATCATAAAACGATAATGGTAATTCTATAACAACCTCCCGAGTAAACCGCCAGTACCTGACCAGAAAAACCATACAAAAGAATAGTAATTCTTCTATACATTCAACATGTAACGGACAAAAAAAAATTACGTTGCTTAGAGAACAAGACATAAAAATAGCCCTCGCCCGTCTATGCAAGATCAGCAAGATGTCTGCATCCTCCATAGCTTCCGTTCTCCTCTTTAAAAAAGGCAAGATTTATAAAATCCACTCTTCTTGCAATATATCATGTGAGGCAAACAGCCCGATTCGGAAAGATATACCAACATGTTAAAATATGGTGAAAAGAAAAGAAAACATAAATCGTGGTACTAATGATACGCTTTTGTAAAAAAAAATAAAGAGGCTTCCGAAATGTTATACACATTTGCCCTATGTAACAAAAATCAAGGAATTATCCTTCATCAAGTCTAGTCCTCTTTCATCAAAAATATCAATCACACACCGGTTGCACATTGGGAATTTAGACGTAACAGTACTTTTTAATATGATACCATCGTTTATTATTAAATTATTTTTATTTTTATGATTCCATTTCAGTTAGTCTGAGTGTAGTAAATCTCTCTCTCTCTTTCCGATCCTCTTTCATATACTACTGTATACGAAAGGGTTCAAAAATCTGTAGCTAATAAAATAGTTTTCTCTTTACTAGATATGTAATATATATACTAGAATTCACATGAGTAAAGTTGGCCGAGCTTATACGGAAGTTAGAAGGATCTTCTCTTTGAAACTCTGGTTTTTCATCTCACAAAACAGAACAAACCCACCAGAAGAACACACAGTTAACAGACATAATATACTTTTCTTCTCATCTCATAGCCTTTTCTTCGGCCGTTATTCCAAACATAGACAACCGCATAAATGAAGTATTTTGTTTCTCTTTTCATTTTCAAAAATGCATTCTCTCTTTTTTTTCTTTTTCTTTTTTTTTGTATTTTCCGTTGAAGTAAACGCTACATAAACTTTTCTTCTCTCCTCCAACATGTAATTCTCTATACTTGCACTACCGCTGACTGTTGTCCCTAACTGGTCTGGTTATTGTCGTCAGTTATACAATAACTAAAACTGTTGTCAGTTTTTAGATTTGTGCGCATAGTACTGTAGATATTGTTATATTATATTATAAGCCGTTATCATTTATGGCGACAACGAGTAATAATGTATTTCAGAGTTAAGGGAAATTTAAAACATATCAAATTCTTGAAATAACTTTAAATGGATATTTAAAAAAAATTAAGAAACATTTCTTGTATAAACTCTGATTTCTAAAAGTGGTATTGCAATTGTAGCTGAACTATTGTCATAGAATTTCATGATACGTGAAAAGTTTGTGGCTAAATTTAGTGCTATCAATCTAACTATCTTCTTGTTCAAGAAACAGAAAACATCAGCATCAAGCAACGACCAGTAAAAATCATAAGATTATTACATATTTGTTTTGCATAATAATCTACACATACCGGGCACTGAATTAAAAACCTTTATGCAGATATATGTAAATGTCACTTACGCAGCGTATATGCAAAATACTTAGTTATGTGCGTCACCACGTGTTCTAGGCAACTATTTATGCTGCTGGTCAGTAATCGTCAATAGTGTTGATCACAATGGAAAAAAACTAAGAATCTTTAGGTGCAGTAAAGGGCTTATTGTCATCATCATCATCATGCTTTTCAAGAATTTAGTCCTATAGTGGCCTGTTCCGACCTTAGAAGTCATTGTTGAATCTCTTTAGAGGGCGTCCTGGTTTTCTTTTTCCTAATGGTTTATAATTTAAGCCTTGTTTTGGTAATCTTTCTATTTTCATTCTTTCAACGTGTTCCATCCATTTATATTTTTAAATTTTTTCTATTACTGATTCCTGGTTTAATTCTTTCTTATTTTATTCATTTCTTTTTTGATCGAATAGAGTCTATTTTGCAGTTTTTCTCATAAACTTCATTTCAGCTGTTATTAATCTTTGTTTGGAAGCTTAATTGGGCTTATTGTATTAAAGAGCTTATTATAGGTGCCAAAGGCACCCACAACAAGGTGGAATGTTGAACATTCGTTGAATGTTCAACGAACCTGGCGGATTGTTATCTGTCTCTGATTACTTGGCATTTGCACATTCTATACGAGTACATATGTCATGAAATGTGTGTATCATAGTCGATCGATGGTGCCCTTTTCTTACTAATTGATGAATTCAATATAACAGTTCTTCACTTTTGACAATCCATATTTATAGTGTATTTCATAGTTGGTTGTTTCTGTACTTTTTATCTTTTATGTAATCAGCTTCCAACTGATTATTTAAATGTCAAATAGCATCCTGTTTTTCAACTGTTATATGTGGAAAGAGAGGATGCTCAAACTGAAATGGATGTGTCATATCCTTAAAAGAAGGCAGAACATCAACATCTCTTTTCGTAACTTAGATATATCGCACTTTAGCTTTTTTTTTTTACTTAAGAAGTTAAATTTCCTCTTCCACTCAAACCTTTACGTTTATTTTGAGCAAATATTGATTCCATGAATCCTAAATCTGTTGTATTTATAGAAATACTGTTTCGTCATCTGGAAGAGTGTAGGCTGAAACGAGACGTCGGTATCCTAGTTGGAATAAGAACATTTTTCATCCTGCTGAAAAGACCAGCGGTAATATCTTGTCAAGGATATTCCTGTCAACCGAAACAGAGTAATAGTCACAGAATGTAGTGACTATCACTTTTTTCCTTCTGAAAATTTTGGCTTTTTCTACAGAAAAACAAATAAACCGTTCGATGAACATAACACAGTTCGTTAACATAATAACACGACGCCTCCTAAAGTTGGATGTCTTAATACTAATCACTCCTGAAAAATTTTTAAAAATCCACAACTCTCTGAAAAAAAAAAGAAAGAAATAAAAAAAATCAGCTAACGCCTTTTTTATTCCCATATACGGGAGTAGGCGAGGCCATTTAGCCCTATCTAACTTTTGGAGACTGAGTGGGCAGTTCAATCTCCACTAGTACCCAATCAGAGACAGATGGCCCAAAGCTATCACTAATTAAGCGGTACGCAGTGAAGAGAGACGGCTCAAATGTGCCGCCATCTCGTTGTCCCTAACCCTAACACAATATATTTAATGTCCGAAATAATGTGGGTTCTACGGTCGATTTTCTTGAGTTTACAGGACGAAAAACCCGAGTTTCCGGGAGGAAAAACCTGCTTGCCCGTGCCAGAGATCGACTAACTCGGGAACCGGTCGAAAAAAGGCTTAGAAAAATTTCCTGTAGTCGGTGGTGTGCAAACGCCACATCCACTGAGCTACACAGGCTCCAGAAAGAAAGAATGAGGTAATCATTCTTTTTTCATCACTCAGACGATCCATTAATCACAAAATGTTTCAACTTCTTCTGCGGCTCTCAGTCGGATGATGGTGGCCGCTATTTAGAAAGCCCTGTTCTAATCCCGTCCGGAATACAAAGAACCTTTATAAGGACTTTTCAGCTGAAGGTAAGTTAGCCGGTATCATATAGCAGCAGTAGGGCTTTCCTTCCAGAAACTTGGGTTTTTTTCATCACGTATTGCAACCAGAAGACAAGCAATTTACAGACATAACATACTGACTTGCTAGTCTGTTGATTCAGCCTTTTAATTCGGAAATAAAGACAACAAAAAGCAGTCCCTTTTTCTTTTCTTATCTGAGATGCTAGGTTAAAACCCTGAGTTTCCTGAAGGAAGGAAAGCCTACTTGCTTTGCCAGAGACCGACGAACTCAAAAACTGTCTACAAAGGCCAAGAAAAAAATCCTCTGGACAGCGCGTAGAATCGAACTTATCGGTCTTCTTCTGACTGTCTAACATCACAGCAGCAACAGCGCTCCCATAACGCCTAGTCACATGCGAGCGCTCATACACCTACAGAATGGTTATCATAAATACCATCTGTAGATTCCTTGCCAGCCAGCGAACTCAATATATCCCTGATGATGAGGAAGTTAAACAAGTTCTACTTCTCTTCTCTATATTGACTCTATTTCAATAAAACTACGTAAAAGTCTTAAGGAGTAGAATAGTAATACCGTGTTTACTCATTTTCTATTGAGCAGCGCATCGAGGAGCATAGAAAGAGCTATAGCATGCAGAGATGAGGCCACAGCTCAGTTTTAACGCGTATTATCTTCCTATAATTTCGCATAATACCTCAAGTGAAAGAAGACATCAAGTTCTGTCGAATGATTCGAAAATCTTACATCGTTATCATGACTATACCGAGCGAAATATCTGGGCCTCACCTCTGATGTTATTTCATATTTTTATTGAGGGTAGTGAAACCCTTGTATTTAAGTAGGTTTCGACGAAATCCTTTAGTTGGAATGACCTGGGTATGAATTCCGTCTAGGAGGCGAAGAACCTTTATCGGAGCTTTTCAATTGAAGGTGAGTTAGCCAATCTCATATGCAGATGTCAATACTTTATCTTCCGGAAACAGTTTTTTCATACTGCAATCATACAGACCAACCAGGAAAACATATGCAATTTAATCATAAGACTGTATGTATCCTAAATCTTCGGTTACGAAAGCCATTCGTTATCTTTTGAAGATATCTTCAAAAGATAGCAACTTATTGGCTAATTTGGATATCGGAATGCTGACATACTTTACTTTCATTCGTCGAAATGATGACTGTTCTATCAAAAGTGTAATTATATTGTTTGTTAACCACGTGTTTTTACAATGATTAAGAAAAATCAATTTGAAACAGTTGGAAGTAGTAAGTAATTCTTAAGAAATACGTCATGAAGAAAGCAGAGAATAGCGATAGATAGAATGAAAGAGGAGCGGAGAAAACAGGTTATGTAGGTTAGCTGTTGAATAAATGAATGTTAGGCAGTTGCTGTTGATGTTTTAGTCGATTGTAGTGGAAAGCAGAGCCAACGAATGCCCCTACAGTGGACCAGCACTTATGAGAGCGCTTGAAGAAATGGCAATAAAGCAGAAACACACCATTTTTGAGACCGAGGCTGAAGTGAGTCTGTGAGAGTAGGTTCATTGATTAACCGAAATATCCTCTTGTGGAATATCAGGAATTTTTAGAAAGATTTTTGTGCGCTATTCCAAATGTGAAAACATCAATTCAAGACAGAATCGATTTGTATTTGTACAGAAATAGTATCTGGACATGTCAAAGTAATGCTTTGCGCAGAAAATGACGTGAAGTTTGTTGGAACCGAGGTTGGAACGTCTGTTGGAACCGAGGAGGCTTCGGATGTGATTACATTTATGTTAAGAAAGGTTAGAGATATACTGTATGTTAGCGAAAGAAGTTATTTCATCCCCTTTTGCGAATTGAGTATTATCAAAGGTAACAGAGGAGGTAAACTAAGATATTTTTGCGAGAAAGAAGAGAGGACCTTCTTTTAGTAGCATCGACAGCGACTAAGTTGCATTACCATTAAGTGTATGCTTATGTTGAAAGAAAGAACAAGGTTGTGTGGACCTTTTCCATGGTACGGTCCTGATGGCTTATGCAGCATGGAGATCAGTTGCGGATAGAATAGCAGAATTCGTACTGGAGGCTTTCACGTTCTGGAAAATTTGACAGTTAATGACCCTTTCCATTATTTTCGAAAGGACTGAGGTGAGGGCAATCGTTGATATGACGTAAGACAAAAGTACTATCTAGAACACAAGTTGGTTAGGGTTCTGTCAGCCAATTTTTCTGCATTTTTACGTCGACTTTCTTTGAACAAAATCTCTACTCCGTTCATTAGAGACTGTTCATCTTCAGTTGAAACATTTTTCAGAGCTTCCCAGCGTCATAGATAGGATGGGAATTCGAGTCTTTCTTGCCAAAGTTCAAATTTCTTGACCAGTATGGAGGAAGCAATTTCGTGCCATAGTAATAAATAAAGTTTTATGATAATTACAACTGTTTATTTAGTTTATGAAAAAAAGGGAGGAGAAAAACTACTTTTCTCGAAATTCAGTATTTTTTAATAAGAGAACGTCTTGAACTATCTCTCTCTCTCTCTCATATTATATTGAAGAATAGCTAAAATTACAAATATATGTATTAAGAAATAATACACTACAACTTTATGTAATGGATTCTGAATATATCGTTAAATATTGCATCGTACTGTATTTGAACTCAGCACGATTATAATTCATTTTATTATGACAAAATCCTTTTTCAACGTAGGATTTTATGTCAGCTGGAATATATCACTTCAGACCTCCTATGCTCTATCGTGACACGTGATTCTCAGGCTTCTTTTCCGCTGGGTGGATCACGGCTGTTGAATCATTTACGTTTTTACTTATGCAGTGATTACTTTATTTAAAAGAATGGACGTGCGAAATAATAAATATAATATTATATAATAAATATCATATTAGTGGCTATATACATGTACTGTATGTAGTTTAACCTAAGCTGACAGTGAAGATCAAGTCTGTAAACAAATTTACTGTAACGAGTGACATATCCAGACGTTGTCAAAATGCACATTTATTTTGTTAAACAGAATCCATTACAAATCTTTTTTGCTGGTTTTAAGATCAGAAATACCATGAAAATGCTCACAGTCTTGCTTCTATTAGAAAAAAAAAATTCTTGCGATCAAGTACGCGATAAAGTGTGCTTAGATCGGTCTTTTCCCAGGCAAGTGATGAAACCCTTCAGACACGGAAACTCAAGAAGAATCCGGAAACTACGTAATGCCTTCTATTTTTAAGAAAAATAGTGCACTACATGGATTTACAACATCCTATTTACAGCACTGATATTTTTGTATCCTTACGTCATAATGCTGCTATGCGTAATTACTGGTTTGTCGTGTTTACTTAGTAATACAGAGATAATTAGATCAACATCAGTTTCTCGAAATCGGCAAACAGAAATTTCTTTCATTTTTTTTCATATGCAACAACAGACGTTATTACTTTAAAACGAGATGCATTAAAGTACATTTGAAGGTAAATTAATAATACCTCTATGTGAATTTTGATAGAAATTACAAAGAAATAACAGAAACTCTTCCCATTCCATGTTATATTCGTAAATTCAATCCATTAAAATGCAACTATTTTTAATACAAAAATAGTGGCGTTTAATGTGATTATTTAATCTTAGACTACTAAATCGTGGTTAAGAATTTTGTACAGCTGTATGAAGAGGGTTAACTATATATAGCTATCAAAAAGACATTCCGATTTGCACATTGGCAACGTGTAAAATCAACCCCACAAAAATCAGTCACCAGTTCTCGTAGCCAAAAGCCATAAAGGCATAACCGCTCAAGAGTAACACGCATTATGGTATAGCTCATGGCGAAGTAAGCAGATATTCACTTTCTTCGTGTGATCTCATCTGTGATTCATGGTATCTACAGGAATTCTGCAGGCTCCTTCAGACATGCTGTTTATGGACTCATTACTCATATCCGTACTGGCGGTGCTTCACAGTTTTAGATCCTTGAACATTTGCTTTTAAAATTGCTGTTTTTTGAGTTTAAGTTGTTTACTTCTTGCTTGAAAGAAATAGATACTCGTAAAATCACTGTCACTTTTTCCTACATATTCTTTATTTGAGTATATAGCTCCAGAGAGGATTTCTTTTAACAATGTGGGATTTAATTCCATTTGTGATTCTTACAACCATAAATCAGAGGAAAATTATATCATTACTAGTGCTGGAGGGAAATTCAGCAAACTTTTGCGTTTGCTTTTATCTGGTATTTAAAGTCTAATTATGTGACAAGTTGGAAATATTTTTAACATTGCCAAACCGTCTGTAATCTATCAATGATGACAATCGCTTATCAACTGCAGTTTGAAAATTCTTTTGGGTGACTTCTTCCAAATTGGGGAAGCCAAAAGTCCAAGATCAAGATCAAGCTTCTTTTTTTTTTACATCGACAGAGACAATAAATATGACAAAGGAAATGTACGAACTCAACATTAACACACACACACATACACAACAAAACGGACGTTTTTCGTGTGTGTATATGTATGTTTGTTTTATGAGTGTTAGTTTAGAGAACAAAAGATTTTATCTCAAAGTGACCGTTTCCACTTGCCAATGTTAAACTCGTTTACTTCTAAAAATACACGAAATATCCTTTCGCACTTTATTCGAGCCGATTCCACGTAGTGAAGGCTGGTATTTAAGAGACATTCATCAATGCAGACATATGTTCACTGCACAAGTCTCTCGTCGCGAGAGACTTGTACATAGACCATATCAGTCTGCATCATGAATGTAAACCAAAAGGTTGTAAATACATTCTTTACTTCGAAATTCAATATGAGAAACATATCAAGAGTAGTTTAATATGTTTGCTGGGCACATATTCAAGAATGATCCCCCCCAAAATAAATGACAGTACTGTTTCACTAGAAATGCAAACATATTGTATTTTGTAAAGACCTGCTGAATTTTTTGGAAATAAAATTGAGTCGCCTTTGAAATCCTTCTCTTCAGCTCACATTTTTTTTAATTCAACTTAGATTTCGAAATATTGTTGAGAAATAGGTGTTTTGGAAGACTATCTGCTGAGAATATTGTAATCATATGACACTGAATTTGACTACGTACATTGAAAATATAGAATTTATTAAAAACTTCAATATATTTCATTCAATATAACATGGGGACATCATCAGGAAGAGAAGGTCAGTTATCATCTCTCCCTGATGATGTTCATGTTACATTAAATGAAATATGTTGGATTTTTAAATTCTATATTTTTCACCCTATGTTATGCGTGTAAGTGTTTAACAATATGTCTAGTACACGTGTTCCTTTAAAACCTCCAATTACTAATACTTTTGGATGAAATTTCTCGGACGTTCCAGCTGTGACACATTTTCCAGTCACTCTATCATTCCTGAATAAACTCCTAATGAACAATGCATTCTGAATCAAAAATCTAATATCATATTCAGACTATTCCATTCTTTGTTAATGCTTAAATTACTCGAAAACAAAACCGTTGCATGGACTGAAATAAAAGTATTTGCTATCTCTTAATATTCCCTTGAATATTTCGAGTGTGATGCATTTTTTTTTTCATTCGCAAGAATTCATTCCTTGTCTTCATTTTTTACGTTCTGCTAAATATTCAGCGCATTAGGAAAAAAACGAGATTGGCGTATCGTTTTTTTTTTTTTTTTTCGAAAGAGAGATGGAGAAAAGCCCAGCCACGAAATATTTCGATAGACATTCGTATCTAACTAAACTCTAGCACGTTTGTTTATTATGATTTGATTCCTCTACAGCTAATGTGGAATTTTTTTTGTATAAAATATGTATAACATTTTTATACATATTTAATAAATAAAATAAAATTTTATTATATCGTTTTTTTTGTATAAGCTTCTTAACTGTAAATGAGCATCAAATAGATAGTATCGCACTTGGACGTGTCATTCCTCAAAAAAGTAAGAAAGGAACTTCACAAGGACTCTGTATAAACATCTGGATTTGTTTTCAACCAGCACGTTCACTTTACTTTTCTTGCAGGTGGATCGCATTTCAGCCAAGGGACATAATACGTATCTATGTTTTTTTTTTCTTACCTACTAATGTAATGCCACTAACCCAGGAAAAGATACTGTTCTTCCTGGGTTGGTATAAGTAAGTAATGAGAGCACTGTTACAGTAAATAATAACCAGCCAAAAAGTGAAACCAAGCATTCTTATTATGTACGCTAGAGTGATACGGAAAAACTGTTCTGTATGAAAGCAGTTGCAGAAAAGAGTTGCCAATTGTCTCGTAAGACGCTTGCCAGACAAAGAATGGCAAAATCTTTGGGCCGCAGCCAAGTTTCAAACATGCCGCAGATTAGTGGGAAAAAGGAAGAGAAGAAAAAAGATATAATGCGTTCACATTGGGAAGATGACAGTATGACGAACCCTGCTAAAGTTGCAATAATAGCATAGCTGTTTCTTTGGTCGTTTGTCCCGAGGCCGAACTTTGTACGTCCTTTCTCCTTGGGTGGGGGGAGAGAGTAATCCTCTTCAAGGATCCCAATAACTATTTACTTTCCTGGGCGATTTTGCTTTCATTAAGGAAAAATAAAATAAAAGTGTGCAATTTTATCAAATTAACCTCGTGGTCATATGTGGTTTAAAAATTATTTGTGAAGATACAATTCCATTGAGTTTTGAATTTCAACAGTGATATTTTATTTTCATTGTTGAAATATTCTGTCTCAGCTTCTTTTTTTAAACAAAAGAAAAACGATAGAAGTATCCCTTTCCAATAAACGTTTCACATTTACACTAACCAGTTATTTTGCTTTTAAATGGAATGTGAATGAAAGCATTTGGTGAATACTGCGGTGATTAAAGTTGAGATGGATAGTACTTCTAACATTTGTAATCGTAGCTTTCATTAATATTGAACACAATTTTGCGAAACGCTCCAGAGGAAAGAGGCTCAAGTCTCTCCATTGTTTTGAGGAACTAAATTTTACTTGAAGAAGTCCTTCATAAGGATTTCTCAAATTCATTAACTTCATTAACTGTATTACTTAGAAATCTGTCATCGATGATTTATTGGCCCATCTCGGTTTCTATTCACGGTTTACATAATGGATGTTTCCGGATAAATAACTTTGTTTTTATAAATTGAATTTGTATTTTGAAAGTTTTGCTAATCCTGTTAGATTTCAGCTTATGTTTAGGTTTGGTTGTCATTATTTCCGGAAGGGTAGGGAAAAAAACAATAGTTACTGGAGGGTGGAAACCTCCATTTCTACCTAAGGCCGGGGGGTGACCCCTATCTGAATGTAAAAGGCTTGATAAAACTTCTTTCCTCGCCGGTGGAATTTGAACTTTGTTGTTGTTGTTCTCAGGCATGTGACATATAGCGAAATCCCTCTCCACTGAGATTCACTTCTGCCTTTTTGCAATTGTATGATCAGTTTTCTTTTGATTGCTAGTTATATAGTTAGCAATTATGGTTAGATGGTTCTTTAATAATTTGCCGATCAACGCTTATGGATTTCAAGTTTCAGTTTCACTTTTATTTCTCTGTATCAGTGACCTTTAGTTAACTTATCACTTCTTAGTTTTCTATCGTCGAACGCTACATACTTTTAATCAAATTTCAAAAATACTTAAACCTCTGGAATATCTATATTCATTTCCTTAAGTTATTCTCCAGGCTATATTAGTTAACTGTTTAGAAAAGCTTAATCGTACTTCATAAGTATTAAAAAGATGACCGACTTAGTTGACTGAGTGATTAGGGCAGCCACTCTCGAACCCACAGCTCCGGGTTCGAATCCCGCCGTGGATATGGATAAGTGTCTTTAGGTGGGAGATGAACTTCATTGTCCGCTGTGTAAACTTCTCCCTGCTTATTGGAGGCCTGAAGTAGTTTTTAAAAATTCCATGTTTCATCATTAAAGCAAGGTGCCTGGATTATGTAAAAAATATATGAAATCCAAAAAAATTGAAATAATTCTTAACCTACCCACGTTACTAATGTACTATAAGTTTACATTTCGTAGGTCATAGTAACATAAAAATATGTAGTCTATCTGGTATTTATTAAAATCATAAAAATCCACTGAATCAGAAGTGAGAAACAGCGGTTTGTGTGTGTGTGACCAAACAAATTAGGTTGTGATATTGATATTACACTGAATGTAATTTATTATATTAAGTATATTTATTAATATCGCATTCCTTAGAAAAAAAACAGGCTGATAGCATTTTGATAAAAAGCTTGCAATAAGTCATACTGTATTTCAATTTTATCTCCAATATGGTATTTTTTTTAAATTTATTTATTAGATCTTTTTAATTTTGTAAATTTCAATGAATGTAAACATTATTGTTTGCTTCTGTACATCTGCGCATGTGCATTATGGGAAAAATGCTATCGTATTTTTAGATTGCGAAGTCAATATGACAATGGAGGTCTAAAGCAAGGAAATATCTGTAATGTTTTATTTATTTATTTTTCGATTGAGCCTCACTGTTGAATACAGGCAAAATCGTAATAGGGAAAACTGTTACGTTGATTAATCGCTTGAATGCTGAATTATCTACGTGATTATGGCCTCTTCATAATTGCATACCTCAGAAAAAAGAATAGCATGTAGTGATACTGCGGAGTGAAGTGATTCTGTGGGGATTAAGGTTTAACAGGATGCAGAAATTCATTGAAGACTTATAGCGCATTACAGCAACAGCATTTTGCTTCAGCGTAGCGCATACAAGTGGACCATCTTCATAAACTGCTGAACTAATGTTACTAATAAAAATCAATCAGATCAGGAAAGAGCCTCGCACAACACTATGGTGACTATCAGTGAAATGGCAACTGCTGAGTAGTCATGATTCTTCCTATGTAGTGATTCATTCCAGACAGACTTCTATAAAATTTTGTACAAAATAGGTCCCCAATAAACTTACATAGGCAAACCTGACGTGATGATGATGACATGTATCCACCAAGATCAGAGCGATTACCTTTTCAAGAAAAAGTTGAATTCAAACTCTTCAGCGAAAAAAGGGACACTAGCACTTTATAGAATCACAAGGACCAATCCTCGCACAGTCTAAGTCACCTTCAACTGAAAATCCCTTATAAATATTCTTGGTATGCAATAAAAGGGAATTACCCTTACATCTTTTCAGTCACAGACCATCGTCGTTACAGACAGAACTACGGTTGCTCTCCATACTGAGAACAAATCTGTGAAAAGATTTTAGGCATTACGGTTTGAGATCCCGTGGTTTAGACGTGTGTCATCTAATGACAACCCTCCACCATTTGGGGTATTTTTCTAGCAAACAACAGGTAGAGAAGGTGAATTAAAATGTGCATCTAGACTGTACAAAGCTTGCCCGCCCAGATGCATTTTTTTTTTCAGGCAAAGAAAAGCTCATGTATTGTTGGCATGAATTCGAAGTTAGGGAGGTTATATTGAGAAATTATGTATCTGTGTGTTGTGCGTGTGCGTATATATATGTATATATATATATATACACACACACACACACACACACACACACACACACACACACACACACACACACACACACACACTACGTAATCCACCTCCAAGGTTCACAGCTACGAATAATTTTTAAATCTCCTTATGTTTTGTGTCTACTTTGTGATTTATATAGTTGTATTCACATTTCACCTAGAGCAGTGACTTCGAGTTTTATGTGGCTTTATTCACTTTTCACTTAGTAGCTTAGTGATTTATGTAGCAGCAGTCCCATTTAACCTAGAATAGAGAAAGAACTGTTGTTATATCTTCCCCTAAAACATATATTCTCACAAAGTGCATTTATTTAATAATGATGAGGGACTGCGTGATATTTTCCATTATGCACTGATGTTGAATAACTTGTAATTAATTAATTAATAAACCCTAAAAGAACAATAAAATCTGAAATGTTACTAACCTTAGCACTTATTAACTATTTTTTTTTTATTTCATTTTAGCTCTCTCTTTTTTTTTTTATGCCATAACGTTCGTAATGTTTGTGTGTAGTGCAGAGAAAATACATATACAGGGGGATCAAATGAGTATTACGAAGGCATTTTTCTTCATACACTACTTAAAACAATAATTGAAAAATTAATAGTGAAAGAATATCTTTTACATTCAAAGTACAATTATTTGATCTCAGACACACAGTGTTATGATATTCATTTGAATTATTTAGAAAGTTTTAATAAAGCATTTAACATATCTTTCAGTCGTTTCCGATATTTACCAAAACTTAAGGATTATCATAATTAAATTTCCTCTATTCAGACACTTCTGTCGAATTGCGTAGAATGGGATACATTAAAACTCAAGAATTCGGTAAATTAAAAAAATTCGGAAGAGGCGTAGAAAAAAATATATTATGTTTCTTAGGAGATAATATGAAATAGAAAGACTTTTTCGATATTGAGATAGGAAAATATATTGAGTTATCTAAAACTAAAAACCTACTTTAGGTTAATTTGTTGTGACAATGGATGCCGTTATCTATTTAAGAATGCCGATGAAAAAAAAAACATCTTTATGTGATTTTTCGGATCATTACTATACCTATTCATTTTAGTCTAGTAATCGAGGACGAATTTCAAAATATACTATACCGGACTATGTTTCATGGGTCTTCCTATACCATCCCCGTTTTAATATGGATTAACAAAAGTGATGGGCTTTTAACAATTGCTGTTTTTTCAAGGTGTTTCGCAGACTTCAAGATTTTCCCCTAATTTTTTATCTATACAGCTATAATAAAATTCATCTCTAGAGATTCATCTGTAGAAATTTAGAAGTAATTTGATCTTTGGAATGTATACCAATTTTTAATGTGAATCCCGCCCGCCAAAGGGTGTAAATCAATCCTACAATCATTACGGTAAGTGGAGTAAGAGTTATATTAACGGAGAAACCCTGCTCTAGAACCAACAGGGAACCTTTTCCCCTAGCCACTTCAGCCATCCAGTAAGTGGGATCATGTTCTCAAAGCAATTGACTAAATTTATCTCCCATCTGGATTGTCACTATTCAGGTTTTGGCTAAAATTGAACAGTTTTATTATTTTAAATCAGGATTAGTAAGCAAAGTTTAAGGATTTTTTAAATCTCTTTTAACGATTCTCGGATTATAGCTAAATTTTATTATTTGGGAATGTCTTATTTTCTTCTTGAAAGACTGCAAATTCCAGAACTGGCTGGGTTATGTTGAGTAAATAAGAATTATGGTCGAAAAAACTAAATCTATAGACTACAATATCATATTGTTAATTGTGTTTTCCGTCCGAATTTTTATTCACTGGATTCTTCACGTCCTAAACTAACGGCTCTCTAACCGAAGGGCGAATGGCATGCCTTCCTTTACAAACTATCCTACGGAGGCACTTTATCCGAACTGGATGCACTGACCTTAAGGAAGGCTGTCAGCAAGACTTACCGCCGAACACTGTTTTATTACTTTACTGTGAATTAGTCTGTTAAATGTTGTCATTTTAATTTGTGTTGTTTTCAATATGAATGATATCGAAAACAACGCAAATAAAAATGACAACACAGTGAAGAATAACTACCACACTCTTGATGTTCGGAGGGACATCTGTTTAGATCAAATTTTGTTTACAATTCATTTTAAAATGTTCCAGAGATATCTTAAATATTGCTTACAACAGCCATTCAGCATTGCTAAAGAAGGTCAGACAGATGTCCCTTCGAACATCAAGTATGTGTGGTAGTTATTCTTCACTGTGAAGGAGCTGTTTATCAGGAGTTCATTCCGAATGGTCAAACTTTTTATCACAATTAATATTTTGACGTAAGGCATTAATGTTCCCCCCCCCCTAACTACCATTAAAGTGGCACACACGCACACACACACACACACACCAGCGCATACTGTGCAACTATTTTTGACCAAGAACGCATGATCCTGGTCCTTCACTCTTTCATAGTCCAGACTTCGCACCCTCCATACTCCCTGGCTCCGACTTTTTTTTCCTTTCGAGATGAAATTGTACAAGAACAGAGAATTGAAGACATTTGGGACGAGGACTGCAGACAGGAGTAAAACTACTCCTGCTTGAAACGCTGGACTCATTGTATAAATATTCAAGGGGATCGATTTGAAGCGATCAGCAACGATCTGTAACCAAATTTATACTTTCTTTTTCAGAAAGCCTGGGATAGTACCTCCTATATCCTTTAGTTTCATAGCAAACTGGATATTAATAATGTGAAACAAACTGTGCATAAACCAACTCGAGAATTTTTGGAGCTGTTAACAGGTACTAAGTCGACCTGAGTCAGAGTTGATTTGCATTTTTCTTCTCTTTCTGCTGTAAAGCAGATTTTGATAAAACCGCTCGTATGTTTTTACTGCGACTTCATGGTAAGCGCAGTAATGCCCATAGCACATTACTGGTTCCAACCTCTAACAACAAAAAACGATAGTTGTTCTTTCATTTAGTCAGCGAGTTCCAACAGCTATTCAGAATGTAGATAATGTACTTCATAGCTGACCCCTCAATTAGATTTCTTGCATAACTTTCAAGTTATGCAGGAAAATGGCATATACATATACGCCATCTACCGCCAACCACCACTAGTATTTCCACAGACAATCACAAACATCCATGCACATGGCGGGATTCGAACCCGCAGCCTTTTGGCTGGAGAGTGGATACGCTAACCACTCGGCCAACCACCAGGGAGTGGTGGGAGTGTTACTAAATCTCCAAATATTTTATTGGATGTTCTTACTATTTAACCTATTTTTTTCCAGTAATTATTTCATATTTTGAAAAGATATTCAACCGTCTTCATTTCTTGTTGTGATTTTGCATTGAACCAAATTCTCTGTGGATGGTATTTCTAATTATTTTAATGCCCAAGTTTTTGTCATTTTTGTTTTTCTCCAAATGTTACATGAATCTGTCCTGATTAAATAATGCCTTATGATATATAAATCAGTGTCATCTCAAATAAGAGATAATTTATATTTCAGCAGATTTGTGCTTGTTGTGAAATATTAAATTTTAATTTCTTGTTTGAAGAAAAACTTGAATATCAGCAGTTTTTATTTTGTTTCAACTTTATGATATTTTGACATAATGAATTAGAAAATAAATGTTTTCATCTCATAGAAATTGGAAATATTACTGATAAAGTTAAATGGATATCTGTAACTTTTTATGGCATCTATTCTATTTTATTATTGCTTTTTTGCATTTTTGTTGCATATTTTCATATTTCTATAAGCATTCATATGTAATGGTTTTGCTGTTGTTTACCAAACCTTCTCCTTTGGTACTGGATTGTTTTCACAATATATTTTAGTTTTTTTATTAGATTTAAGAATTAAATTTTACACACAATATTTTGCAGATATCTCACTGGAGAAAATCACAAAATCATACTAAATAATGAAATGCATAGGATATAATCAACTAATCAAAATGAAACTGAAGATAGCCAATTAATAAATAGGGTTTTTTCCCTCGTTGTTTAAGCATTTTCATTCTGTTATATCAACACTTTTAAAAGTAGGACATAGAATGAGCTTGTTTTTTTTTTATCCTTAGGAAAGTAAGGATGACAACTGAATGAACTGCTGACTACAGCAGTACATGTTCTTGTGGCTATTTTTAAACAGGCCGATATACTTAGCCCTTGTTTCCACATGAACATAGTTATATTATTCATCACAGCACTGAATCTCTTTCTCTCTCTCATTTATTTTTTATTTTTATTTTCTTTTAAGAGGTACAGATGTGTACTCATATATATATATATATATATATAAACATGAATTAAAGAAAGTGAATATATTGTTGGAATATTACTGGAAAAACATGTTATTTTGCTTTATATCAGAAGCAGTTAATAAACAGTTTGGGACTTGAGAGGAGAGGTTGAATTCTTTTAAAGCATGAGCACGTGTTTTATAAGGAAAGGTAGTACGATAGTTGATCACACTCTAGATCATTCTCTATCATAATAAGGTAATGAATTCTATGGTGATGACTTATGCAGGATGTGCCAAAAGTCATGTATCATAGATGAAATGTAATAGCTTGATAAATAATTTCATTATTAAGTTAAAACAAGAATATTTATTTTTAAATGGTGACAAATGGTTATTGTTACAGTTGACCAAGTGGTTAGCATATCTACTCTCCAACCAACAGGCTGCAGGTTTGTATCCCACCATGGACATGGAATGTTTGTGATTGTCATTAGGGAAATTAATTTCATCATGTGTTTATGTGATGATGAAATTCCTTTCTCAATTTTAGGCCATTTCCCCACTTATTGGAGTCCTGAAGTGGCTTGAAGCAGTTGTTTTTGGTTTCTAGACCAAGGTTTTTGAATTATATAAAAATAAATAAAATACAAAAAATATATAAAATTAATAAAACTAGGAAAAAATCCTTAGCCTACCTAATACTACTAATGTACAAAAGTTTACAACCTTTCATGGGTTAGAGTTACATAAAAGAAAAAAAATTAGTTCTCATTCTGAAATATTCCACCATTTACATGTAATCTCATGATATTCACATGACTGATGCACATCTCTAAGTGCAACTGATTTATATTTTTCTTCAGTAGATATACAAGATTCTTTAACGACTTACATATATGAATATTATTGCAACTCTTTCTTTTAGTATTGGGTTTTCTTGAAATCCTGTTGAAATTAAACTGAACCAAGAAAAATGACAATTATAAAGACTTTTGAGTCACGCCATGTGTGTGTGTGTGTGTGTGTGTGAGAGAGAGAGAGAGAGAGAGAGAGTGAGTGAGTGATAATATACTACATTCAATTTTTCATTTCCATCATAATTTTTGTTAATTCATATATTGATGTGTCATATAAAAATGGTAAACAGGTTTCAGAATGGTAAACATGACATAAAATCTTTTTCAGTGTTTTACTTCAATGAGTTTTTCTTTCACTTCCATTCAGTCACTTTTCAAGATGTGTACATTTTATTACTGTTTTCAATATTTTAGATACTCAGTACTACTTATTTTTCATTTGCTAAAGTAATATGTTTTCTTCTTTCTTCTTATATCTGCTATCTGTTTCTACAAACAGTTAAGGACTTTAAGTTTAAGTTCACAAAATCATTTTGATTATGTTGTTGCTGTTTTAGATTATAGCAGTGATCCAGTTAAAAACAATAAAAATAATAAGTTTCAAATTCTTTTAAAAACATGCCAATTTTGAATCTTGAACCATACTACTACAGTAAGGTACACATAAGTTCAAGACTCACCATAGTGTTCAATCCCAGCATGTGACCATTGACTTACTATAACCAATAGTCAGTTATTTCAACAACAGTTAGTTAATGCACTGTCATAAGTGAACGGCAGTAAGTGACTATTTTTGAAATAACTGACTATTAGTTATAGTAAGCAGATGGCCACTTGAGTATGGAGGATTAAATGAAAGCTAATCAGTTGCTATTTCTTTATATGTTTTTGCTTGTCATCTGATCATAAAATATTTAAAGAATGCCAAAGGAAGTATTCTATTAACAGATTTGTAAACTTCTTTATATAGATCTGACTGCTCTTAATGCAGCATAGAATTTACCATTAATCAATTGATCAGTCATTAATTTATTTTGTGACCTTGATGACCATATTTGAAACACAAATTGGTCAGTTATGTGCTTGCTCTGTTCTAACACGTGGCTTAACAATGATACTATTCTGCTAGTTAACTTTTTTTCCTTGTTCTTGTTCTTTTTCTTGGAACCTTGCCACTGTAAGGTGCTCCCTTCACATTCCCTTTATCTGGTCCTGACTTATCAGTTTTGTCTTTGTCCTGACTGAAAGCAGTTTTATCTTTATCCTGACGTAAAGTGATTTATCTTTATTTTGATCAAAGTATTTTCTGTAATCTAGTAGTGATAATCTTTGAAATGTACTCTTGTTCAGTAACTTAGCTGTATAATTAATAGGTTTACTTCTATTTTTTCTTCAAAGAAGAAAAACATATCTAGGAGTGATAATTAAATATCTTCTTAATAAATTAATAACAAATATTTTGCTTTGACATCAAGCCATTTTCATAGGCACAGGGATATGATATGGACAGACATGTAGGCACAGCTATAGGAAGGCAAGATTGAAAATAATGCAAACCTAATCTCCTAACTGGTACTTGCTATGGATACAATGAGGGGATCTTAATGTTTCAGCTAGCATTCTCATGAATGATAATAGTCTTCCAGAATTTTTGTAGAGTATGGCAGCCAAATATGTTTAGATTAGTTGAGTGTTGTAGAGTTATGGCAGATTCCAAAAACATTCTCTCATATTTGTATTTACATCTATATATCTGTACACTGAGAGATCCCCCCCCCACACACAGATTATTATTATTATTATTATTTTGACACCTCCAGGGAGTCCAAAGACTCATCGAGGGAGAGTGTGCTGACAGCATCGATCGATTGGCCCCCTTCCAACTACTAACACAGATACCAATAATCTGTGTCATTGACATGGTCTGCTACCACAAAGTAACTCTAATGCAGATGTTGGACATATTTTGCATGTCCATATAACCAAATATTGGCTGGTCTTCCAGTTTGATCAAAATATACTAATTTTCAAGAGCAAGGAATATTTTCGCCATGCCTAGAAAATTTAGGCATGGAGAGAATCTTTTGGTGAACAGATAAGGGTAGCCAGTTTTTGCAAGGCTCTTGGAGGAAGTCAGAATATTACATCTTTTAAGAGCACATGTGATTTTTTTTTCTTAGGTATCCCAGACATAAGGGATGGTGATGGATTTTTTGTGATCTGAGTTTTGGAGAAGATATGGTTTGAGAGAAAATGGAAGCGATTGGCTAAAAAAAATGTTATGGATGTAATTAATTTCTGTAGAGAAGAGGTTGGTGTGGTCTAAACAAATAGTTCTGGCTTTAAGGCAGTATTATCCTATAAAGTTTTTAAAACCCATTATTGTTTGGGGATAGTTAATAGTGTGACTGGGTAGATTTTCTGCAGATCAAAAAGGAAAAAGATCCTTTGAGTCGATGAGTAGCTAGGGTGTCAAGAAAAGGCAGCTTTTTTTTTTTTTTAATCAATGGTAAAACGAATCCTAGGAATTTGACAGCTAAAATATTTCTAGCATATCTAAGCCGCATGATCATCATCAATGTTGCTGTATTGTGAGTTTAAATGCAATATTCTTATGTAATTTTCGTAATACAATTGATAGGAAGGAGAGAAGGGGAGTCCATAGCTGTCTTTTCAATCTGTTTATAAGTTTTTCATGGCATATAACCAAAATGCATGGCAAGGATGAATAAGGCAGCTATATGACTAGGGAGTCCAAGGACTCATCGAGGGAGGGCACCTGCTCTACAACTCCATCTCCACACTCAATCACCAACAGATCCCAACTACACCAATGCCATCTACTGACGCCCACCACTGGTATTTCCACAGACAATCACAAACATCCATGCCCACAGCGGGATTTGAACCCGCAGCCTTTTGGCTGGAGGGCAGATACACTATCCACTCAGCCATCCAGGTTGGCATATTGAAATAATTACCTTTCAGGAGTATATCTGTCAAACAGCATTTGAAATATACAGCGCTTTTAACATAGGAGGAAGTGTGGCCATTAATGAGAGACTGAGGTAACTCTTGGGTTAAGTATTTGATCAGTTTATAAATGGAAGAACATCGTGACGAGTGATATGATTTTTTCCCCAATACCGTCAACTATGGGCCTGAAATGTGTACTTAGACTATGTATTTTTATGTATCTTTGACAATCCATAAATCTGGAGGGACATAAGATTATATAGTGTCAGTTTTTGAATAGTTTCTAGTGACAAGCATATAATCTTGTCTAGTAATTTGAGGAGCACTTTTTTTTTTTTTTTTTTTGGTATATGGATGAGATCTGAATCAATTAAAGTGATCAGTTTCTGAGTAAGATGGATATTTTTTGATCATATTCAAATCAATCAAGGATTACCATACTATTGCCTTTATCTGCTTTGGTGATAATGATATTCTTTCTGGTGTAGCTTCTTCAAAACAACAAATTCTACATAAGATTGATTCCTTTTGGGAGTCTTTGCATCTTTCAGAATATTGAATATGTTATGGTGGATATTATTGGTGCCAGTAATATTGATAATACAAAGTACACTTTAGTGTCCACATATCAGCCACACTAATAACTCATTTTACTTCATATTCTCCTCTGCTTCTCATCATGCCTTTCATATAAGAGACAAAAATACATTTCTGGGATGAATTGTGTTGTTGTTGAATAACAATAATATTCTCTTTAAAGAATTGTGAGTGTTGAAAGAGAGAGAAAGAGATCCAAATAGATCTCTCTCTCTCTCTCTCTCTCTCTCTCTCTCTCTCTCTCTCTTCACATTAAAGAATTTCCAAAAAGAATAATAAACAAAATGGAAAATACATTTTAAATAAATACGTTTTAATTATGTGTAAAGTATGTACATCGTGGAGAGTGATGGGATTTTTTTCCCCTCTTAGCAGCTGAAATATTTTCCTCCCACAGAACCAGCTTAAGGATAAGTGACACATGAAGTTGACAGTTATAATCAACAATGTCTCATGGCTTTAATTGTCTTTTTGATGATTCTTCTGTTCAACTCAAAATTTTTTAAACTGATATTTCTTTAAAATAAAACAACAAATTTTGTTAGTCAGTTAGTAAAAAATGTGCAAAATTTGTTACTGACAGTTTTTCTTTTTTCTATTTTTCTATTAATCTACATTATAAACAATAACAACAACAGTTGTTTATTATTATTATTATTATCATCATCATTATCATCATTGTCATTAACCACTCATTTCCATGGAGCCTCAAAACTTATCATGGGAGACCTACACTAGCCATTATTCACACAATGCCCATCATACAAAAGTATATTTAACTAGATAGGTGATTATTAGGACTGGACAGTTAATCATAAGTTGGATAATAGGTGACCTACTGTGTGTGTGTGTGTGTGAGGGGGGGTAATTGTTATTATTGAGTGAATGAATAGTTTTCACAGATTCTTTGAATAATCATGCAGACTTAAATGAACTGCAGTGAAGAAGCATTATATCATGTTTAATTTAGTGATCAGCGTTAATGTCATGGTTCACCAATCCAGACTTTACCAAGGTTTTCATGCCTGACTTTAGCAGAACACCCACTGAAAACCATAAGTAGTTGTGGCCACATTTGCAAGGAATGCAGAGAATAATAGAGATATACATTGTATTTTACAGAAGGCTAAAAAGAACAGAGCCTTTGAACAGAGAGAAGGAAATAGACAACAGGATTTTTTAAAGATACAAGTAACTTTTTCAGAAACATTTTTTAACATATGGAACAATTATCTGATTCTGTTATATATTAGAAGATTGCTTAGGCAAATAATTGTTTAATATTTTATTAATAAGAGATACTTTATAATCTTTCATTCTCTTGAGCTTGAAACCATTAACCATAAGATGAATAGAAGATTGGAAGATTTAAACAAATGACAAATATATGGGTTGTGATAATAAACAAAAGTTTAATTAATGATAGCAATATTTTGCTGTTCTAAAAATAATAACAGTACTGCCTTTGAATTGCTGACTTCTTTTCAAAAAAATAAAAAAGAAAATTTAAAAGAATAGCTCATGCAACTCCCTCATCTAAACAGATTTCCCACAACATAAAATATAACTACATTGGTGAAACATTTTCAAACAGACCTACTAGCATCTATAAAGAAATGTGACATCATTTAATCATATATATCTTATATTTTATTGTGTTTTAATTTTTTGAGACATGTTTTTGAAATAGTGTAATCTGTATATCTGTATTTCCTGAAGTTTATGAATCTGTTATTTTTAGGTACCCTTCGACCCGCCGACCTCTTAATGCCACTCCACCCACATTTGAAAAGCCCCCTGTTGGAGGGCGATTCATTGAGGGTGGAGATGCGCACTTTGAGTGTCGTGTGCGAGGCAATCCTCCACCTGAGGTTGTGTGGTCTAGAAGAGGAATGCCTATAAAAAATGATCAAAGGTATTTCAATATTAAATCATTGAACATATTATTTTATTTCTTTGATTCAAATATGCATATTGCTTTGAAGTATTTTGAAATTGATTTTATCACATACATCAGTTTAGAAATTTCATTTGTATCTTGTTCCAAAAAAAGTGTTTTGATTAGGGGGGGGGAGTAGATACACATTCCTTAGGGAGGCAGTTGAATGTAAGAATGAATATAATATGCTAGAGCAAATAAGGACAACAAACCAGAGTGGGATAATTAATATAAGGCATCAAGGTAGGGTTGGGGCTAATTGGGGTCTTAAATTCATGTACACTAATACTAGGAGTATTACGAACAAGAAGGAAGAGTTTATGGTCATGGTTGGCACTTCCAGACCACAGATTATTGGTATTAGTGAAACATGGCTGACTGTAGATGATATAGCTAGTGGGATTGAATGTGATGGGTATAGTGTGTTCAGGAATGACAGAGAGAATAAAATGGGGGGAGGAGTATTGTTGATGATAGCTGATGAGCTACAGCCAAGGAGAATAGAAGTTGAATTGCAGGATAGAGAAAAGAGCACATTTGAGGCCATTTGGTGTAAGATTGTGGCTAGCAGAACTAAATATACAATTGGGTGCTGCTATAGACCAGGTGATGGAAAAGATGGTGGTGACAGTATGCACAAGCAAATAGAAGAAATGAGTGGAAGGAGGGTGATTATTATGGGAGATTTCAACTATGGTCGCATTGATTGGATTGAGGAGAGGACACACGGGAGGAAGGAATTGGATTTTATGCGGTTATTAAGGGATAACTATCTGCGACAGCATGTAATGGAAAATACTAGGGGTCAGAGAGTGCTTGACCTAGTAATTACATCGGAGGATTTGGCTGTAACAAATATGACCACATTGCCACCAATCGGTGAGAGTGATCATAGGGTCTTGACTTGAGAGGTGGCTAAAGGTGTAGAATTTTCAATTAAGACAGGGTACATGTGGAATTATCGGACTGGAAAGTATGACAAGCTTAGGAGTATGATTGGCTCAGTGCCATGGCATGTACAACTACAAGGACTAGAAGTTGATAGTGCATGGGAGGTAGTTAAGAAGTGCTTGCATGAAGCAATGGCTGACTGTATACCTAGAGTCCGAATAATAAATCAAGTAGGGGTTAAATGGATGAATAACACCATTAAGCTTGAGTTGCAAAAAAAGAAACAACTATGGAGAGAATTTAAGGAGAAAGGTGACCGGCAGGCACATGAACGGTATAAAGCGCAGGCCAGAAGGGTGACGAGTGTGGTAAGAAAAGCAAAAAGGATTACGAAAGAACATTGACCATGCGGGCTAAAGAGAATCCTAAACAGTTTTTTAGATATGTAGCAAGTAAAAGGAAAAATGTACATGGCAGAATGATTTTAAAGAATGCCGATGGTAGGGAGGTAACTGAATCAGTTGAGATAGTTGAGTTACTGAGTGAGCACTTTGCAAGAATATATCATCCAGGTGGTGACATTGTAGAAACGAATAAACCAGTAGATTATGCGGGAATTGTGGTGAATGAAGTGGAGGTGAGTAGTCTATTGCATAACCTCAATGTCAATACATCTGTGGGGTTGGATGGTATACCAGCTCGTGTAGTACGAGAAGCAGCTAATGATTTGTCAGTACCCTTGACCATTTTGTTTAATTTGAGTCTCGGGTCTGGGTTAGTCCCGAGCGGATGGAAGGAGGGGAAAATAGTTCCACTGCATAAAGGTGGTTCCAAGACCGCTGTTGTAAATTACTGACCGATTAGCATATCAGGAATCATTGTCAAGGTCTTAGAGAAATTAGTCAAGAAAACAATACAGGATTGGATAGATGAAAATGGGATATTGTATGGAGGACAACATGGTTTTGTGAAGGGTAGATCATGCCTCAGTAACTTGCTCACATTTTATAACACAGTGACAGCTGAACTGGATAGGGGGTAATGGGTTTACAGTGATACTACTGGACCTTGCCAAGGCCTTTGACAGGATACCACATGGAACTCTAATCAGTAAACTGGAGCAGATGGGGATAGATATAGCGTTGGTAAGATGGATAGGAGGGTGCATGAAGGAGAGATACCAGAGTGTGGTTTATTCAGGAGTGGAGTCAAAAAGACGTCTTGTGACTAGTGGAGTGCCGCAGGGCTCTGTTCTTGGACCACTGCTTTTTAATTTGTTCATCAATGATATTGGAAAGGATTTTGAGAGGAAGTGTTCACTTGTTTGCTGATGATGCAAAGTTGGGTAGAGCAATTGTGAGTGCACAGGATGTCAAAATTTTACAGGATGATTTGGATAGTTTGGAGGACTGAGCTAGGAAAAATGGATGTCAGTTTAATGTGGCAAAGTGTAAGGTTATGCACTTTGGGGTGAAAAGAATAGCAGCAGTATATCGCATAGGTGGAACCGTACTCCAGGAGATTGATGAGGCCAGGGATTTGGGAGTGCTGGTGGATAGGGAGTTGAAGTTTAGGGGGCACATTGCAAAAGTAACTAAAACAGCTCACCAAATCACTTGGCTTATGAAAAATACTTTAACATGCAGAGAGAAGCAAGTTGTTGTTCCTCTGTATCGAGCCTTGATAAGACCCCATCTGGACTTCTGTGCTCAGTTATGGGCACCAGGGTTTCTTCGTGATGGGGAGGAAGTGGAGAGGGTCCAGAGATGAGTGACCAAGATGATAGCAGGTCTGTGGAATGAACCTTATGAGAATAGGTTGAGGATTTTTGGGTTGCAGAAATTGGACGATAGGTGAAGGAGGGGTGATATGATTGAGACATTCAAATTACTGAAGGGTTTTTATAAGATTGATCCAGAAGATAGTTTTGAAAATATGACTGGTGGTGGGAGGACTAGGGGCCATGCATGGAAGCTGGGCAAGAGCGTGGTTGACAAGGGTGTTAGAGCTAGGTTTTTTACTTGGAGAGTGGTGAATGAGTGGAATAAGCTTCCAGAGTCTGTTGTGGGTGCTACGACCGTGAATGAGTTCAAGGCAAGATATGATAGATACTGTGTGAATGTTGAATAGTTGTTCCAGACATGATGTTAGGGCCTCCCTCGATGAGTCTGTCGACTCCTTGGAGTTTCCCGGAACAATAATAATAATAATAATAATTATGGGTACATCAAATGACTAGTAATTTCCATTTGCAGAAAACCAACCTACACCCATAATGGTTTCTTTTCATCATCCTGCAGTGAAGTTATTGTTAGGATTTTAGTCAAGTATTTATTATAGGAGACATAGATTGGAAGGAGGAAAGATTACATGGAAAGAAATGGAATTCATTATATTTATCGAGAAATAATTACTTGACGCAGGATGTCATGAGGGGACTAGGAGTGCGAGAGTATTGGATCTTATTATAGGATCAAAATACTTGTCCATAACTACTCTATGAGGGAGCAGCATGGCTTTGTGAAGGATAGGTCATGTCTTAATAATAATAATAATAATAATAATAATAATAATAATAATTATTATTATTATTATTATTATTATTATTATTATTATTATTATCAACATTTGACCTCCATGGAGTCAGAGACTCATCATGGGAGGTACTCACTATTGCATACAATGCTCATTCAACCACTTCTTAAACTTATTCAGTGTGTCCACATCCACAACACACTTGGGTAATGCATTCCACTCACCAACCACCCCCCATGCAAAGAACTTGCTTCTCACTCCTTTGCTCACACCCTCCTTATACAGTGTCCAGCAATGGCCTCTTGTTCAACTCCCCTCTCCCATTCTATGAAAAATCTCTTCCATGTCTACCTGATAACAACCCCTGACCAGCTTATATGTCTCAATCATATCCCCCCCCCTTTCCTCCTATTCACGAGGGTCTGCAACTTACATTCTCTCAATCTGTCCTCATACTCCACATTTCAATGACCACTGACTACCTTTGTGAATCCTCTCTGTACCCTTTCCAACATATCCTCATCACCATGAAAACCTGGCGACCAAATCTGTGCACAATAATCCATATGAGGCCTGATCAAGGCCTTATACAATGAAATCATAACCTCTCTATTTCTGCATCATTGCCATTATTCGATGTGATGTCTTCACAACTTGTGCAATGTGGCCCCTGAATTTCATTTCCTTGTCCGCCATCAATCCTAGATCTCTCATCTATCCATTAACTTTTTTGTAATAGGGTGACAGCTGAGTTGGATAAAGGGATTGGCTGTATAATGATGCTGGATTTTTCAAATGCATTTGACAGGATACCACATGGAACTCTATTATGCAAGCTGCAGCTAATGTAATATGGATAAAAGAGTGGCTGGACACATACCAAAAAGTTGTATATGGAGGAGCAGAATCCAGGAGAAAACTAGTGACTAGTGGTGTGCTACAGGGCTCTGTGCTTGGACCACTGGTATTTAATTTGTACATGAATAATATGGGAAATAATTTGAAGGGAGATATTCAGTTGTTTGCTGATGATGCAAAGTTAGGTAGGGTAATAGTTAATCAAGATGATGTAGAGACCTTGCAGGACAATTTGAATAGGCTGACAGTATGGGGAAAGCATAATGGATGTCGATTAAATGTGGAAAAGTGTAAAGGTATGCATTTTATGATGTAAAGATTACAAAGTGTGTACCACATTGAGGGAACTGTACTCCAGAAAAATTGATGAAGCTTGGGGTTTGGGGGTAGTAGTGGTAGATAGAGAGTTGAAATTTTGAAGTTTAGAGGGCACATTGCTAAAGTAGCAAGGGTAGCTCACAGGATTACTTAGTTATTGAAGAATACACTAACAAACAGAGATAAGGGAGTTATTATTCCTCTTTATAAAGCTTTGCTACAACCACATCTGGATTACTGTGCTCAGTAATTCAAAGGTACGATAGATAGTCCAAGAAACCCAAGTGACCAGACCGGTCACTTGGATTTCTTGGGGATGAGGAAGTGGTGGGAAGAATCCAGAGGCGAGCGACCAAGATAGTGTGTGTGTGTGTGTGTGGTCTGCGGAATGCTCCCTATGAGGGTAAATTGAGGGTTTACGGATTGTAAAAGTCAGCTGATAGTTGAAAAAGGAGGGATATGAGATAGAAACATTTAAGTTACTTAAAGGATTTTATAGAATTGATGCAGGGGGAAATGTTTCTGCACTTTGCTAGTGGGGAAGAACAAGAAATCATCACTGGAAGTTGGGTAAGAGTGTGGTTGGCAAGGGCTTGAGAACTAGATATTTTACTTAGAGAGTTGTGAATGAATGGAATGGATTGAGTCATTTTTGAGTCTGTTAATGGTTTCAAAGGAAAGATACAATAGATAGTTCTAACACTCATCCCAAGATGAGCCTTAGGACTTAAGGTGATACTCGTGCAATAATAGTAATAATAGAGTGACTTATTTATTTATTTCTCTGAAAATATGCATTGACAAAAGCTAAATATCCTGTAAATGCTATCACCCTCATATAATGAATATAATAAAAAACTGTATCTGTTATAAAAAATATAAAGTGTATCTATTATAAAAAATGATAGATTTTTAATAACAGAAAAATAACAGTTTTCATCTAAGAGCCCTTGTCCATTTTCTAATTACAGTGGTATGAGCAAATTAATTTTTAACAATAATTGTTGGTTAAATGGTGGCATCTAATCATAATTGTGGGATGAATATAATTTTAAAGTTTTTTTAAAACTTAAAAAGTGTGAATCAGAAATGACCTTGACCTTGAAACATTAGTTATCTCTGGTAATCAAAAACTAGTATATATATATCTCATTAGGAATGCATTTACATTGTTCTAAATTTAGATTATTTATGTGAAAGGCAATTCCTAATAGAATTAATAATTAATTTTTTTTGCTTAGTAAGAAAGAAAAAAAAGTGCAAAAATTGATGTTATATCTGAGAATATAAATGAGAATCAAACCTTGATTAATGTGCTTCTGATAAGTGCTCCCTAACTGAGTTCTTTATATGTCCTAAAAACTAAGTGATCATCAAGCCTTAAACACGTTTAAAATGTAATTTTAAAGCATGACTTATATACAACCTTAGTAATCTTATTTCAAATCCAATAGAATCCTTCAAAGCAACACACAAATTTTGAAGAGATGACTACATATTTTTCAAAAAAATATATCACTTGCAGTGCAAAGTGGATGATGTCACACTGGCTGTATTTATGGAACTATATTCCAGGTGGTGACCAGTATCACAATAGGTCAGTATAGGCCTGAAGTTCAGAGAATATATTGCAAATATTGCAAAAACTGTTATGATAACGGGGTACACTGACAAGTAGAGATAAGTATATGGTTAGTTCACTGTATAAGGCTTTATTATTATTATTATTATTATTATTATTATTAATATTACCCAAGCCCCATGGAGTCAAAGACTCATCTAGGAGGTCCTTTTATCAAACACATAAACATATACACCCCCCCCCCCAGCTCATCATGCTGTGCTTTAAACACACTCATATTCTCTGCAGACCCCACACTCTCAGGCAAGATATTCCAATGATTCACAACTCTGCATTAAAAAAACCCTACTTCTCACTCCCCTACTAACACCGTCCTTCTACAGCTTCCAGGGATGACCCTCTGGTTCTCCCCTGATCTCCCACTATTTTCTGTAGAACCTATCCAGCATTGATACTATAACAACCCCTTAATAACTTGTAGGTCTCTATCATATTTCCCCTCCTCCTCTAATCCACCAGACTCTGTAAGTTGTATTTTCTCAATCTTTCCTCATACTCAACATTCCAGAGGTTAGAAACTACCTTAGTCAGTCGACTCTGGACCCTTTCCACCATCTCTTCATCCTTCTGAAAACCAAGTGACCAAATCTGGGCACAATAGTCCATGTGTGGCCTAATCAAAGCCTTATACAATGGAACAAGAATCTCCCTAATTCTACAAGTCCATGTCCTTGGCATCATTCCCAGAAGCCTTTGTGTTGTCTTCACAAATTTGGCTATGCGTTTCCTAAATTTCAGATCCTTATCCACTATCACCCCCAGATCTCTTATTTTTTCCACCTCCTACAATATATCCTTACCAAACATAAATTCTGCATTCCATTTTTGTTTTCCAAATTTTAAAATCTTACATTTTGCAACATTGAACTTGCATCCCATTCTCCTGCACAATCACTCAATTTATTCAAGTCTTCTTGGAAGGCCACAACATCTCTACTCTTCATGGTTGTCCCACCTCTGCATCGTCTGCAAACAACTGAATATATCCACCCAAATATTCACCAATATCATTAATATACAAGTTAAACAGCAATGTCCCTAAAACAGATCCCTGACACTCCACTAGTGACTTTCCTTTTCCTGGATATCGCACCCCCCATACACCACTTGTTGATACCTATCAGATAGCCAGTCTCCAATCCAATATACCAATCTAATATCCAACCCTATCCACTCTAGTTTGACTATCAACTTATCATGTGGTAATCTATCAAAAGCCTTTGCAAAATCTAAGTATATTACTGTGTATCCTTCTCCTCTGTCCATGGAAGCAGTCGTTACTAAAATATGACCTCCCTTTATCAAATACATGCTGTCCATGAAAGATAATACCATTGTTGTCAACCCAATTCTGAATCCTAGTTCTCACAAGCTTCTCCAACAACTTAACTACAACACCTGACACACAGATAGACCTATAGTTTGATGCTTGAGTTTGATCACCTCCTTTATGAAGTGGCACAATCTTGCTCTCCTTCCACTCCTTAGGAACTTGATCCAGTGTAAGACTCATATTAAAAAATATGTCAAGGGTGGCGTCAACTATCTGGCACATTCCTTCAGAATACATGGTGATATATTATCAAGTCCCACAGCCTTATTTACATCTAGTTTGCTCAACTCCCAATACACTTCTTGTTCACTTACAGTCAGTCTCTCTTCCCCATCATCAACTGTTCTCAATCTCTCCATGAAGTCACATTCACAAGATTGAAACACCTTTATGAATTGCTCATTAAGTATCTCCACCACACCTTCTGCAACAGCTGTCATTATACCATTTTCTCCAATCAATGCCATCCTTCAGTAATCATTCTTTCTTTTGCTGGCTACATATCGAAAGAATTCCTTACAATTCTTTTTGGTTTCATTACTAACTGCTGTTCATACCTCTCTTTAGCTAATCTCACCAACCAAGTCACCCTCCTTGTCTGGTGTTTGTAGTCCTCATGGAATTGATTATTTCCACTTCTCTTATGCTGCCTCCATAATGCCTTTTTTCTCTGTATATCACATGCTTAATCTTTTTATTCATCCATTTCACATCTGCCTTCTTTAACCTTCTCACCCTTGGAATACATTTAGGCATTGCATCTACTAGATAGTTTTTGAAAATTCCCCAAGCTGCATTGATCTCTTTTCCAGCTAACTCCTCATTCCATGCTACACCTGCAAGCTGTCTCCTGAGCTCTTCATAATCACCCCCTCTTGTAATTCCACATATACTGTTTTCTTACAGAGGTCCTCACACTGCTGGCAGCCACCCAGGTAATCACCTGATAGTCACTCTCACCAATTGGTGGATGATTTGATACTTCATTTAGAATTACATCCTCTGATGAAATGACCAAATCCAAGATCCTCAGTCCTTGTGTGCCCTCTCTTACATACTGTCTGAGGTAGTTATTGCTCAAAAACTCAAGAAACTCATTTTCTTTACTTCCAGTTGCTATCTCATCATTCCAGTCTATATTGCCATAATTAAAATCGCCCATAATGATCACTCTTTTCTTATTTGCTTGGCTAATTTGATTATACATTTCATAGTCACTACCATCCATATTACCAGGTCTATAACAACATCCAACCAATATAATAAGTTTAGTTTAATCCTTTATCCAAGTGTGAGCAAACAAAGTTTGCACCTGAAAGTATCTTCAGGACTGGGGTAAGGTGGTACAACACTAGAGCACCTGAAAGTATCTTCAGGACTGGGGTAAGGTGGTACAACACTAGGACAACTCGTTGCAAAGGTGGAGCAAGTTACCAACACTCCTGTCTCAGTATCGCCTATAATACAAAACACATCTCCTTGCGGATATGTTTAATGTTATGCATTAAGGGAAGGGCCACTACCCAGACTAGTTTCGACCTTTATTGAGGTCCCTTCAGTGGGAGCCAGGCCCAAGCTGAGATACCAGGCAGAAACATTCGCAGGTCATCTCTACCTATAGGAGTTGCCAAATGGTGTGCCACCCTTTTTTTAATAAATTACTCTGGATTTAGAGAAAGATGTTGAAAGTTTATTTTTCACTTGGTTAGAGTATAATAAAATTAGTTTAATCCTTTATCCAAGTGTGAGCAAACAAAGTTTGCTCCTGAAAGTATCTTCAGGACTGGGGTAAGGTGGTACAGGGAAGGGAAGGGCCACTACCCAGACTAGTTTCGACCTTTATTGAGGTCTCTTCAGTGGGAGCCAGGCCCACCATTTGGCAACTCCTATAGGTAGAGATGACCTGCGAATGCTTCTGCCTGGTATCTCAGCTTGGACCTGGCTCCCACTGAAGAGACCTCAATAAAGGTCGAAACTAGTCTGGGTAGTGGCCCTTCCCTTAATGCATAACATTAAACATATCCGCAAGGAGATGTGTTTTGCATTATAGGAGATACTGAGACAGGAGTGTTGGTATCTTGTGCCACCTTTGCAACGAGTTGCCCTGGTGTTGTTCCACCTTTCCCCAGTCCTGAAGATACTTTCAGGCGCAAACTTTGTTTGCTCACACTTGGATAAAGGATTAAACTAAACTTATTATACTCTAACCAAGTGAAAAATAAACTTTCAACATCCAACCAAGTATTTCATTTCATTCACCTCTATCGCACACCATACTGCCTGAAAACCACTGGCACTATTTCCCTCTTGAATCTCTACTTTTTATGGATATAACTCTTTCTATATCATCAATAGCAACCCCCTCCCTTTTTACCTCTTCTATCCTCACGAAACACATCATATCCTTCCATCTCTATTCCTATCAGGATGTCGTCCTCTTCCAACCATATCTGACTTAATCTGACAATCTTTGGGTGAACAGATGCAATGAGTGTAACCATTTCATCTGCCTTGTTTCTTATACTTCTAGCATTTGTATACAAACACAACAGCTCATTTCTGGATCTACAGCTAGTTCCACTGATAACACTCATTCCATGTGATCTCTCCATGCTTGACTGGGGCCATTTCCCTTTCTGCTTATTCATTTTAAAACGCTTTTCAATTCCAACTGTTTCCTCTTGATCCCAGGATATCCCATTCCTTTCCTGTCTACAAGTGCTCTCACCTCCTCTCAAAGCATCCACCTTTCTCACGCTGTGTATACTCTACCCTGAGCCTCCCCGTTTCCCTGCTCCTCTTGCACACCCATTCTCTTATTTTCTATACTCATACCACTCACTTCCTCATTCATAACCACCTCTTCAATCTATCCTGTCTTACTTTCCTGCTCTTCCACATCACTTCCCACTTGATCTGATTCATTCTCTGTACTCACTTCTCTACCTTTCAGCAACAGTCTTTCCAAGCGACTGCTTGGAGATTAGCTCATACAGCTCACGATTTTGATTAGCTCACTAGACATAGACTTCTGTTCACAGATCTGATTACCATTGATGAGAGATCTCTAGAGAGTCTAAAGATGACTTACTAAGTCAATATTATTACTCTGGAATGTTGGTAATGGAGAGCAGTTGAAGAAATGTAAACTGCATTGCTGGAAAAGAGACCATATGATGGCAGATTTTTTCTACCACTATGTACCCTGAAGTCAAATTTCTAAGTGTAGTAATCTTTTCTTTGAACAGATTTAGTCCTTTCAAGTCAAGAAGAATCCACTGAATCTCAGGCTCACTTATTTAAATGATACTCTATGGATTGAATTTTCACTTTCAGTTTTTTCAAATGTCATGTTTAATATAAAAAATTTACTGAAAAAAATCCTTATTTGAAAAAAATAACTGTTTGATTTAATCAAAATAGTAGCATTATTTATGTGTATTACAGATAGGGCAATTATAATTGAGCAAACCTGATGTTAATAAGGCTGTGGGACATGATAATAAATCAACATGTATTTTGAAGGAATGTGCCAGGGAGTTGACATCTGCCTTGACATATTTCTTTAATATGAGTCTTGCACTGGTCAAGTTCCAAAGGAGTGGAAGGAGAACAAGATTGTGCTACTTCATAAGGGAGGTGATAGAACTCAAGTATAAATTATAGGCCTATTTGTGTGTCAGATGTTGTTGTTAAAGTGTTGGAGAGGCTGGTGAGAGCCAAGATTCAGAATCTTCTTACTTTTTACAATAAGGTGATGGCTTCATTGGACAGAGGAGAGGGATACACAGTAGTATACTTAGTTTTGCAAAGGCTTTTGATAGAGTACCACATGATAAGTTGCTAGTCAAACTAGAGCAGATGGGGTTGGATATAAGACTACTGCATTGGATCAGAGACTGGTTGTCTAACAAATATCAACAAGTTGTGTATGGGGAGCAATATCCCAGAAGAGGCAAGTCATTAGTGGTGTTCCTCAGGGGTCTGTTTTAGGGCCATTGCTGTTTAACCTGTATGTTAATGATATTGGCAAAGGTTTGGATGGAATATTCAGTTGTTTGCAGATGATGCAAAGTTGGGATGAACTGTGAAGAGTAAAGAAGATGTTGTGGCTTTACAAGAAGACTTGAGATTAAGTGAATGAGTACAGGTTTAATTCAGTGTTGCAAAATGTAATGTTTTAAAATTTGGGAAACAAGGATAGGATGTAGAATTTACGCTTCACATGGATATATTGTTAGAGGTGGAAGAAATAAGAGATCTTGGGATGATAGTGGATAAGGATCTAAAATTTAGAGGATACATTGCCAAAATTGTGAGGACAATACAACAAATTCTGGGAATGATATGGAGGACACTGATTTGGAGAAGTAAGGAGATTCTTGTTCCATTGTATATTTATTTTTTTAGAAATTTATTATAGAAATTTATCTCCCACTAATCCACTTATTGGAGGCCAAAAAGCTCTATGTTTGATCTCTAGATCAGGGTTTCCAAATTTGTAAAAAATAAATTTAAGAAATACAAAATTAATAAAAATAGAAAAAAATCTTTAGCCCACCCACTATATAAAATGTACAATTAAGTTTACAAATAACCTTTCATGGGTGGGAGCAACATAAAAAAAACATACAAATTAATTTAAAATTTATATTTGCTATAAAATATTCTCAATTACATTTCCTCCCTCCCCATTACAGATAAACTGAATGATGATTAACTACTTTGTTTTCATGCATTTTGATTGCATGATAGAAATAAAGGAAAACAATAAAATGTCTATGTTGAAACCTGTGTAATATGTAATTTTTAAATAAATATACTCAAGTGTTTTAAATTTGATGATTTGTTTGTAATCAGATCTCTGGAATGTCAAATATGAGGAAAGGTTGAGAAGATGTCATTTACAGAGTCTAGTGAATATGAGGAAGAGGGGTGATATGATAGAGACCTACAGGTTAGTTAAGGGTTGTTATAGGATCAATGTTGAAGAGGTTATACAGAAAATGGTGGGAAATCAGGGGAGAACCAGTGGTCATCCCTGAAAGCTGTATAAGGAAGGTGTGAGCAAGGGAGTGAGAAGCAAATTCTTTGCATGCAGATTTGTGAATGATTGGAATGGCTTGCCTGAGAGTGTAGTGTCAGCAAAGAATTTGAGTGTATTTAAGGCACAGTATGATGAGCTGCGTGTATGAGAAAAGGACCTCCGAGATAAGTCTTTGACTCCATGGGGGTCTTAGGGTAATAATATTATTAATAATAATTATTATTATTATTAATAATTTTTCTTATTAATATTATTATTATTATTATTACGTGACAACTCCAGGGAGTCCAAAGACTCATCACGGGAGCACACCTACTCTACATCTCTCTATCTCCACCAACTATAACTAACCGTGCCTACACCAATGCCATCTACTGCCCTCCACCACTACTAGTATTTCCACAGACAATCACAACATCCATGCCAATGGTGTGATTCGAACCTGTAGCCTTTTGGCTGTAGAGCAGGTACACTAACCGCTCGGCCATTATAATAATAATAATAATTAAGGGGGGGGGTATATTTTAATAGCAGAAAATGTTGATAAAGTTTTTTTTTTTTTTGATAGCATAACAGAACCTATTAGCAATCCTTGGTTTTAATTTCTGTTTATTCTGTAGACGTCAAGTGTCATATAGTCCAGAGACAGGGATATGTACTTTTCATATCAAAAGCCTTACTGTAGATGATGATGGTGATTATACGTGTACAGCTGTTAACTGTGCTGGAGAAGCCTCCCTTACTGTTACTATTCAGAGGGAACTCTCAGGTAAATAATTTTGGTATTTCCTATTATGTTTAAACAAATGAATATAACACATATGCTGCATCTAATACAGCATCTAAGTAGCAGAATAAAATAAAACTGAATTTGATAGCTAGTTTAGTTGGATGAACAATATAAATAAACAGCATTCCAGATTGCTAATCACATAAATTGCTAACAAACTCATTATGTTTTTGTTATTTTATTGTACTTTCCCATTTTTATTATTAATATTATTTTACCTTACTGTTTTAAAATTAACACATAGGACCTTGAGTTTTCTTTTACATGTTGTTAACAATGGATAACTTGCAGCAAACTGATACCTACAAAATTCCATACTTATTGTATGTGGACCATTGGTTCATCATTCATTGGTTGGACAAGGAGATTGAACATCTAAATTGGAGGAATATCATGATGATATCATATTCCATGTCATTTATCATTATTATTATTATTATTATTATCTAAACATCCCCTTAAAGTCCTAAGATTCAACAATGGAGTCCAACACTACTCATATCATTCATAACATACCTCTCATAATTCTTATATTCATTCATTAATAGTGCACTCACATATACTGTACCTCCCCATTCCATTTGTTCACCACTCTCCAAACAAAAACTCTAGTCCTCATATCCTTAATAAATTCAGTCTTACTCAGCTTCCATGGTTGACATTTTGTTCTCTCCCCTCCTGCCATATATAGAAAAATTTCTCTATATCTATTGTATACTAACTTTTTTACTTATATGTTTATATCATATCCCCTTTTTACCACTTATCAACCAACTTTTCCATTCCACAAACTCATCATTGCCAAGATGATGATGATGATGGGTTCGTAATAAATAGTTTTAATGGAACTTATGTACTGGACACATTTAAAAAAACTTTCACAGCTTACACATGCAACAAAAAATACATATATAGAATTTTATTCAGTAACTCCAATATATTTCATCCAACATTACATGGACATTATTGGGGAGACAGACTAATATACGAAAAGTTTAAAAGAAGAATTGTAAAAGTTGCATAGATAAAAATAATTTAAAAAACTATTAATTTAAAAAAAATAAAATAAAAAAAAAATAAATAAAATTATGAACAATTAATAGTGATCACTTCCCAAAACTTCGAGATTGGAATGCAACCAGAGTGGTTGAGGTTCAGATTATTATTATTATTATTATTATTATTTGTGACACCTCCAAGGAGTCCAAAGACTCATCGCGGGAGGACACCTACTATATATATATGATTTTATAGTATTTTACATGTTTCAAGGAAAGCCAATCAAATTTGAACTTGCTGGAATGAAAAAGCTTTGTGCATGCCAGTCTCTAAGTTTTGGGAAGTGACCACTATTAATTGTTCATAATTTTTTTTATTATTATTTTGTTATATTTTTATATTTTCTTTTATTTTAAATTATTTTTATCTATGCAACTTTTACAAATTATTCTTTGAACTCTAATAGCATAATCATACACTTCATCTATGACTGAGACACGCTATCATACACATGCTTTAGGAGTCATTATTGTAATTCATGTTCTTAATGTAGTTAATGGTCTGTTTCCGTGATGATGCCCACATAACATTGGATGAAATATATTGGAGTTATTAAATAAAATTCTGCATATTTTTTGTTATATGTGATCCAAGAAATTTTTTAAAGATAATGATTTTGCAGAATAATGTGTTTTCAACATCTGCTCCTTTATGTTATTTTGACCACTTTTGAATATTTCCCCTAGATTTCAACTTCTTCTGCACTGCCACCACTCCCAAATCCATAGCTTTAGGAGTTTCTTGCATTTGCATGCAATACACAGCTTGTAATTTCCTCATTTCAAATGCATAGAACACACTACTACAAACAACTACTTTGCATTTTGTCCATAATGTCAATCTATTCAAATCATCCTGTAGTATCTCTACATCATTTATTTACTATTACTCTTCCCCAGTTTAGCATCATCAGCAAGCAAACTGGATATTAATCCCCAGATCATCCTGGTCTAATTAATGCACAAATTAAACAGGAGAGCAATACAAGCATAGAGACCTATGGCACACCAGTAGTCCCCTGTCATCTCCTTGATAATAGGATGGCTGTTTCTATCAGCCATCCTCTTATCCATGTCATTAGCTTCATATTCATCCTCATTTGCTCCAATTTGTATAACAGATTTCTGGTCTCTGTTCTTGTTCTGAATGTTACAAATGTAACATTCAGAGGTATCATGCTGTAGCATTCCCTCTCATCCATCTCAGTGGTTACTTTATTACCAAAAGCTAGCAAATTAGTAAGGCAAGACCTCCCCTTAGAGCCATGCTTCTCCCAAGTATCATATTTCTGTCTACTTGAATTCTGCCCTTAACCAATCTTTCTGTTACATTAACCACAACTCACCAGATATTGACAAGTCTGTAATTTATTATTTCTGCCCTGGAATCTTGTTTATTTAATAGAACTAACTTGTCCTATTCCTGCATCCTCTTCTAGTGCTGAGACTAAATTAAAATCTTATTAGAGACATTGGCAATTTTCTTCCACTTTCTCATCATATATGCAGATGGATATCCTTCTAATCCCATTGCAAATTCTTCTTCTTCCTTTCCTTTCTAGGCTTATAGGCCAAGTGGTCTGTTCCAGACTCAATTCCATCTTTTTTAAAGGTGTTCCTCTGCATCGGGTTCACATCAGCAATTTATAATATTCTGATATACCCCACATTTTTTTTTATTTTAAATAACGAAACCTGTGGTGCGTTCATAATTAGAAGAAACACACGTATAAACCACAGTGAAAATTATTTAATTGTAAATATTTCATCCTAAGTATCTTAGGACATCATCAGTACAGTATTTAAACAAAAATTAGGAATAACATACAGTTAGGGCGCATGATTACAATAGAATCTCATGAAAACGTGCATAACGTGCTAAAGTAGTACAAAAAAAAAAAAAAACGTTAATTATTTAACACAATTTCATAATTAGAAGAAACACACATATAAACCACAGACCAAACCTAAACCGCAACGACGTTCTTACTATTCCTAAAGTATGGGAAATTATCATACAAAACTGTGTTAAATAATTAACGTTTTTTTTTTTTTTTTTGTACTACTTTAGCACGTTATGCACGTTTTCATGAGATTCTACTGTAATCATGCACCCTAACTGTATGTTATTCCTAATTTTTGTTTAAATACTGTACTGATGATGTCCTAAGATACTTAGGATGAAATATTTACAATTAAATAATTTTCACTGTGGTTTATACATGTGTTTCTTCTAATTACCCCACATTTATCTACCTCTTTTCATATATTAGTCATTCACTTATTGCATTATCTCAACCTAAAGTAATCATTCAGTAGTTTAGCTGTTTTTTTTTCAACTGCTTTTATCTCCTTCCCAGTATCTGCACTCATTAAAGTTTCTACCATAAGCATTCTTCATTTTACTTGCCACATTACCAAAGAATTCTCTGAAATTTTGATTCGCCATTTTATTCTGTTAGTCTGATTTTGCTTCCTTATCTTAGTGATTACTCTTCTTGCATATTCTTTATATGTTTATGAGTTCACTTATTTCATTGAATATTCCTTCCATCATCTTCTTTTTTTAGTGTAGTATAATGGTTTCACATTAGATAATGAAAATGTTAATGTTATTTGTTAATGACACTTCATGTGGATTGATTGGGGATCTTCAATCATTTACTGATGATTTAGAGTTGGGGAGAATGATAAAGAGCATCACTGACATTAATTCCCTTCAGGAAGATCTGAATAGACATCTAGCTTGAGCAAATGAATGGGATTGCATTTTTAATATTATTGACTGCAAGGTATTCCATTTTTGTAGTGCTATTGGCATCTGACCTAAGCACCACCTGATATACCTTTAACTCTTATCATTTACTTCCATTCTGGATGTTGTGCAGCATAATTTACAACAGTTTGATATACTGGTTTACTGGCAGTATATCAAACTGGTGTAAATGATGCTGCACAACATCTAGAATAGAGGTAAATGATAAGGGATTAGAGGTATATCAGGTGTTGCTTAGGTTAAATGCTAATAGCACTGCAAAAATGGATGCCATGATGCCCTGCATTTGGAAGGAATGTGCAAAAGATTTAACTGTGTCCTTGACCTGCTTATTTAATGAAAGTCTTGCAGTTGAAATGTTCCAAAGGAGTTGAAAGAAGGCAAAATAGTACCAAATAGTACAGAATAGCAAAATAGTAATTAGAGTTAACTCCAATACTGTCCATAAGCAGTGCTTGAGTGTATGATTATTTCATACACTAACCCACTGCTTATGGACAGCATTGGAGTTGACTCTACTACATGCTAATTGATACAATAGTCAAACATGGGAAAGAAAGAAAGAATTGAAAATGTCAGCACACACACAGATGACTTGCCTCTTTTATTCTAGACAATGTATTGCTGAAAAGATAGTCACAGGTAGGTCCTGTGACTATCTTTGTTGGGATAGTTGTCATCCCAGTGAAGGATGTCATAGACACCTAGATGCATTACATGACACCTACTTAACAAGCTAAACTGTTTTATTATAGAGATAAATTTTATTTACTATAATTTAGAATAATGTTTGTGCTGTGATAAAAATTGCTGTGAGGAAACCATGCTATAAAATGACTAAGCAGTTTAAATAAATTAAATAAATTTGATGAATATTAACTCTTTAATCTTAATTAGATAGCTCATAATATAAGCCAAAAAACTAGTAATTTTATTAGTGCTTTTTATTTATTTATTATTTTTTTCAGTAATTTTTGTTTTTCTGGACATTTATATTTTTTGTATGATCTAAATATTACATAATGCATTTAATGCAGACAATATACAGAAACAAGAACAATATATAAATTTTTAAAATGGAACAAAAATGTTTATTTATTTATTTTTTTATTATTATTTCAGTCTGATTCACAAAGCCATGCTACGTTAATAATAATGATGTAATTTTTTTTTTAAACACAACTGCTACAAAAGAAATAAGAAATTATTGAGGAGACTTCCTTTCTGTCTTTTAGGTCAAATGATCTCACAAGGAACTTATAAAACTGAGCAAGTAGGTGTACGTAAAACAGACTTAACTGCTCAACAAAGAGTAATGGGAACATATGTACAGTCTCATGTTGAACGGCACGTAGATGGTGTTTACCAGCGCACAACATCATCTGACTATGATGGTGAACCTGGCAGTCCTTTGTACTATAGTGGTGCTGGAGTAAGTAGATATCTATTTTTAAATAGAAAATCAATGGAAAAAATTAAGTTGAAAAGTTAATAATTGTTTTGAAATCATAATGTGATTTTGCTTCTTAAAATATCTTGATATAATAATAATTACAGTATTTCATTTCATTTACACTGATTCTTTAAGAGAGAAGTAAAATATAAAAATAAAATCTATTAACATTTTTATTCCCAGTAGACAGTAGGCAATCCATTTAGCCTTAACTTACATTTTTGAAGACTGGTGGGCAGTCATTTCTCCTCCCTTAACCAATCACTGGCAGCTGGCCTAAGGCTATCAGTGATTTTAATAAGCATCTAGGCAGGAGAATACCAAAGAACTCTCACCATCTTTTTGTCCTTAAACTTAACACTATATATTATTGTCTGAAATAATGTGAGTTCTATGGCTATTTTTTTTTTTTTTTGAGTTATAGGATTAAAAAACCCAAAACGTTTCTGGAAGAAAAATCCTACTTGTTTATGCCAGAGATCAACTAACTCAAGAAACTGGGTCGAAGAAAGGTTTAGAAAAAATTCCTCTATTTGGCAATTAGAATCAAGCATAACAGTCTTTCTTTAGGTAACTTATCACTATGGAAGCAAATGGTATTTTCATAGGGCTATACAGGCTTTCTGAGAGAGAGAGAGAGGTAGCAAGCTTTTTTTTAATATTATATATGAATTTTGTCTCTTATTGGTTATGCCATTAATATTTCAAATCTCCTTTTTTAAAAGATATTAGTATTTGTCATAGATTGCTTGATTTATCTTTTATTCTTTTACAACTTATTTTCAGGAACTTTTCCATTGCTATATAAAAATTCTCATAATTACCAAAACTATGATATATAATGATTCCACATTTTTAAATCTTTTACTAGATTACTATTATTATTATTATTATTATTACATAGCTAAACTTCTGATTTATGTTAAGCAAATTCTTTCCATAATGTAATAATTAGTATAATTACACTCAATTATGTAATGTCACTTATGGGTACAGGAGCTGGCAACCATCCCTGGTCACAATGCTGTCAATTGAGAAGAATCGGCAGCATTGTGAGGATAAATATCATCACGTCTGATGAGTCCTGGTTTGTGCTATATTATGCTCATAGCAGAACCAGCATATGGCAGCAACAATGCCATGGACCCTTCCTGCCAAGTAGCAACAGCTCAGGCTGGTGGCAGAGGGGGGGGGGGGATGTAATGGTTTGCTTGGCACACATTAACATCATTGTTGATCATGCTCACTTATTCATGCTGCAGTTTACCCATTGTCAAATGGGTACTTCCAGTAAGATAATGCACCATGCTACAATGTGCATTATAGTAAAGGAAACTCACTGTCATGGCCAACTCAGTCCTGAGACCTCAACCCAATAGAACACATCTAGGATGAGGTAGAATGAGCAGTTTGAAGCAGCAACATGCCACCATCCAATCCTCAACATTTGGGGAAATACCATAGTGCAGCATGGACAAATATCCCAAATGAACATTTTCAATGCTTAGTTGAATCAATGCCACAGAGAATACAGGCTATTCTTAAGGCAAATGAGGATCTTATTTGTTATTAAATTCTGTTCCTAATAAAGTGGCCACTCAGTGTATGTAATAATTGCTATCATTACATAGTTGAACTCATGATTTATGTATGTGAATAATGATTGACATATTTAAAAATTGATAGTGAATATGTTTTTTATGTGATCTTGAAATTTTTTTGAACAGGGATTCCGTGTAGATACATTCGAATATCGCTTATTACGAGAAATTGAATTCCGAGAAACTGTAACTAGAAGGCAAGCTGGTGAGCCACCACCAGAACCTGAAGCAGCTTTAGACACAACACAACCTCCAAGTGCTCCTCAAATCCAAACACGTCCACGAAATAGTAAATTACTTGAAGGTTCTGATGCTACATTCCAAGCAAAGATCTCTGGAAACCCCCGACCAAGGGTATGTTCATTCATATTATTATTATATTTCATAGAGTGAAAATACTCATCACAAGAGGTCCACTCTAACTGCCACAATATCTCCCTGCTGTACCTTAAAATGAATTGTCTCTTTCATGTTCCTTACATTTTCAGGCAGTGTGCATTCAATTCATCATCACTTTCTCCAATATATATATATATATATATATATATATATTTTTTTTAACCAAGTCAATGATCATTCTTTCATATATATATATATATATATATATATATATATGTAGAAAGTATTTTTACCTTGGGTATAAATATGTTAAAGATACCAAGCAATTTTAAACCTGGTTTTACTCCATTTCCCAAGTAAGCAAACAGACAAACAAGTCAAGTTTGCGCCTGCAAGTGTTGCAAGTCTAACTGACCCTGCACGTAGTGCAAGACCAAGGCAACTCATGGTAAAAGTAGAATATATATTATATATTCTATATATAATATATAATATATGCATATATATATAAAGATTTAATGACTAGAACCGAGAGAAATTCAAACAAAGTTTATTAGTACGACACAACTAGTTTCAGCTTGTATCGGCCTTCATCAGATGCACATTAAAAAAAAAAAGAAATTACCAGTAAAAAATACATGGAGGAAATAACTGTAAACAGCACGGAAAATTAGTGTATATATATTTCAATGTTAAAACATTGAAGTCTGCGCATTAAAAATTGTTCCCTTGTTGGCTTCATTGTTGGGCGTATGTATGCATATAGCATCTCGTGAATGCCAGTATTTGACCACAGCAGAATTACATACAGTCTGAAAGGTTATAACTCAGGTTGTTGTTGAGATGTAGGGGGTTGAGAATGATTTCCTTTGATTCTGTTATCTTCCTTTATACTTCATCATGGCAATGGAAAATGTTATTAGACTTGTCCCATAGGACTGTATAGGCCAGAGTTTTCTTCATTTGAATTGGCTGAGACTAGAACATGACTAGACAAAGCCCTGGCTCGTGTTCTCTTGTAAGTGACGTCTCTCTTGTGCTCCTCAATGCGTACCTCAATTGAATTCTCCATTTGGCCAAAGTAAGGTATGTCACAGTTTCACCAGATTTGGTAAACACCAGAATATTTAAGATTATGATGTCTAGGTTTTGTATGGCTCAATGATGAATGATGTTTTACTGAATTAATGTTACCGGTATGACTAGGCTTCAGTTTATATTGCTATGTGCAAAAGATGCCAAGAAGTTATATTCTTGGTAATATAATTTTTTGGCATCTTTAATTTATATATATATATATATATATATATATATATATATATATATATATATATATATATATATATATATATATATATAATGATATTGATTGACTTTAACCGAGGTTAAAATAAAAACTTTATTTGCACCACTAGTTTTGCCTAAGACTAGACTTCTTCAGGTAAGATGGTATTTATAACCAATAAATACCATCAAAAATGAAAAGGAACCGATATTTTAAAAAACAAAGCTAAGAGACATATCAAACAAACTGTAGAGATTACAGCTTACAGTTTCAAAAAAAAAGAACAAACTCTAGTTGTATTATTTTGCACATGCATGCATATGAGATCTGATATCAGATATATATATATATTAGGGTTACCAAGTAATTTTATAAGCTTGGTTATTTAACTCCTAATCCCAAGTATGCAAACAATTAAGGTTGCGCCTGAAACATAGTTCAAGTCTAAAGATGGTACAATACCAGGGCAACTCATTGTAAAGGTGGGTAAAGATCTGATCACTATTCTTAGTATTTTCCCATAATGTAAAGTACATCTCACTAAAATATGCATACTGCAATACATTATGGGTGGGGTCACTACCTAGACCGGTTTCAACCTTTTTTGAGGTCTCCTCAGTGAGTAGCTAGACCCTAAATACCAAGGTTTAGTAATACAAAGCCTTATCAACTTTACCTATAGAAGTTGCTAAATTTCATTACACACACACACACACACACATATATATATATATATATATATATATATATATATATTAGGGTTACCAAGTAATTTTATAAGCTTGGTTATTTAACTCCTAATCCCAAGTAAGCAAACAGTTAAGTTTGCACCTGAAACATAGTTCAAGTCTAAAGATGGTACAACACCAGAGCAACTCAATGTTTCAACTCTATGTTTCAGGTGCAAACTTAGCTGTTTGCTTACTTGGGATTAGGAGTTAAATAACCAAGCTTATAAAATTACTAGGTAACCCTAATATACAGTATCCCCAAGTTAAAAAATTAATTACATATACAGGAATACCTTGTATAGCGCAGTTTGAACAACGTGGGTTTTTATTATTACACTAACATTGTCAACACTGATTGGCAACTCCCGGGCGCCGCAAGTGACAGTCGAGAGCCACGTTTATGCAGTTATTCGATTGGCTCTCACGTAGACACGTTATTTCCCCGTGGCATTTTATTATTTACGTTAATATTTTTTTGTTATTTAAGTATGAGTGAAAAGAGATAAACAAAGAAGACACTGTTGGAGTAACAAAAACCCGGAAGTGATTAACATTAGAGAAGAAACTTGAAATTATAAAATGTCACGAGAATGGTGCTTCATTTGCTAAATTAGCACGTGAGAATTCAATGAATGAATCATCTGTACAAACAATTATTCAGAGCAAAGAAAAGATTAAACAACATGGAATGAGTACCGCTTCTTAAATGCCAAAAGTTGAAATCGATCTTCTACAATGGAAAATATGGAATGCTTTCTAATGATCTGGATTGAAGTTGTGTAATCAGAAAAAGATTCCTTTGAGTCATATCATAATCCAGGCAAAAGCAACCAGTCTATATGACAAAATAAAATAAAATGAAAGCAAAAATGAAGGAGGTACAACCATTGAAACTTTTATAGCAAGTCGCGGGTGGTTCTACCATTTCAAAAAGTGTATTGAACTCCATGACTTAAGAATCCATGGCAGTGGTGCACTCAGGATTTAATCTTGGAGGGGGCCGAGTACTCATAACTTAATCTTGGGGAGGGGGGGGGGGCGAGTTGAGTAAACGATTTGAGAATACATGCTACGCATTGCATACGACCTATGACTAAGCACCTGCAGTGATCGCCAATTCGTGATACCTGTGATCTCTGGCCCGGCTCGTGCAAACAAAGTATCGCTCGAGCACTGTTTCGTTTGCTTTGCGTTCACAACGGCCGTGATTCCCGAGAGCCAGAGGGTATTCCCACCTTATGCGACCGCTAATTCATAAGTACAGTAGTATAGAAATAGAAGACACGACACAATAGAAATAATAATAATAATAATACATTTCATTAGAAAAAGATTTTTGGAAAATTTTCTAGTCTTTTTTTTTTCCTTTTTCTTTTGGGGGGAGCCAGGGCCCCTTGGCCCCCCCAGGTGTGCCAGTGATCCATGGTGAAAGGCAAGTGCTGACACTAAAACTGCAGAATTATTTCCCAATGAATTGAAAGAGCTTATTGAGAAGGAAGGTTACACAGATGATAAAATTTTTAACGCTGACAACACTGGCTTGTTCTAGAAAAGAATGCCATCGTTCACATTTCTAGCAGAGAAGAAAAAAAACACAAGCTGGGTATAAAGTGTCAAAAGACCGATTGACACCTTTACTAGAAGGTAATGCATCAGGTCATTTAAAATTGAAGCCACTGTTAGTGTACAGAGCGGAAAACTCAGGAGCTCTTAAGGGCTTTACAAAGAACAATTTACCTGTTCATTGGCGTTCGAATAAAAAAGCATGGGCGACTCGTTCAATTTTCGAAGACTGCTTTAAAACTTGTTTTTGCCCGGAAGTTAAAAGCTATTGTAAAAAAGAATGATATTCCTTTCAAAATTTTGCTTTTATTAGACAATGCGCCAGGCCATCCAACTCTATTGACTGACAGATGAAAATGTCAAGATTCATTTTTCCCCTCCAAACACAACATAAATTCTGCAGCCGATGGATCAAGGCATTATCTCCACTTTCAAGGCTTACTATTTAAGATGATCTTTTGCTCATGTTATTAAAGCTACAGCAGAAGAAGATTCTTGGACTTTGAGCGAATTTTTGAAGAAATTTAACATAAAAGATGCCATTCAAAATATTTATATTTATGAATCTTGGCAAGAGGTGACTCAATGCAACATGAGAGTATGGCATAATATCTTGCCGAATTGTTCAAAGGATTGTTGCCTTTGCAACACAGAAAGAGGAAATCTCAACAGAAATTGTGCAGATGGGAAAAGGTCTTGGTTTTACGAGTTTAGATTGTAACAATGTGAATGAATGATTGATTCTCATTCAAATGATCTGGATGATGAAATCCTTTTGGAGTTAGAACAACAACGAGCCTATGAAGCAGAATAAGACGAAGATGACCCCCACTGATGTCATGGTTGAAGAATTTTCCTTTGCTGACCTTTCAACTTTTGTGAGAAAAATCGATGAAGCTTCCGACTTTCTCATAAATGCCGACCCGAATTTGGAAAGAAGCATCAAAGTGAAACAAAGTCTCAATAATGCCTCAAATGCTACAGAGATCTAGTACTTGAAGAGACAAAGAAGACAAGGATGGTTCAACGAACACTATAAGACTACTTTAGTAAAATGTAAATTACTGTATGCTAAAATTGCTGCAATATTTGTTTTGTTTTCTACAACTTTTATATCAATTTAAAAGGATTTTATTTGTTATTTAGTTAATAAAAAATAACAATTTTTTTTCATTTTTAAACATTTTTATTATCCTAAATTTTTGTAATAAACAAATTAAATTGAAAACCTTTATAAATAGGCCTCGAACAAGAGACAATATCGGTTTTGCATAGCGCGGATGCTTCTTGGAACCAATTAACCGTGCTATACAAGGTATTCCTGTATGTGTGTATATATATATATATATATATATAATAAAATTAAATCTCCTATTTATTACACCTTTTCTACAGTTTCCAGAAAATCAAAAATGAAACAAGTATGTAATATCATCTCTAATATTACATACTTGTTTCCTTCCTATCTCTTATTTGAAAAGTTGTTCTGGGAAACTACAGATTTCAACAGCTTATATGAACTTAGTCACCACTATTATTATTCACTATTATTATGCACTCTTTCATTCTTCTCACTGTTGACATGCTACATCTCTGATATTACTCTTATTTTTGACCTCTGAACCCTTTTCATTTTCTGTATTCAGTTTCCCCACTCTCAAATTTTTGACATCCGGATCTACATACAGTAGCCAGCAAGTAGTCTAATTAATACCTTATACATATGAACTTACTTCTTTATTCCTATTTGTTGGTATCCTTACAAGATAGCAGCTCTACATCAGCTTCACCTTTTGCACAGTGCTCTCTCTAATCTTCAATGGCCTACATAGTATAATTTCAGATCTCTTTCTTGCTTCACTTTCTGAAGCACAACCCACAGTATTATTCAGTACACACCACAGTACAATCTTTGTTGATAAACTAAGGAAATGTAAGTTACAGAATTTGATAAAAAAATATATGTGGAAGGTTGGGGATATATGAGTTGCTTACTGGATCCATATAGGGGGAGATTTTGCATAAGGTAACAGGGAAAGGAGGGGAAAAAACGAGAGGAAATACTAAGAATATTTGTAAAGAATGGAATTTTTGCACAGAAAGATTGTCAAATAAATACCTTGTTGGAGAAAATACGCATTCTCACTTATGCTGGTTGAATTTATGGAAAGGTATAACAGTGTGGACCTTGTGAGAGCTCAAGTTAAAAATCAAGTAACAATATCAGTAATTCTAATAATATATTTCCAGAATTTTTCACATTAAAGTAATACCTTTGCTCTCTTGTTTAAAGTGAATGATTTTTTTTTAATTTTTATTTTACTCTTGCCCTTTATTTTTTTATGCTCTTTTCACATTAAAGTCTAACTTGCCTTTAATTACAGATAACCTGGTTTAAGAATGGACAAAAAATTATTCCTTCCCAGCGATATAAAGTTTCCTATGTAGATAATGTTGCAACACTTCATATACATATGGCATTACCAGAAGATGCTGGATATTACACTCTTTTAGTTGAAAATAATTCAGGTCGTATTGCTTGTTCTGCTCATCTTGTTATCGAGGCTGTTGGTGTTATTAGTGATACCAGATATACAAGTGTACAAAGGATGGAAACAGCAGCTACACAGAAAGGGTAAACTATTTATAACAATAATTTTTAAAATTGTAATGTGGACTATACAATATAATATATTATGAATATGTTATATGTATTAGTGTATATTAGTGTAATAATGTATAGAAATTTCATATCATAAAATGAAAACACTTAAAATATTTAAAATTAACTTCAAGTACTAAAGTAAAAGTTATCCATTAGTTAGCTTAAAAAAACCTTCTCTTTTAGTTGCTGATATAATCTTTGAAGTTTGAACTTGTTTTCTTGCTTTATAACTAGTTCTTCACTTAAGTTCTTAGGAAAGTTATTATCATAACTCTCCTTAAAGTTGTGACAGATAATCAAATAAATTGATTGACTGTTTGATCATTCTCTTTTCATTTTGTAAAAACATGTTTTTACAAAATAAATCAGAGGCTATTGTTTTCAAGTAAGATTTTAAATTACTTAATGAATAAATATGATAAATATGCTATCTACCAATAATTATCTGGACACTAGCAATTTACGATTGATCCCAGTAGGTGAACCTTAATATTGGGTATGTCCACCTTTGGCTTTGATCACCTCTTGCACCCTTTGAGGGATGCTTTCCACCAGTGTGTAGCAGACATCAGGTGGAATTTGTATCCATTCCTCTATCAAAGCAGCACTGAGTTCAGCGACAGATCAAGAACATGCTGCTCTGGAACTCAATTGCCACTCCACTTCATCTCACAGGTGTTTGATGGGGTTTAGGTAAGGACTCTGCACAGACCAGGGCAGTCATTTAACACCCATCTCTTCATACCATTCCATAACTGCTGCAGCTTTGTGCCATGGGGCATTGTCGTCTTGATAGTAACATCGGCCCGTTTCACAAAAACTCCAACTCATTATCCAGAATATCAAGGTACTGAGCTGCCTTCATGGAACCACGGACAACGACCACTGGTTCCATTCCTTACCAGCTGAATGCATTCCCCACACCATTACTCTTCCTATGTAGAATAGCCACCAAACTTTACTGCAGGTACAACACACTATAATAACAAGTGTTCACCTGCCTCCATACCCACAGCCTGCTATCAGACTGGAAACAGGTGAACCTTGCTTCATCGCTCAAGAGTACCGTTTTCCACTGGTCGATTGTCCAGTTCACACACTCTTTGCACTAGGCCAGATGAGCTGCCTTGTTCACTGTTGTGATTGACATTTGGCTTGTGTACTGCTCTACTTCCGTGGAAACCCAGTAAATGGAGTTTTTTTTCATACAGCATTAGTGCTCACCATGGTGTTACTGGCACTCTGGAACTCATCACAGAATGCCTGTGCCAATTTTAGCCAGATTTTGTGTGCCACCCGTTTTAACACCCTCATATCCCTGTCAGTCATTTTAGACAGCCTGCCTGGGTGTTTTCCTGCACTAGTGATGCAAGATTCTCCATTTGCTGATCACTTCTCCAACTGTTAATTTGGATGCTCTAATTCAGTGTCAACGACACATATGGACATGCTACCAATGTGACAGCCCACGATGACACCTCTCTCAAAATCACTGAGTTTACATCATGTTGCCATACCACCTGTATTCAACTGCTACGATGAAATACTACTTCCTACTATCCTGTACAGCGGTTTTTGTTATTAACAAACCTGGAATGTTACATAACTTCAATTAACAGGGGTGTCTGAATAATTATTGGTAGATAGTGTATATTTCTATTATAAAACAACCTGAATTTGATGAGAAGTCTTGAATACAATCAATTTTCTCATATTTTGAATGTTTCATGCAGTTTTCAGACATCGGTTTTTTTATTCAGTTTATGTTTAGTGTCATTTTTGAGGGATGATTTTATGCTGATTTCAAATAGCTTTATGGCTTTCACATTTTAATTACTTAAGATTGTTCCAGAAATATAATGTGAAATCGTTTATCAACAATGGAAAGGCAATGCAATATGTTTTATTTCCTTTTGTAAGAGATGTATTGTTAACTATCTAATTATTACATAATTGTGGTTATTCCATGTGTTGAGCTCATGCAGCAATTATAGAAGACATTAAACTCATCCACAAGAATTATTCAAAATGCAAACAATGCATAAATGCATGAAAAAAAAATCGTTAGACATCCAACATATGAATATGCTTCAAGTTTACAAAAGCCTTTTGTGGATGGGAGTCACATAAAAAAAAAGTAAAAGGAAGAATAACTGTGGAAGGATAACTTTAAAAAGTGTTGATGGCAATGTGATGTCAGAAACAGACAGAATAGTTGAATAACTGAGTGACCATTTTACAAGGTCATCCAAGTGAAGATATTGAAGTCTGTCATCCAAGTGAAGATATTGCTGTGAGAGATGTGACAGGAACTGATGTGAGAATAGTAGTTGATGAATTTAGAGTACTTGGGATATTGCAGAATTTCAGTGCAAATATGACATGCAATTAGAATTCATAAATGGGGGATAAGAATATGATACTCTGTTCTGGGCAGCATAGCTTTGTGAGGGGTAGGTCATGCTTTGTAATTTACCCACTTTTTATAATAGAGTGATGATGAGTAAGATAAAGGGAATGACTACATGACATAACTTCTGAATTTTGCAAAGGTATTTAACAATATACCTCATGGAACTCTTTTGCACAAATCAGACCTAATGAGGATGGATATCAAGCTGGTGATATGGATACAAGGATGGCTGATGGACAGATACCAAAGAGTAGTACATTGAAGAACAGAAGCCAGGAAAAAGCAGATGATTTCCCATATATTGGAAGGCTCTGACTGCTGTTTTGACTGTGTTTAATTTGTATATATATTTATCTATTTAATTTGTACATATTTGCATATAAAATAATGATACAGGAATGATTTGAAGGTAAACATTCAGGTGTTTGTTTTCTGATTATGCAAAAAGGGTAGACAAATAATTAATTAAAGCAATACTGAGCTTGCAGGATGATTTAAATAAGCTGACAGTATGAACGAATGATAATGGGAGCCAAGTTTAATGCTGAAAAGTGGTTATGCATTCCAGAATGAAAAGATTACAAGGTGTACCACACTGATGGAACTGTATTCCAGGAAACTAAGAGGACTTGGGGAGGCTCTAGAGACTTGGAGTTGTTGGTGGATAGAGAGTTGAAGTTCAGCAGGCATATTGCCAGGGCATCAAGGGTAGCTGATAGGATTACTTGGTTATTGAAGAACAACCTAAAAAGCAGAGATAAGGAAGTTATCATTACTCTTTATATGGTCTTGGTCACCTGGGGTTTTTTGGGGATGAGGAAGTCATATGGTGAGTGATCTGTGGAATGCTCCTTATGATGATAGCTGAGGATCCATGGGGTGCAAAAGTCAATTGAATAGGCAGACTAGAGGAATATGAGAGCAACATTTAAGTTACTGAAAGGGTTTTATAGGACTGATGCAGAGGAAACATTTTCAGCACTTGACTAGAGAGTGGGGGGAAAGAACAAGAGGTCATCCCTGGAAATTGAGTAAGAGTGTCGTAAGCAGTGAGGACTATATTTATTGCTTGGAGAATGGTGAATGAATGAATGGAATGGATTGCAAGAGTTTGTTTTGAATGCTTTGTTTGGTCAGTGCATTCAAGCAGAGGCATGATAGAACAGTGTGGATAGTGTTTCCCATGATAAGTCTTCAGACTCTGTGGAGTTTCTCATGCAATAATAATAATTTCTCTGCTTTGAATAATTTTATGATTAAAAATTACTTCATTCCAATTTTAATAAATATATGCAGCATAAAAACAACATAAAATATGAAGTTTAATGAATAGACATTAGATATATTAATGATATTGGTGACGATTTGAATGAAGATATTCAGTTGTTTTTAGATGATGCAAAGTTGGGATGAGCCATGAAGAGTAGTAAAGATGTAGTGGCCTTGCAAGAAGACATGAATAAATTGAGTGATTGGGCACGGAAATGGGGGATGTGAATTCAATGTTGCAAAATGTAAGTTTTTAAAATTTGGAAAACAAAGATAAGATGCAGAATTTATGCTTGGTGAGGATTTGTTGGAGGTGGAGGAAATAAGAGATCTGGGGGGTGATTGTGGATAAGGATCTAAAATTTAAGGGACACATAGCCAAAATGGTGAAGACAACACAAAGGTTTCTGGGAATGATGCCGAGGACACTGACTTGTAAAAGTAGGAAGATTCTTGTTCCGTTGTATAAGGCTTTGATTAGGCCACACATGGACTATTGTGCCCAGATTTGGTCACCTGGTTTTCAGAAGGATGAAGAGATGTTGGAAATTATGGAAAATAATAAAAAAGAAAAGTAATATTTACCTGGGATATATTGTTTTGATGCTAAAAAAAAGAAAGAGAATTAAAATGCTATATAGTATTTAATGATTTCATTAAAAAAAAAGTGTACTAGAATGTATGAGACTCATGTCTTCTCAGAAAGCATGAAAATTGAAAGTGAGAACAAACGAGAATGAGCATCATTAATTTTTCAAGGATGTTTCATTTTCTGGATTATAGTATGCATGATCAGGATGATCATTGCAACATATATAGTTGAATGGGTTAATGAGCATTTCATGAAAGTATTTCATTCTCATAAGTGTAATATCATACAGATCTTGAGTGAAGAGAGAACGATGGAAGGACTACTAACAATTTAGTTAGAAGTATATGAAGAATTAACCGAACTTGATAAGGTGATAATACAATGACTCAAAACAAGGGGTGTTCCATGAAAGCACTTATTTTTTGTTAAAAAGCCTTGTAACATGTCAGCTCTGATGGATTTGAATAAAAGTAAAATTGTTCCACTGTACAAAGTGGCTGCCAAGACTGAGGCTTAAATTTTACAAACAGTCTGTGAATCGCTATACAGTTGCGATGAAGTTGTTAGGAAAAGTTGGTAAAGATCCGGAATTAGCATGAGTATAATAATAGCAGCAGGATTTTGTGTGAGAATATTCGTTTGTTAAGAAGGTTGGTCATGTTTTTATTAGTTTACTCATTTATTACAAGAAGGTGACAAACTATTAGGCAAAAAAGTGTTAGATTCATATACAATATATAGATTTTTCAAAGATCTTTGATAAATTCTCACATGATAGGTTGATATTTAAATCCCAACAGATATGACTGGATAAAGGTTAACCTTCATAGACTGTTTAATATTATACTAGATAAAGGTTGACAGAGAGCTAAATAATCTGGAAACCCTGAACTTCAGTCTACTAGTAAACCAGTTGTGGATTCACACTAGGTGATGAAACTCATCTGCCACCTAAATGCACTTACAAACATAGAAAATTCACACTAACAGACAGCAGAGACTTGTGTGCAGAAATGATATCTACTCAGCCAACCAGGCACTGACAGCCTAAAGTCATTTTAAATAACTTTATTTAAAATAACATAATTTAGAATGATAGCTTTATGTGTACTTTTTTTTTTCATATTTTCTCAATTGCTTTTCAAGTCTAATTAAATTTTCTTTTTTTTGTCAAATTGACATGCGTCACTCTTGCATTAAATTAATTTACATATACATTATTCTTCCTTCATTACAGAAACCAATAACCTTTATATTTCTAAAATACTCGCCATCTCTGCTTGAACCAATTTTTCAGATCATTTACTGAAATCTGCCATTTTTTACAAATTATTTGAAGTAAGATTTTTGAACAGTTTATAGAATATTTTTTTATTAAATTTTTATGTATGTATGTGCATATATATATATATATATATATATATATATTTGCAGTGTTATTGAATATATCAGATATCTTGAATTTGAGTGTTAAATATTAATTTATTATTTGTAATGTATCTATACATTTGAAAGTTTTTTGCTGTTTTTGACACTTTTTTTTTTTTTGCCAGTAATGAGTTTTTTTTTCTTTTTCTTCAAAAAATTCGTTTTTTATTTTTTGGTAAAGTGAGCTTAATATGCTTATTATTATATTATTTTATTTTTTGCCTACCTGCACGTTATCAAACAGTATAAACCCTTATGTACCAACTCCATATAGCCCACCTCCTCCATTACCCTCATATACTCAAGATACAATAAAATCTCAATACATCCCATACAGTGAAAATATTTCAACCCAAACTATTTCACAGGCTTCATACACTTCTGAAACTGAACATACTATACAATCTTCCCAAATATCACAAGCTTCCCAATATGCTACCCAAACTCAGTATTCATCATTACAGACTACACAGACTCCACCTTCTCCGCATGATTCATATGCTTGTCACATTCCACCCTCTTTTCCCTCCTACCATAGTGAAC